>NC_056661.1:143123767-143467517 GCF_018350195.1 Panthera tigris
GGCTTTCTTGAATTTCCCTGTAGTTTACTTACCCTTGCCCATTGCCCTTTCTAAGTTACCAGACCTCTTTGCTCCTATCTATAAAGGATTGGAGGTGGTTTCTCTCATTTGGTTAATTTAAGAAGATCAGGATTAGAAGTAGGTTAGGTAAATGTGGCTCAAAGCGTTAGCATATTGCATATTTCTTTCAGAGAAAAGATGCCATACAGCTATCGAAAACAGTGCTGATTGTCAGTCTTTAGAAATGAACTTCGGAGGTGAAATGAGAAGCAGGAAAATGAATGTGCTCTCTCTGAGTACCGTACTTTGCCTTTGATATATATGTATTTAAAAGACATAATTAAGTCCTTTGGCTTCACATTCTCTAAGAGTCCATCTTGATCATGCTGTTTTTTCCCTCTGTAAATGATTTCCCTTCGGTATTTTGTTATGCAGAGCTTCGATCATTATCAACTTTGTTTCTCTTTGCTTATCCCTCCTCCTACCTTACCATATACCTGCTTTCCATTACCATTTGTATGTCCTACTCTCATTTCAAAACTATTATGTTTAATACTAATGCTGATTAAAAATGGTGGCTTTCAAACTTGTGTGCCCCAGAATCACCTGTGTAGCTTATTAAAAAGCACCCCAGGCAGTGGAACAGGCCCAGCTTATGTTTTGCTCCCTAAAGTACTGTCGTCTTTCAGCTGATTTTATTTCCTTTCGTATCAGTCTGTGACGTAGTGAGCTTGGACAGAAGCCAAGAATCTAGACTAGGATCATTGTGAAGAATTGTCCAGGTTGATCGGTCAGCTGTCAGAATTGATCACTGCTCACACAGGGTGTAGTTCCAGATGTACTTTACATAGGCATGGTATTGAGGGTTAATGGGTTGGTAAATTGGATTATGCGCCTTTGTTCAAAAAGGGGTGTGAACATTTTGGACTGGGATGCCTAAAAGTCGGGGCAAGGCGGGAACAAGCCATCCATAGCTTTAGTTCTCACCGGAGCTGAAATAACTGAGGATGTTTGATCCTGCCTTGGTGACTTTTGGGGACTTGGTAGAAGCGGTTTAATTAGGAAGGTGTGGTGGATTCCTTTATTTGTTAACAAATTCCCTTTCCTATTCTGTTCTTTCCTATTTACTTTTGCCCTCGTTCCACTCCTTGTACTCAACAACTCAGACCTAAATCAAT
The DNA here is from genome assembly GCF_018350195.1 of Panthera tigris. Classification (NCBI taxonomy): domain Eukaryota; kingdom Metazoa; phylum Chordata; class Mammalia; order Carnivora; family Felidae; genus Panthera; species Panthera tigris. Next base: position 143,124,946 of record NC_056661.1, read on the forward strand.
TCAGTGGCCTTCTTGATAAGCCTTTTCTAACTGCAGGTTTTCCCATCTCCATTTCTTCCTGCATAATGCTGCCGGCTTAATTTAACATAAATGCTGTTTTCATGTTCGTTCCACAATAGCCATTTTAGATTTCACAGCTATCTTCAGTCAAGCCCCCTACTCTCTTCTCTCGCCCCTCATTCTCAGCAGACAGCCCCATCTCCTACAGTATGGAGAGAACATGGGCTTATCTGGAAAATGCCTGAAACTTGTTCTCGCAGCTGCAAACTTGTCTTCCCCCTGCTTGCTTTCTTATCTCCTGCCTTCCCATCTCCATGGAAGATTTCAGCCTATTTCTTCCCAAACGAAGTTTTCTGCATACACGCTCTCAATTCTCTCTTTTGGTCTCCTTAGGGATTTTGTGCCATCAGTTATTAGCCCCTTTCTTTTTAACTAATTTTTAAAAAGTATCCTCCAATTCTCTGTCTTTATTATAGCAAATCTTCTCCTTTTCTTCATAGCCAAGTTAGTTAAAAGAGTTAAAAGAAATTTTAATTCTGCTTCCATTTGCTCTTCATTCCTTTACAATCTGCTTTGACCCTTCCAAATCATTGAAACTGAGCTGACCTAGGAGACCAAAGTTTCCCTCAAGGACACTTCTCAATCCTTGCTTGTACTTGATCTCCGCAGTACTTAAAACTTATCACAATCTTTTAAAAATTTTTTTAGTACAGCATATTTGATTGGATTCTCTCTGTGACTCTGATTACTTCTCTTCGGCCCACTTTTGAGTACTCCTTAAATATTTGTGCTTTCCAGGCTTCCCTCCCTGTCAGTCTTCTTAACCCCACTGCAGCCTCCACAGGTGATCTCATTCATCCCATTGCTTCGGTTTTCACGTAGATACTGCTGATTCCCAAACCTAGGTCTCTAGCCCAGTTCTTATCACCTGGATCCCCCCACCAGTATATCCAACTACTTACTGCACCTCACTGCTTAGAAACCAAAACCCGGTATGGCTAAAACTGAGCTCATGTTCTCCCCTTTAAAAAGCTATTCCTTTACTTGCATGATCCCACATCTTGATTGATGGTGCCACCGCTTAGTCAGTCTTGTGTTCCACTAATCAAAGTGTCATCTTTATATCCCTCTCTCTCAATCTGCATACCTGATTATCTACTGACATATATCAGGTTCGTTCCAGCCTTTTCCTCCTCACTACCTGGTTTATGCTGTCTCCATACTGACCTTCCTGTTTCTAGTCTTACTCTTTTCTGATCCATTTTCCACACTACTGCTGCAATTGGCTTTGTGTTCCACAAATCTGATTGTTATTCTCCTGCTTAAAAGTCTTCATTAATCATCCACGGCCTTTAGGATTAATACAAACCCGTGATCTGGCCCTTGCTTACCTCTCCATGTTTATATTTAACATTCCCTGGCTCTCATCCATCATTTTTGTGGAAAAGAAACACAACTTAAACTGACTGTTCTTGAAATCATTCTGTTCTCCGTGCCTGAACATACATTTCTCCTAGCCAGCTCCTTCTCCTCCTTCAGCATGTCACTTCTTAGGGAGGCTTTACCTTAGGTACCCTGCCAGAACCACATCCTAACTGGGCATCTGTCTATGTGCTTCCTCAGCACCCTGTGCTTACCTGTTGTAATGTTCGCGGTGCTTACAACCCTAGGTCATCAGTGTCTCTCTCTCCCTCTCTTTTTTATTCCTAGTACATACTATAATTTTTGCCACATACTGGGTCTTTGAACACATGTTTAAATACCTTCCATGGCTCCCTACGGGTTATCTCCTTTCTAGACTCGCCTGGGTAGACCCGAAATGCAGATGTTCTCTGTCTCATGGGGAACCATTTAGATTTTTAGCTTTGTCTAGGACCCTAGAGGTTCTTCAATTTAGTCCCCTTGGTATGATAGAACAGAAAAATAGGACTTAAAAGGTAAACATCTTTTCTGAGGTTTCTTCTAATTAAAGCAAGAATTGAAACCAAGGTCTCATGATTGCAATCTAAGTGAAACTCAACTTCGTTTATATGTAATCCCTAAATTGTACCTTTTCATTTAGTAGGCCAAATGAACGTAACATGTTCGTTTTACTTTTCTACTTTGGTTTATGTTTCTTTTTCTTTTTTCCTTTTTTCTTTGTGGTCTATTCAGCAGATTCATTCTTGAGTACATTGATGTGCCAGGCACTGGAAATAAAGTAGTGAATACTGTGAAGAGAAATCTGGCTTTGGCGGGGGGCAGGAACTTATATTTCAGTGGTGGCAAGCAAATAAATAGAATGTGTAGAAATACGTAGGTGGTCATTAGAGCTATACAGAAAATAGGGGCGCCTGGCTGGCTCAGTCAGTTAAGTGCCTGACTCTTGATTTCAGCTCAGGTCATGATCTCGTGGTTCATGGGATCTAGCCTCACATTGGGCTGTGCTCAGAGTGTAGAGCTTACTTAGCATTCTGTCTCTCCTTCTCTCTCTGCCCCTCCCCTGCTCGTGCATGCTCGCTCGCCCTCTCTTGCTCTCTTTCTCTCTCAAAATAAATAAACTTTTTTTTTTTTTTTAAGTGCTATACAAAAAATAAAGCTAGAGCAGGGTAGAGGAGGTAGGTACTCCGGGGTTGGAAGGAGGCAGATTTTCAGTAAGGTACTCAGGCCTCACTGATAGATGACAAGAGCAAAGACCTGAATGAGGTGAAGGAGCAAGTGCTAGAACGGCAAAGAGAACCCCAGGGACAAAAGGTCTTGTGGTGTAAGTGTGCCTGGTTAGAAAGAATGCATCGTGGCTGGAGCAGAGGGAGCGAAGGTGGGAGCAGTGAGAGATGAGGTCAGCAAGATAAGGAAGGGCGTAGCTGACCGTGTAGCCACTACAAGTATTTGGCTTTTACACTGAATGAGATAGAAGCCATTGTCAAGTTTTGAACAGAGGAGTGGTGGCAAGTTTTGTTGACTTCAATCTTCAAAGGATGTATCCCTTCAAATAATATTCTGGATGAAAATTATTCTGATTGAGAATGGAACTTTGAGTCTTTGGTGCTTTTCTTTGTAGTAAGTTTAAGTTCTGTTGACTTTTTCTTTAACTTCTATTTTGAGGTAATTATATATTCACAGAAGTTGCAGCAGTAGTACACAGGTCCATCCCATGGACCCTTCAGCCAGCAGGCCCCCCTGCAAAGGTTGTATCTTTCATAATTAGAGGAAAATCTCAAAGCCAGGCATCGGTGCTGTGTGTGTGTGTGTGTAAATCTCTGACCTTTTATCGCGTGTGTAGATCCATGTGCCCACCATCCACTATCAAGACACAAAACTGTTCAGTCATCGAAGGATCTCCCTTGTTCTGCCACCATGCCTTTCCCCTCCCAACATCCATGACAGCCAGTATTCCATTTTCCATCTCTTTGTCATTTCAAGAACATTATATAAATGGAATCATACAGTGTGTGATCCATTGAGGTTGACTGTTTTCATTTAGCATAATGCCCTGGAGATCCATCCTAGTTCTGTGTAGCTGTAGTTTTTCCAATCTTTTTTTTTTTAATTTTTTTAAATGTTTCTTTATTTTTGACAGAGAGAGACAGACAGACAGACAGAACATGAGCGGGGGAGGGGCAGAGAGAGAGGGAGACACAGAATCCGAAGCGGGCTCCAGGCTCTGAGCTGTCCGCGCAGAGCCCGATGCGGGGCTCGAACCCACAGACCGCGAGATCATGACCTGAGCTGAAGTCAGACGCTGACCTGACTAAGCCACCCAGGTGTCCCCCCCCCCCCCTTTTTTTTTTAAATTTTTTAGTTTTTCTAATCTTTATATGAAACTGGGGGCAGGTTGTCATGGTGGAAAGATGCCTGTTTTATGACTTGAGACCTGAGTTCTAGTCCAGGTCACTCACTAAATAGTTTACAATATCTCTGAATCTCACATTAGCAATCTGTAAAATGAGGGACTTGGAGTAGAACACTAAGACCCTTTAAGCTCTAAACTCTGTAATTATAATGAGTGAAGTATTTCTGATATGTCCTTATAGTCTATAGTAATGAAGTCTACCTCTCTTGTTAATATTTACTGTGCAACAATCTTCTATAATCTCAAAAGGGCTACTAAAGAAACATCTCATAATTGTTTTATTGACGTGTTACTGCTACTTACATTACTCAAGTGTAAGCCTGATAGGTCAAAATAGTACCTGGCAAACTATGAAAATGTAAAGGTGACTCTGATTTTTTTTTTCCCACTGTGTTCAGTGATAAGATCAGTAGTAAACCTACTCTGCATAATCTAGTGAGCCACAGAGGTGCAAGAAATGTAATAGATTCCTGTTAGATGACAGCTCTACTCTTGAATCAGTTGTTTGAACACATTTCTATTAATGAGTTAAGTCAGTTTCTTGCCACTGAAAAAAGCACGTCACTGAAGTAAAAGGAACTGGCCAGTGAAGAATCCAGAAGTTTGGACTTTGGTTTCCTTGATAGAAAATCTACCACATAGGGGCTCCTGAGTGGCTCAGTCGGCTAAGTGTCCAGCCTTAGCTCAGGTCATGATCTCACTGTTCGTGAGTTCGAGTCCCACGTCAGATTCTGTGGTGACAGCTCAGAGCCTGGAGCTCCTTCGGATTCTGTGTCTCCCTCTCTTTCTGCCCCTCCCCCTCTCATACTCTGTCTCTCTCAAAAATAAACACACATTAAAAAGAAGAAAGAAGGAAAATCTACCATACATCTTTTATTTGCTCATCCCTTTTTTAATTTCCCTCTTTTAATATTCCTGAACATTTGGGTAACATATTATATCTTTTTTTTTAATGTTTATTTATTTTTGAGAGAGTGAAAGCACAAGCAGGAGAGGGGTAGAGAGAGAGGGAGACAAAGAATACAAAGCAGGCTCTAGGCTCTGAGCTGTCAGCATAGAGCTGGACGTAGGGCTCGAGCCCACGAACTGTGAAATCATGACCTGAGCCAAAGTCAGACACTTAACCAAGCCACCTAGGCGCCCCGGTAACATACTATATCTTAAAGAAATAGTGGACATTAAAGAGTTGAACAGAATAACATTTGTCAAGAATAAGTAAATATTTGTCGAGCATAAATAAATTTGTCAAGCAGCCTGACCTCCCATCCTTTACCACCACTGTGTGCACAGAAAAGATAGGGCTCTTCCAGACCCTCATAGAAAGATTGGAAGAAATTGTGCCTGCTGCTACAGTGCTCTACAAACCACAACCAGAAATGTATATAAACATATCTTCATGTTTCTATATTTACTGAAATGATACACAATCTACGTTGCCTTGAATATTATCAGCTAGTGCTATATAAAAATACTGGTAGAAATGTGAAGCTGTTATAGAATATGTATGACTATTGATCAGGAAGTGGTAGTTCATTTTTAAATTATGTCTAGCTCGCATACATTCTATCTAGTCTCATCTACTCCCTTTTTTTATAGATACAGAAACTGGTACAGGCTTAGCTCCTTTACAAGAGTTTAAACAGCCAGAGAGCTGGGGTAAGAACCGAGATCCTCTGCCCTGAATCACTGCTCTGTGCCATGAGTTCTTTATGAAACAAGCTCATAATTGCTCTCTATGGCCGCAAAGGGCTGGAGGAAGTGAGAAACATTAAGTGGCTTTCACTATTGAAGAATAAATAAAAATGCTGTGTGTAACTTCTCTCAGAGAATTGATCAACATTTATTCTTAACATTTCTTTTTTTACCATATTCATCTGTTTTGCTGTGTTATCCTGTCTCTTCACTCATTTTTTATAATTTAGATGATTTTTTGTACTGTGTTATCCTGTCTCTTCACTCATTTTTTATAATGATGAAGATCTTTTTGCCCCATGAAAGTGTTGATATGAGATAATGTCTTGTGTTAGACCCTCCTTTAAAAAAAAAAAAAAGAGAAACTCAGCCACTGTCAATGTCTTTTTAAGAAAGTCGGTTTCCTCTTGTGTGCATTTTGGAAAGCAAACAGACCAGATAAACTAAGCTAAAATGGAATGGTTATAGTTCCTAATGATACATTTTGGACCTGTTAAGCATTTTACCACCTCTAATTTGTTTTTTGTTTGTTTGTTTGTTTTCATTAAAATGAATGTAGTTGGGACATCATTTTTGTTTAGAAACTCAAATGAAGTAACTGGTAGAGTATCTCTTTCACTAACAGCAGACCTACTTTACATTTACCCATGTTCATTCATTGTTAGAAGCACTTATAATTGATCCTTACACCTAAATGTAGTAATATCTTTATAACAGCATAGATACAGGTTTTCTTGACTTTAAAATATTCACTTTTCATATATTACATGCTTTAATATGTTTATGAACATTCCTAAACTAACTTTTATTTCTTCTCCCAGTGGCTGTATCCTCATTCCATCCATACCTAGCTTCTCATCTTCTCCTGCACTTCTCCTTTTCTTTAGCAAGGTGACTGGAACTGTTGGGTTACAGGTTGGTTGGGGAACCTGAATTTAGTATTCAGGTTCAGATCACACCAATAAGTCCTTACCCAGCTAGTAGTGCAGGCAAGATAGAGTCGTCCTCCCTCCCTGAGTACCTAAGCAAAAGGTTAAGGATTAGTGCTACCCCACCACCTGCCTTAGAATCTGTGAAGGGGTGACATTTGGATGATACAGTGGGACTCTGGGAAGAGAGCACCCTTGTGTGGCCTTTGTTGGGCCTACAGACTTCCACAGGCCTTAGTACAAGCACCTACCTTTCACCCTAGGCTTTGGCTCCCAGGTTTCCTTGTTTAGAGGACACTGTGACCTGTGTGACCCATGCTTAGGGACTTTGTCTTTAAACTCTTGGGAATGCAACTTCATGCTGTCAGTTAAATCCATTAAGATGCTCTTGGTTGCAAGGAACAGCAATAAGTTGTCCTAAAAAAGATGATAGGTTGGGAAGTTATGAGGAGCTAAGAAAACTGACCGAAGGCCAGAGCATCAGACTTGGATAATAAATGGGGATCAGGGCAGCTCCAAAGGGTCAAGAACCAAGAAACAGGGTAGTCTTTACTTTGGTGCAATGTGGCTCGAACACCATCATCATCTGCATGGGATGCTGCCCCAGGGGCAAGACACCATTGTAAATGAATTCTGATTGCCTCCTCTCCTTCACATCACTCCCGAGGCAGGAGTCTGTAATTGACAGAGCCATTGTCAATGTTTTCATGCGCTGGCTGCTAGGGACATAGTAGGCATCTGATGATTTTCATCTTCCATGGTACAAAGTTCCAACAACGGTATATTGCTTTCTGTTAAAAGGGGATGGCAATTGTCTAATGTGTGAATATTTGTCTTTCAAACATGTATAAAGACCACGCACAAAAGTATGGAATGGCTGCGATCATCGTTTGTAGCAGGACCTCTTCTGGGTCAGTGAATTAATTTGTGAGTCCAGGACAGTGGTAGGGGAAAGAGCCCCCTGAGTGACTATACAAATTCAGTTAATGCCCCCCACTATTACCGAGGGAGTGAAGTTTGAGGACATTCGCACCATACACCTCTGTCCATGCCTCCCACACTGCTCTTTTGCAAAATGTTCAATTCTTAAGGGAAAGGGGAGCATAGAAAATAGGAGATGAAGAAAGCGTACTTAGGTTTACAATGTGCATTTTTACCTTGTGTTGGAATATATATTGAGAGAAAAGTCATCAGACATTTTGAATCATTTCTCCCTGTCCCCCCAAAAAAGTCCTCTGAATGCCTAGAAGACAATTATTATCATAATTGTACTTAATTATTATAATTAAATGTTTAGTATGTATTTTAGCTAATGTTAGTAATAGAGTGATCAATTTATAATATGTGGCTAGATTTTTTTTTAACGTTCGGCTAAATTTTGGAAATAGACTGAGAATCCGAAGGATCTTAGATGCCCATAGTGGTGGCGTCACTCTCTGCATTTCTTTAGACAACCCATTTAAAAATACTCAGTTTCTCTCTGGGTCTGTCTTTATCTGTTTTTGGTGGGTTTTGGATTGGTTTATCTCTCTGGACATTTTTTGCTCAAAAATTCTATGACTCAGTTATTACTTTGTTTTCATCTAATGCCCACAGAACCCCCTGGGAACTCAAGAGTAAAATCAGTCAGCTAGCCAATAAATATTTATTAAGTGTCTACTAAGTGGCACATTTTGGACTGGTAAGGAATATGATCTAGTTAGGAAGACCAGATTCATACACAAAGGAAGAAAATAAGATACAGTGGTGCAAAGATGAGTGCAAAATGAGTGGTGCAGCCAACAGCATATAGACGGGAGAATGCAAGACTCTTGGTAGCTAAGACGACTGAGCAGAAGATTGAAAGGCATTTAATGGAATAGGTGTAGAGAGATATACAAAGGCTCTGTTGCAGAATGCCTTTAATAGTCTGTGACCCGAGGGGTGCCTGGGTGGCTCAGTCGGTTAAGCGTCCGACTTCGGCTCAGGTCATGATCTCGCGGTCCGTGAGTTCGAGCCCCGCGTCGGGCTCTGTGCTGACGGCTCAGAGCCTGGAGCCTGCTTCGGATTCTGTGTCTCCCTCTCTCTCTGACCCTCCCCCGTTCATGCTCTGTCTCTGTCTCAAAAATAAATAAACATTAAAAAAAAAATAGTCTGTGACTCGAATCTGTGGCACTGTTTAGTCAAAGGAAAACGAATTGGAATAAAAAATCTGGCTTCTAGTCACGGCTCTGACATGTAGAAACAGGATTGTTTGTGGTAAGTCTGAAACTGTTTACTGTTTATACATATCATCTCTGCATTGCAAGCAGGAGTAGATTAACGTGCGTTAAAGGCCTATCCTATAGTAAACTCCCAGTAGATGTTCGTTAAATCCGAAATTATCTTTTGAGTGAAAATCAAAGAAATAGTTCTGTCATCTGATGCTTCTAGCATGAGGTCTGGGTAAGGTGGTTAGCAAGATCCTTTTCATCACTGAAATGCCAAGTCTCTGTGCATAGCCTTTCTTGGTTACAACTTGTCGCTTATGACCTTTATAAACTTTCTGTGCCTCATGTTTCTCATCTGCAAAATAGGGATGAAGAGAGTTCCTAACCCATCAGGATTTTGTGACCATTAAGTGGTTTTAATAAATGTGTCAAGTGTCTTAGAATAGTACTAAAAACAGAGTCAGTCTCCTCTCTTTCCCTCTAACCATTTTCTTTCTCCTAACCCTCTCCTCCTCTTTCCTTCTCTCTCTCTTTGTGTCCCCCTTTTCTCCTTCCCCTCCATTATCATTGTTTCATTTTTGATAACTTAATATTTCTCCGTATTGGATATTTTCAAACAAAAGCTCTCTTATGATTGTGGTGGGCTTGAGAATGAGGATTATTCTCCAGACCTATGCTTTTAGAGGCTTCGGCGAGCACAGTGTTTGAAATTGGTGGGCACTGCAAGGGTGGCGGGGAGGGGGCGGTGATGTAAGAAGCCCAGGTGAGAGGCAGTGGGACCTGCAACTGGGGTAGAAAGAAAGGAAAGAAAGCATTCATTAGGGAAACTTTGGAGACTTGAGTTCAGTTTTGGCAACTAATTTTATGTGGAAGTAAAAGACATCAGGCCAAGGGGACTGGGAGTATGATGGCCCTACAGTTGGAGACGTTAGGAGAATGAGCTGATTTAGTAGATTTTAGAAAAGCTTAATCTGGGGAAGGGAGTGTTATTTTTGAAATGCTGAGTTTTACATGGTGATGAATCATATGAATTCACATGTCCTATGGATAGTTGGAAATGTAACTGCATGGCATATTTAGCATTGAGGGGACCAGTTTGGCTGGACAGCGAGTACATATTTGTTAGTTTATTTTCTTCAAGCCAGATCCAATATTTAATTGCTTAATTGTTTTTGAAGGATCTGTTTATCTCTTGGGAAAGAAGCATGCTTGTCTCATAGAGGGAGTGTAACTTTGGGTACATACTCCATGTTCTGTCCTATAGTTGAAGGGAGATTCAGAAAAGTCCATGCATGCAGTTTCTGTCTATTAAACAGACATTTTTTTTCTTCACTGTTTTTCTTGTCTTATTTTGAGGGTTGCAGATTGGGGAAAATATTAGATATTTAATGGTGGACATCATTTTATTTTAACTTATACTTAATATGCCCCTCATACGTCATCCAAGGTTCATCATTGTCCTAACTTCCTCAGAAATGACTGGTAAGCGCAGCGATACTCAGAGGAGCTGGCATAATAGAGTATAATACCAGTTTTCCTTGTCTTATAAAGCCGTAACCATGATATTGCTGAGTAAATGAAACTATCACGTAAGAGGTGGCAATAAGATGACAGTATTGAAGAAATCCCGGGGGGGGGGGGGTGCAGAATAAAATTGTCTATTTAGTAAGCATAACTATTTTATGTAACTATTTGATGTTATGCTTCTTCCCCCTCCTTTTCTAAATCACTTTGACCCATATTTTTCAACACTCTTCTCTCCACTAGCCAGAGTTACAAAGTGGGTTACATGTTTAATTCTACTGCTTCCAAGTATATTTCTGTTGTATTTTCCTAGCTGTTAGTTATTCTTTCAGGAGATCGAGACTAGGTATGATCTTGTGTAGGGCATGAGTGCAAATAAGGCAATGGGCATGATAAGGCTCAGACACGTTGAAGTAGAGAATTACCTATTCTTGACAGGTTGAATATGAAGTGACATCTCTTCATCCCCCACTTTTGAAACCCTGGTCCCTAGATAGCTTTGCTTCTATTTTTCTTCCTAAATCGAAGAGTACTTACTGTTGGTTGCTCATTGAAACATGGCTGAAGCTCTGAGAGGCCCCTCTGAAGGTAGAGAGGCTTTGTCAGTACTCAGGAGTAAGCCTGTTATTAGTAATGAAGTTTTGATGGATGTGTGCTGTGGGCATTCAAGGACTTATCTGTCTACAAAACAGTAATTTATTCATGGAATGATCTTTGTTCTTTTTCTTTCCCCTCTGTCTTCCCTTTCTCCTTCCCTCCCTCCCTCCCTCCCTCCCTCCCTCCCTCCTTCCTTTCCTGTCTTTCTTTCTTCCTTTCTGCCAGCCTTGTTTATGGGCCTTCTTTGGTTTCATTTGAATTATGTATCCTTTTGAATTCTTCAAACTGAAGTACGTCTCTATCAGTGTTCACTCTTTCCTTCCGCATCCTCCTCCCCCTGAGGAAGAATGATTAGGATTCATTAAAGTATAAAGAAAATACAGTCGTTCCCAAGAGTTCTTGATTTTCATATCTCAACTCTAGTCTTTAGAAAATGCTCTCATCGGCAGAACAGTTGTGTTTAGAACCTGTACATAATCTGAATGCTCATTAAATGTGAACTAAAACTTATCAGAGAGTTTTGTTCAGAAGAGTGAGTTGTTTTCCTTCATTTGCTTCTAGGGTGTTCAGGTCAGTCCCATTCCATAGTTGGTCGTGCTTGAGTCTGGCTTGCTTCTCTGTGGGTCACGCTGTGTCTTATGTTTCACATAACCACAGCTGGGTAGGTGGATCTCAGAGTCTGGACCAAGGATGTCAAATCTTAAGACTCCAGGTACCTTAATATAGCCCATGATAACCACTGCTTTTCTCCTCATTTCACCCTCATCTCTGGCTAAGCCTGTCTAGGGACATCGAGGCATTTGAATCTTCCTCTTTGTTCTCAATTTGTGTCATGAATTCTGAGAAAGTCTCTAGCCACTCTTCAGGTCCTTTGGTGGTCATCCTGGTAACAGAACTTTTTAAACAGAAAAAGGAGCCTTTGAGAGTAAAATGATTAAAAAATCTATTTTAGTTATTTTTAGAATTACATTAGTTCAAAGGGGGAGTGAAAAAATAGGGAATATGGTAGGAGAGAGATTTGGTAAATCTATAAAGGATGTTGTGCCACCTCAGATGTTTCTAATTATTGATGCTTCTAAAACAGAATCTCCTGTCTACATATGCTGCTTGGTTATGTGGGAAGTGCCTCCTGGATGTATTTTAAGAAAAATGTGGATGTGGGGTGCATCATTGTTCCAGATTCATGGGACCTCAGTCATTGGAGATTGGAGGATGAAGGACTGTGGGTGCAAGGGGCAATGTGTGATCCATTGGAGACTTACTTACGAGTTTTCAGAAGCTACTTGTTGCTCTGTAAGACTTTTTCCTAGTTTGAGGCCTGGTTGAAAAACAGTAACATGATAAAAGAGACCTATTCATTGCCCATTGTCTGTAGATGCCTCTCATCTAGAATTTCACTCTTGCCCTTTATAGCCGTATTTTGTCAGCCTATAAAAACTAAGTCTATCTCAAGCCTGAAATTGTCAGGTTCCTGCCTCAAAGGGCATAGATATTAGAGGTCTTAGTGTGAACTTGTAAAGAAGATCTAAAGGGAGCCTGGCTTTTGGGCCTGTTAGCCATTAATCATTTTCCCCACTTCTGCACTATCTTTTAGAGTGGAGAGCCAACCATAGGATTAAAGGTGGACCTAATATTCTGAAGAAAACAGATTTCTCATCCTTGCTGCTTTCTGCCTACGTGTTAAATCCTGTGGTGACCTCTCCCTCCTTCCTCTTTTCTCTTACCTGTTTGCAAAGAAAGACATCAGCACCCTTTAACTTCTCTGTGGTTCAGCCCCACAGTAGAACATCCCTATGTAGCTGAGGAAAAGTGAGATGTGCCATCTGGTATGTTAGAAATCAATATTGGAACCCTGTCAGCCGGGGATCTCCATCCCAGCACTTACGAGAAAGCCTGTCTTTATGGCAGAGGTACAGCCAATATGAAAAGAATGTGAAGGCAGTTTTTTGGCTTTAAGACATTGGACTCTTTGAGGGGTCATGGGGTGACAGGGGGCCAGGCGACATGCCTGATGTCTTGTTGCATCCATGTTCTCACAATGAATAGCCATGGGGTGCATGTTGTGCTCAGTTTATGAAATTTGACTACAGGGCCTTGAAGTTACTGCAAACATTGTATGGAAAGTGTGTGTGTGTGTGTGTGTGTGTGTGTGTGTGTGTGTGTGTGTGTGTGTGTGTGTGAAATATGAACCTTTGACAACATTGTGACTTTTGTAAATGAATTGAGCTGTTGATTATCTTTCAACCCTTTGTTTAGCCTTGACTAGAATATAGTGTAGAGCCATTTCTTTATAGGCTTACATTATTCTGGATATGCGTCCACGTGTATGTTTGCTTTGAGGAAAATATTCCACTTTTGCAATCGCCGTGGACAGCTCAGTGACTGATAAAATGTAGATGTTTTCTAAGTGGTAAATGTTAAGCTCCAACAGCTAGATGAAGATCTGTGAGCCAGAGCCATTGAGAGTTATCTGTTATTCCTGTTCAGATGCATGCATGTGAGCAAGTGTATGTAATGGTATTACTGTCCATGCCCACTCTTGAAGTACTTACCCATGTAAACCCAGGTTCTGTTTTGGGGGATTTTGTTTTGTTTTATTCATTAAGAAAATTATTTTTTAACTTATTTTAGAGAGAAAGCATGAGTGGGGGAAAGGAGCTGAGAATGGGGGGGTAGGGAGAGAGGGAGAGAGAGAGAGAGAGAGAGAAAGAGAGAGAGAGAGAGAGAGAGAGAGAGAGAGAGAGAGAGAGAGAGAGAGAATCCCAAGCAGGCTCCACGCTCAGCACAGAGCCCCATGTAGGGCTCAATCCCATGATCCTGGGATCATGGCCTGAGCCCAAATCAAGAGCAGGTGCTTAACCCACTGAGCCACTCAGGTGCCCCACCCAGGTTCTGTTTTATCAAGTGATGCATTCCCTTTAAATTAGTTCTACTGTTAGGACCAAATCCTGGAAGTCACAGAATGTGTGAGACAGTGTGTGTATGTATGTATGTATGTATGTATATAGCAAAGGTTATTCATATAAGTAAAACTGTTAAGGATAATGGAATACAGGTTTCTTGCTGTCAGAAGAAAAGGAAGAAAATGAAAATGAATGCTGTAGTGTTAGGAGTAGGATTGTTGGTATCTTTGTAAACTCCTGGTATATTAGTTCAGGTTCTCTAAAAAGCTGATGCCAAGACAGAATTAGACATGAAAGAGGTTAATTGGGGAAGACCCTTTTGAGGGAAAATGGGAAGGGAGCTGAAAGAGGCTGGGAGTGCCATCAGACTGCAGTGCAGGTCTAATCTCTGTGGCAAAGGGTGCGAGGAAAGGAAGGTTGAATTGGAAAAGTCTAATTGGCCAAGTTCTAAGAGAGTTACCATAAAGCCAACAAGGAGTCCTCAAGCCAGAGTTGCCATCAGAGGAGTCCCACATCTCTCAGCAATAGGCCTGCCTTGGTATCTGCTGTGCTCAGTCTAGGAGCAGCTGGTGGGAAGCATAGCCTTGGCTGAAACAGTGATGGATTTCAGAGCACAGCAGCTGGGACTGTCAGTCAATTACACTTCCTGCAGTTAGAGATCCGAGAGGCACATTTTCATGACTGCCGCACATGGTTTTCAGTAGTTATAGATTGATATAGAAATAAATGTATAGAAATAAAGATGTGAATGTAGGCTATTTAGATAAATGGCTAATTTCAGAGCTGCAGAAAACCGTACAAGATAAGCCTGGAATATGTTGTTCTACCAGAAAGCAAGGAAGTACTCAAGGAATGATGGGGGTGGAGGCATGTCCATAGGAAACAGAAACCAGCTTGACATGGCCCCCACTGGCCAAATTGGAAATAATTTCAACATTACAACAAATAATGATAGTAATGGATTATGACTTTAAATGAAATGATATTCCATGACATTGTATTGATATAATTAAACAAATGAATAACTTGGGAGTTTGAGGGATGAAAATTACATAATTCAAAGGGTCTCCTCAAAAAATACCTATCAATTATAAACAGAAAATGAGTAACTACAGTGGCGAAACCTGATAGTACCCTAGTTGTGTGATCAAAGTGAACGTTGTCAGTAAATTATACATTTCATAGGAGGCCAAGGGAACAGTACATCCATCACTTCTGTGGTATTCCTGCCAAAACTGCATCACTTGTATCTGATCACAAAGAAATATTGGACACACCAAAATAACTGACCTATCTATACTCTTTAAAAGTGTTAAGGCCTTGGGGTAGCCTAAGAAAGATTAAGGAACTGTTCTAGACTAAGGAGACATGGATCTTTCCCCCCACCAAGTATTCCATTGGAATAATTGGCAAAATTTGAGTAGAGTTTGTGGATTAGGTGGCAGTGATGTGTCCTTCTTTTCATTTCATGTTTTGACTTTGTAGGAAAATATCCTGGTTTGTAGGAAGTGCACACTAAAAGTTTTGAGGGTGAGGGTATAACAGGTTGGTTACTCTCAAATGGATCAAAGGAGGGCATTTCTTTGTTACAGCGAGTCCAACTTTCCTGTAAGTTTGTTTCAAAATTACACACATAAACACTGCTAAGTTGGGACATTCTTAAACAATTATCTGACTTATCAGTGTCTTGGGGTAGGGGCTAGGCAAAATGTCATCAATTATAAACTACTGTAATTCAAATCTGCTTTTGAAGAATCCTCTTTTCATGTGTAGGCCTAGAACACCTGTTCACCATGTTGGCAGAATATAGTACCCGGTGGTTTCAAATGTATCTTATAATGGGAAAGCGTGAGCTTTTTGCAACCTGCTTACTGTGGAAACAAGTGGGTAGGGAAGATGTCAACTACCTGGGGACCTTTTGAGAAAGCCTGTATGTGAGGCCTATGTTGCTTGTGTTTGTATCAGGAATACCCGATCATGCCTGATGGAGATGGTTCACTATTACCAGAATATAAATTTATCTTTTAGTTTGGAGAAGCGTTTCAGTCCCAGCACTAATTCCTTGTATTTCTAGCTGATACAGAGAGATGATTTCCTGTTAGACTTCCAAGGCTGTTAGGTCCCTTTTTGTATGCTGATTGTGAATTATCCATTCGAGCCAGACATGTGTAATTGGAGTAGAATTACTGATACACTCAAGAAAGCAGAACTTATAAATTTGTCTAAAGCAGCCTAATGCCATAGCACACAATTTAATGTTCTCTTTTTTCCACTGGGCAACTGATGAATACCCCAGTGTCAGGTTATGAGCCATCGTTGGCCAAGGGGAAAATCTCCGGACCTTTCATTAGTGGCCAAAAGAAGTGAATGAGAGCATCAAGTACATGGATCTAGGCTAATTCCATTTTTTTGTCTCTCTCCCTCTCATTCTCTTTAATTTCAAATTTTAGATAATGGGGAGGAGAAAGACAAAAGCTAGTAAGGCACATAGAAAGCTTTTGTCCTTAACTCTATGCAAGGCAAGCATGGCTAATAGATGCTTAGGATAATAATTTTCCAGGGCTATATTTCCGAAGTGATTAGGTGTTTTTCTGATAATCCAAATGGTATCTCAACATTTTCAGGAGGCATTAAAATAAAATTAAATGTGATTTTGCCACATTTAAGAAGTTATCCCGGGGTGCCTTTGTGGCTTAGTCAGTTAAGCACCCGACTTCGGCTCAGGTCATGATCTCGCAGCCTGTGGGTTCAAACCCTGCTTCAGGCTCTGCGCTGGCAGCTCAGAGCCTGGAGCCTGCTTCGGATTCTGTGTCTGCCTCTCTCTGCCCCTTCCCTGCTCCTACTCTGTCTCTCAAAAATAAATAAAAGATAAAAAAACAAATAAATAAAAAGTTATCCTAAGTAAACTAAGTTCATTCAGGAAATATTTACTGCCTACTTTATGCCAAGTATTGTACTAGACACTTGGATACAGAAATATGCAGCCCTTGCCCTCTTAGACCTCCTAATTTAGAAAGGAAGATAGACAGTCAATTTATAATTGTAAGATGGTGTAATGAATTCTCACAAGGGAGCACACACCAAGAAAAAAATACATTTGATGTTATTTTCACATGCTTGGCTTGTAGTAAATACCCAACAATGACAGCTGTTATTATTTCATGTGCTTTTACTCTCCTTGCTGCTCACTAATCACCAGCACCACTGTCCCTTCAGGAGAAATCTGTAATTAGGGGTAAGAAGTGAACAGAATGTAGCTACTAACCCTCTAAGCTGTGGAGAGAAGGGAAAGGCTGGTCGTGGGCAGGCTGTGGAGTGGGAATCTGAGGCCTTACCTGGTTCATCTAAGAATGTCTGTTAGCTGATAGGTTACAGAAGGGAAGGTTTGTGCCCTTGGTTCTCTGCTGGCTGTGCAGGTACTCAAGTTCAGTTCTGTAAATTGATTTGAACAGCAGTAACACGAGTGGATCATTAAACATTTGTACTGTTTTGCTTTGTTTCTCTATCTCTTCATGTAGAAGTGTATTTGTGTGAATCTCTTCTTGCCTGTTCAGTCATTCCAGCTTTCTTCTCCAAACCCTGTGTGTTGACTATAAAATGTGAATGCGCTGTAGTTCGAAATGCAGTAACAAATAGGTGTTTGTTCTTCAGGCATTTCAAATCCCCAAGACCTCTCAACCTGCCACAGGTGGGGGTGTCCCCGTTCTCCTCTCTGGCCTGTGGGTGGGTGGAGCCACCCTCCTGCCCTTTTGGGGGCTTTCTGGTAACACCCTCAATTAATTCTCACCATATAGCAATACCTACAGCTGCTGACTCTGGGCTGTTGGCATTCTCCATGCAGCCAAACCCCACTCTGTGATAATGACAGTGTGTGCCAGCACGCTTCTGCAGTGACTCAGGAGACAGGGTGGCCAGCAAAGCAGCCTCTTTGTGGGAGTGGATTTTGAGAAGTGCTAATTCCGCGGCGGTTTGGAGATATTAATATCGTGCTGGCAGTAGATAAACAGGCAGCAGAGGGGCACATAATGAGAGAGAATCAGCCATAGCATCTTTTCCTATTTTCTCTACCCTCACATATTCTGTTCTTCTTTTAAAAAAGTAATTTCCTGGGTTTCGATGAAGAGAGCCCTTCAGTGGCTTAAATATGCACATAGGGTGGTTAGTCCAGTCACCAGCATCTCGAGTCTGAGGTTCTAAGAACACCAGTGTGTTAAGAGTTAACTACGTTTCCAAACAACACTAGATCCTAGCATATGGTACGGTAGCCTATTGCTTACCCTACCTCCTCCCTGAAGGGCAGTCAACCAGATGGTTTGAGTGGGGCCTTTGGTGTAACTATGACAGGCACAAAGGAAGATATAACCACCACTCTCCCCCAGCAGTATCATGCCTCTTGTCTTCCAGTGCTGGCTACAGGTAATTTTTGAAAATTCGGTTTTGCAGTTTGCAGCTTGTTTTTGCTTCACATCAAAGGTTCCTTTCCAGCTTGGGGAGGAACCAGGCGGATCTGCCGCATTAGTTGTCTGAGCGTCATTTCCAGTGTACGCTCTAGTTAGAGTACGAACCACGTGACACCTCGTATTCTACTGAAGAAAAGAGGATTCAACACATTCGAGAATTGCTTGAAGCAGGAGTCTACTTAGAATATTCCTGTAGTCCTAAAAGGACTTTTATCTGGAATATTGCTCCAAAGCTGCTCATCTCAGATTTTACATGTTTTGCTTTATTTGTTCCCCCATCTCGTGCCATTTCTTCATAATGGACTCTCATTCCACCACAGTAACCCTCCCTCCCAAATCCATTCATAGCCTTACCTTCTAGAAGCCCCCTTTAGTGGGAGAACCACTGTCAGGAGTTCTGAGGAGAAGAGAATTACTGGGGGTGTTATGTTAAACTAACTTTTCTAACATTGCCAAGCTGGAATAAGGCATTTTCTAGTTATACTATAGGCTAGAAAGGAGATTTTAAGAAATTTAGGTCATGCTTTTATGTGTTCTGTTTTTTATCTGTGTGCTTGATATTTTAGAGCAGACTTTTCTTGAGGGTAGTGGCTTGTTTATAACATTCTGTAAATAGCCCTGTCTAATGTGGGCTTTTTACAGATATTTTCTGCTGGTTCTTATGTATGGATTGATATAGCATCTGACTGTAGTAACCAGAAAGATGCTGAGCTAGGGAACTTTGTTATTCTACCTTTCATTTGGATTTCTAGCCTTAACAACTCACTGGTCTTGAAATCCTTGGCTTCTCCCTCCCCGTGTCAGGATGCGTTAAGACCTCCAGGTGCTAACTGTTATTATTTATGTTGACTGAGCCCCATGTGTACCTCTAGTGCTCACTGACCTATCTTTTCTGTTGCAGAAACATTGCTGAGGCCCTCGTCAGCAAAGGCCTAGCCACAGTGATCCGATACCGGCAGGACGATGACCAGCGGTCCTCGCACTACGATGAACTGCTTGCTGCAGAGGCCAGGTGAGATGAGTAATTATTAAAGTGAACACAGTGGGACCCACAGCCCCACTTTTTTCTTTCCCACTATCCTGCCCATCCCTGAGCAGAATGTAATGGCAAGCAATATGCTGGGAAAGCTTATAGTATGCTTTTATCCCAGTTTTTCCCCATCAGAAGAAAAGGGGCACCCTCGAAATGTGCTGTGTAACCTTGATGAAGTACTACTTGGGCCTCCGTTGTTTTTAAATCTGCAAAATAAGCATATATCAGATATGATCTTATTTAGATGTAAAATGACTCCTAGGTGAGAACATAATTGTATAAGATATTTTTACCACCACCATCCTGTCATTCCCTGGGACTAACAATGAATCTCCGCCTCTGTGTGCAGGACATTTGCCTCAGGTTCTTACCTCCAGAGACCTCTGCTCCCCAGCCCCTCCCATTTATCACCTCTCAACCTTTTGTCATGTACAAAGGAAATGAAAACATTTATTAGGAAATGAGTTTTGGTTTCACACTTCTGACAGCTGGCAGGAGAGCACTTGAGAAGCCTTGTGACATTTTACTCTTGTCCTTGATCCCTGTGGCCGGTTGCCCCAAGGACATGCGTACTGCTCAGAGTTATTTCTTACCAATGACATTGCTTATGGCTCTTACAGAGACTTCTGTCACTGGGTGGTGCTGGTAGTTTAGTGATTCCCAGATTTCCCAGGAAAGAGCAAAAAACGAGCTTCTCTCGGTGAACTGACTTGGGTAGTTCAGCAGACTGGTCTCAAACAAAATATAGCCCATATTTCAAAGAGGTGCATGCCGCACTCAGCCACTTACTTAGTTCTAGAAGTTTGGTAGTTACCAGGCTGTGCTCTACAGTTTGAGGGGGAATGGGTTTGGGCACATGTTATCTACACTTGAGACTTCGTCATTGAGATCACTTCTTTTGCTCTTTGGCCCAGAACATTGCCCTGATATGTGACATTTACGTCTAACACTGTGTCACATCCTGATGGATAGAGCATCTGTCGAATGTCACACAGAATGTCAGCTAAGAAATCGGTCTGTCAGACTGTTGTGGCGTTTTGGATTCTTTCTTGTGGGCTTTTCCCAATAGGCCCTGTCTAAAATCTGATTCATGAACACAAAGAGTTCAGCGAAAACACCGATATCTTTGGTTATTTAAGGTACTTTAATGGCCAGCATAAAATAACATGATATATGGTCCATAATTGGTGTTTCTCTTAATCCTTCCTCACTTCCTCCTCCTTGACCTGCCTATATTATCACTAAGGCAGCCTGGCTGAAAGAACCCATAGGGGGAAATGTGGCTTCATATCTCTGAGTACTATTTGATAACCTAGCTCTTCTAGGAAATGGACAGTAATTACACTGTACTTTGGTGGGACTCGGAGGGTGAGTCTGTGCTCAGCCTATATGGGTGGGCTCAGCCAGGCCTAGTGGTAACTTGAAAAATAGATTTATGGATTCCCAGCATAGCAAGAGCACTAAGCAACACAGTAGGATCTAGACTCCTGTTTTCTGCCCCTGGGTCACTCTGCCACTAGTGAATATTTGTGACAGGCAGATAGATAGACATGAAAATAATTTGCATAGATGCTCTGGAAAGGGAGTCCACAAGAGGCTTTCTGTTTCTTTTTATTTATTTATTTATTTATTTTTTACTTTTTTTTTTTTGAAAGTAAGCTATACATACCCAATGTGGGGGCTTAAACTCACAATTCTGAGATCAAGAGTCGCATGCTGTACCAACTAAGCTAGCCAGCTGCCCTAACAAGCTTTCTTACGCTGTTGGAAATAGCTACGTCATGCTAGTTTAATGAGTATGCATAGATGGTGACATTTGTACAGATTATGTTGTAAATATTTTCAGTTTTTATTTAAATTTCAGTTAACATACAGTATAATATTAGTTTCAAGTGTACAATATAGTGATTCAACACTTCCATACATCACCTGGTGCTTGTCACAAGTGTACTCTTTAATCCCCATCACCTATTCAACACACCCTCCCACCCACCCACTCTGCTCACCATCAGTTTGGTCTCTGTAGTTAAGAGTCTATTTTTTTGTTTGCCTCCCTCTTTCCCCCACCCCTTTGCTCATTTATTTTGTTTCTTAAATTCAACATATGAGTAAAATCCTATGGTATTTGTCTTTCTCTGACCAATTTTGCTTAGCATAATACTCTCTAGCTCTCGCCATGTCATTGCAAGTGGGAAGGTTTCATTCTTTTTATGGCTGAGGGATATTACATCGTGTATTTGTCCACCACTTCTTCATTCATCAATCATTGGACACTTGGGCTGTTTCCATAACTTGGCTGTTGTAGATAATGCTGCTCTAAACATCAGAGTGCATGTATCCCTTTGAACTAGTATTTTTGTATTCTTTGGGTAAATACCTAGTAGTGTAATTGCTGGATTATAGGGTAGTTCTGTTTTTAACTTTTTGAGGAACCCTCCATTCTGTTTCCCAGGATGGCTGCACCAGTTGGCATTCCTGCCAACAGTGCAAGAGGATTCCCCTTTCTCCACACCCTCACCAATACCCGTTGTTTCTTGTGTTGTTGATTTTAGCCATTCTGACAGGTGCAAGATGATCTCTGTTTGTAGTTTTGATTTACATTTCCCTGATGATAAGTAATGTTGAGCATCTTTTCATGTATCTGTTGACCATGTGTTTGCCTTCTTTGGAGAAATGTCTATTCGTGACCCTGCCCATTTTTTAATTGGATTGTTTGTTTCTTGGGTATTGAGGATAGTGAAATTTTTTAACTTTGAGGTTTTAAGAAGAAAACAGCCTCTTTAGCACTCATTTTAAGTGGAATCAATGTAACAACATGCTTGTCTGCTAAAGCAGTGAGCAGCCTAGAGATAATTGTGTTGAGCCATTGCTTTCAGACTGATGGTAGAAAAACTGGCTTCGGGGTCATTGCAGTGTTGCAGGTTGAGTAAACAGAGAGGAATTAACCACTTCCCCAAACCTGTGAGGCACTGCCATAAGGCAGTACAGACCTCATAAAAAATTAGGAGAAATGGCCAGCGTGAACTGTGAGTCTTCCTTTAAAGCCGTATTGTTAGCGAGCCCCAGGAGGGCGGCCCTGTGCCATCTTCTAGACACTGACTCCCAGCGAGGTGAATGAAGATCCGAGAAAGACTAGAACACCTGCCAGATGGGAATGGGAGTTTTGTAGCTATTAAAAAATAGTTTCAGTGCAGAATGTACCTTCCCCCCTTTTTAGTGGTAGAGTTGACCCCGCTTATTTAAGACCACCTGTTTTCTGGCACTCCGCTTTATTTTAGTTTGCTTTCGCTTTGAAGCACTCCCTTCCCCCATGATACTCTCCCCATGTTGCCTTAGCGTTCTTACTTGGTTCTGTCACGATACAGCATGTCAGAGCTCGTTTTACATGCTTCTGCTGCCCCTTGTCCTGCCTGTCCATTGAATATTATCTGTGGGTAGGGTTATTTTCCCCTAGATAGATTAGCTGTTTTTCCAGTTGAACTCTGCCTTATAATTTTATGCCCCTGTCTATGCAGATCCTCCACCTCCCTGCTTAGTGTCCTCTGCAGATCTCATTAGTGAGATGTTTACTCCTTTCCTGGGCCCTGAATAGAACCCCTAAACAAGAATGGCTTCGGTGTTGACCTCGAGTCTCTCACCGTATGGACTGTCACTTAACTGTCTTTTGATTATCACCCTTCAGCTACTTTTTAGTCTTTGGTGATTGTCTGCTGAACCCAGCCAATTTGAATTAATTTCCCAAGTCCAATTTCTTGAGGTACTGTATCTAATGCTTTAGCAAAGGCCAAATTAGTAACATCTGCTATATTCCTATCAGTCTTTCATCCTGGAACTTGTTGGGTAAATAACATGTGGGCGAAGGTAACGAAGCAAGGCCAGTACTTTATGTTAGCCCTTCCCCACGAGGGTGTTGACTCCAACAGATTACTTTGTCCCTGACCCCTGGCGTCCTGTCCCCGGGGCTGTCACTAGTGGTATTGGCAGTGGCACACAGTGCTCTTCCTTGGACTTTGCTTTCCACGGCACTGCTTGGCCATTAATCCTTTTAGAGAAGCATAAGCTTTGGGGAAAGGGCAGCCTGCTAACTCAGCGGACTCCTTGGGTCAGCGCAGCGCAGGAGTTGATGAGCTTTCTCGGGGCTCTGCAGCCACTGCTTCCCCCGCAAGGGGGTATATTCTGCCGTCCTTCCTCAGACCATCTGATTGGAGCTCAGGGAGTGATGTGTTATGTGCGTCCTGGCTTCCCAGGACAGAGAGAGAGGAAGAAGAGTTTGAAGTTTGCCTGTCGCTTTCAGACCTGTCCACCTTACCTGCCAGAAACCACTCACACCACTTAGGCAACTGTGTTCAGTGTGCTGACCCTTTGAGGCCCCTTCATTCACATGCCTCTCAGCCTTTGGGAAACCCTCATTATGTCTCAAATCCCTGGCATATTTGGAGGAAAGCACATCTTTTTTGTTGAAAGGATGAATAAACCCCTAATCCCAATAGGCACCTTCCTTTCCACTTTAGTTGTCTGTCATCGGCTGCCTCCTCCCTCATTACCTTGTGTCCTGGCAAGATAAGGTTTTGGCATTTTGCTGGTACTCTCCCACCTCGCTTCTCTCATGGACTCCATTGAAAAATTGTTGATTTTTTTCCCCCAGAGTTCTAAGAGCTCCAGTGTGTGTGCTTCATGTTTTTAATTAAAAAACAAAAACAAAACAAAAAAAACCCTTATATACAGCTGACCCACACTTTGTGTTGACACTCCTGTACTTGGTTCCCCCTATTAGGGTCCTCGTATGGGCTCCTTTGAGAGTCTGATGCATCATTTCTTTTCAGCACCATCCTAATTTTTCATCCCCATATTGACTTTCCAACATTTTCTGTTCCCATTTTATTTCAGTATTTCTCACTCAGCTGGCTCCCTGAGTTACTTGGCTTGATGGGTGTTCTAAACTTAAGGTGGGACTTTTGACTCCTTCAGAGAATCTGTCTCGTATCCTTTTGAGGTATTTCCAAGATACTGAGTCATTATTGGGACCCTTCTCATTTTCTCTCCTATTCTAGCTTGTGTATTTGATATGACACATCCAGTTTAATTTGAAGTGGGCCAGAATGTGAATTTCCTTAGTGTTCTAAGAGGTCTTCCAAGTGGGGTTTTGCTGAGCTTGTTATGGGCACTGAAGATGAGCTGGTAATGCTTGGAGTCGCATCAAAGCCTGGCTGTGTGCCTTGTTTTCCTTGGATGTCCAGACCCGGAGGATATCATCTGTGTACACTCTCCTAAAGTTACCAGTAACTTTATTTAAAAACGTAATATTTTAAAATTTCCTAGAAACTGTTAGAATCTGCAGCTTGTGGCAGGAAAACACAGAAGTTATGTTAGCTCAGTGTTGGGACTTTATTCCTTTAAGGCACCTTTTACTTCTAAGATTTTGTAATTTCAACATAAGGATGTATATATTCAGAAAAGAAATTGATGCCCTGGCTTGACTGTTGGAAAGCAATTGCATCGAACAGTCTAGTGTCTGAGCAGACTTAAATGAATTTAGATTCATTCTGGACATACATAATGAGGTTAGGGTTATCTCGGGAGAAGAAAAAAGGGCAGGCTCTCCCTTATCTTTCGGTGTGTATTCTCTGTCTCACCCGGCACACTGCAGACTTAGAAACCTGGCGCTGTCCCCGTCGTTGAAAGGCGAGCACAGCCTGCCCCCGCTGCAGCTCCGCCGGGGCTCCCTGTCTCCCCAGTCTCCACACGGACTCATTTTTCTCATTGAACAAACCTTGCAACATGCCCTTGCCTCAAAAACTAAAACAAAACAGCTAGTGCTCCTGCCTTGCTGACTTTTGCACGTCTAATCTCCAAACCCCATAAACACCAGCCCTTGATTAAAATCCTATCCAATAGCTTTTGTGTTTGCCTAGTATGGTTGACAGCTCCCTCCCTGTTGCAGACTTCTCTCTCCTTGAACCTCTAGGAAATCTGTGCTGGCATTGCCATCACAGACCGGTCAGAAGGCTAGAACTTGCTCTTTCCTGGGCCAATATCAGTTAGCCATTTCAGAGAGAAACTGAAGTAACATTCTCTCTGGGTGATGCAGTTACTGGGGGCTGAGAGGGGCTTACTAATGTCCGTGCATCTCCACTGAAGGGCTTTCAGTACCACTGACAAGAACCGCAGGTACCACAGGAGCTGCAGGTCTCCTACTCCTGATTTAACCGTAGCAGCTCCACTTTTTCCCTGACTTATAGGAGTTTTTCCCCAAAATTTTGATAGGTGAAAAAAAGAAATTTTCAGCTGTTTCTTGGAAAAAGTACAAAACTTTTGGACAAGGTCCCTTCTCTCTGTATGTTTAATTTAACTGGCATTTACAGTATTGGTTCTGAATGAAATGTGAAGACTTAACTCACCAGCACTTTCCATTGCTACGTCAAAACCTCTGGCTTTAGGATTTTGAAATGGAAGAGCTCGGCACTGCTGGTTTGACACAGTTCCGATTTGTTAAATCTCTTAATAAAAATCAAGTTTCATCTCTATACCAATCCAGTGAGAAAATTGATGTTGAGTTGTATGTTTTGAAATTTTAAAACTAATAAATCCTATCACAGTGTATAGATTATATGAGTTAACCAGTTCTCGAAGAAAACAAATCATTCCTCTCCTGGGAATAGTTGTTCAAGGCAGGTTTATCTTGGATGTGATGGCTTTGCATTCATTTCCTCTCTCCATTCTCATTTTCTTGAGTATATCCTGGGTCCCAGGCATTGGGGATAATAGTAATGAAGAAAAAAGATAATAGACTCAAGCCTTACAAAGCATGTAATCTCAGAGGGACCGACGTTAAATAACTTTAATAACACCTCTGGATATTGCGATTTTCCTATTTCTTCTCTTTTCCTCCTGTTTTCTTAGCCCCTCCTCTTTTCTCCCTGTCCGTTATTAACACTGCCTGCCTTACATCTTCTTTTATTCTATCTCTCATTTCTATTAAATTTTCCCATGAGAGCATTTCCCTGAAATTCATCTCTTCTATCCAGCCTCTGTTCTTATCTTTTTGATAGTTTAATGGTACGGCTTTAAATAAACCAAGATTTCTCACTTTCAATCTAATGACCTCAACAAGTGAAAATTTCTCTTTGAATAAAACTAGGTCCTACTGAATATTGTTAGAAACAGAGCTTCGATTGAAAGTCTTCTTCTTTCCTTTACTGTTTAATCGTAGAATTGTGTAATCGGGGTGTCGTTGGGTTTTTAGCCCGAGTATCCTAGAAAGCTGGAGCCAGGTGAATGATCTGTACTCCCCACTCAGCTGCACCACGTCATGCCTGTGCAGGTTGGAGGCCAGCACAGAGAAAGGGGCTGCTCTTTCTCCTCAGTATCCTAGCGGCGTCCTTTCTTTTTTGACCCTGGAAGTATACACCCGACTACATGTTGTCTTTGCAGTTAGGTGTCATGGTTATGAGGTTGTTCGTGGGATTCAGCACATGTCAGTTGGGGGGTGGTGCACTGTTGGGGAATAGGGTAGACTTGCTATTACAAGTAGATGCCGGAACGGAAAATGCATGAAAAGAACTGGTGTGGGGAAGTGATTTGACGATACAGCTGAATGTGGGGAAATTTAGCTTTTCCCTTTCTTCAGAGAAGATGATGCACTCAACATCCAAATAGCAGTAATCAATCTGCATTTAAAGCAACACAAATGGCTACTTCGAGAGAGCTGTGTTTCCAGATAGTTTTCTCCCTCAGGATATTAGGAGGATCTGCTCAGCCTCTTTATTGTATCCTTCTCTTCCCTCCCTGCCCCCAGTTCCTTCTGGTAGAACTCAAGCTGTGAGATATCTTGATGACCACTGTGAGGGGTTGGGGACGGTTGGAACCCGCTAGGGGTTTTTTTGCTATGTTATACACAAAGCCCCGGCTGGTTCTACAGGTCAGGGTCAAATAATGAACTCACAATAAATCTTCCTCGCCCAGTCTTGGCTGTAATCATTGGTGTGCTGTGGTTATATTCATTCAGAGGAAGTTCTGGAGTTATCTTTCTAGGTAATCCGATTTGTCTGCACATACCACAGAGTGGCTTACCTTCTCACTGTCCTCTTGGCTAAGAGGCTCGTGCTCCTTTCACACAACACCTAAATATGTGGTTTCAAAATATGTTTCAGACATATTTCAAAAAGACATTTGAAGATTATCTTATTGGAAATGTAATTTTAATCCAAAATGAATTGTAACAGTAAAGTGAGAACACTTGACATTGACCCTTGACTCTTTCGAATGCCTTACAAGTTGACTCCCTAACCCATTGGTTCTCAAAGTATGATCTTCCGACCTGCAATGCCATGCTCACTTAGAAACTTTTTATAAAGGTGAATTTACAGACTTCCCCAAAATCTCCCCCACCCCAGACCTATTGAATCAGAAACTCTGGAGTTGAGTCCCAGCAATCTCTTAGAACATACACCTTGGGTGATTGTGGTACACACTAAAATTTGAGAAGCACTGCCCGATTCCTGACCACTGTAAAATAAGTCGAAATAGGTGTCCTTTTATGGAAGATTAATAATCTTTATTATAATTGGAATTAAGATCATGGTTCTCAGTAATAGAGAACAAGCCAGGGAATGGAGAATCTTTGGATTCCTTTGGATTCCGCTGCCTCGTAGGGCCTTCTCTGTGATCACAGCCGTCCTTGTTCTCCGTCAAGCCAGGTAAACAGCTGCCTGTTCCCTTTGACTCTTGTCTCTGTCCCCTTCCTCATACTCTGCATTCATGGCTCCTTAATTTGATTCCTTCAGGGTAGCCTCCACCAGCTCTTGGCTAATTTAATGTGAAGTCATCTTGAGGGTTGCTGTGCTTTGCTTGATTTGGCTCATCTGCAATGTCAGGTGGTTGAGTGGGTTGGAGAGCTGAGTCTCTATTACCAACATCCCTATCCTACTTTTGCTCTAATCCTTGGAAATCTCTCAGGATGACTGTAGTTGGAATAATTAATCACTGATACATCAATGTGCAGAATTTTATAGCTGCTTGTGAAGAGGAAATCTGCTTCATAGTTTTCTTTGCAGGATTCTTTGCATCTAAATTTCTTATAAACTCTCTTGTGCACTTTTGTTTTATCTTAGGCTGCCCCTGACTCTCCCCCTCCAGCTTTGGGCACAGAAGTTCAGAAGAATTACTTCCCATTCCTCTTGCTTCTGCATCAGGTTCAGAGAGCCCGATCTCTAGTGGAACAGCAATGAATCTTTCCTAGTAGGTCCCAGTAAATGTAGCTCACATTGGAAAAACCATTTTCTAAACAGTGAGTCTGTTGCTTTTCACTCAGTCAAAAGACACATTAAAGCTTTCTCTGATTTTTTTTTTCATGTTACAGTGACAAATATTTCATCAAGTACATTGGGGATAAAAACAAACACATGGTTTCGTGGGGATCTGGATGAGCAATTAAATCATTACAAATATAGTTGTAAGAGTGGAGATAAGGTAGGTATCTGGGAGGCATAGGGAAGAAGCACCTAAATCAAAGAGGTCTTATCCCCTGAGTCCATGAGGTGAGGCATGTTATGCTGGTTCACCTTTTGGCAAAAGGAGATGGAAACCACTATCAATATTTGTTGCCTAATGACACAGTGTATGTGTCCACTTGTATGAATTTATCCTAAAGAATGATTGGGCAAGCACCCAACAGTTTATTTAAGTTATTCCTGGGGCACCTCGGTGGCTCAGTCGTTGAGCCTCCGACTTCTCAGGTCATGATCTCACAGCTTATGAGTTCGAGCCCTGTGTCAGGCTCTCTGCTGACAGCTCAAAGCCCGGAGCCTGCTTCAGATTCTGTGTCCCCCTCTCTTCTGCCCCTCCCCTGCTTGTGCTCACTCGCTCTCTCTCTCTCTCTCTCTCTCTCTCTCTCAAAAATGAAAAGAAAAAAAAATTTTCTAATTTTAAGGAAAAGTTATTTCTCATGACATCATTTATAATAGTATTATATTCACATAAGCAGCTAGCAATAGGTGATCAATTAAATTATGGAGTTTGCATCCATGTGATGAATTTATCTTCAGCGATTAAAATGATGTAAAAAGTAACATAAGGAAGTATTCATTTCGTTATCATTTCTAGCAGAAAAAAGAG
This sequence comes from Panthera tigris, assembly GCF_018350195.1. Lineage (NCBI taxonomy): Eukaryota > Metazoa > Chordata > Mammalia > Carnivora > Felidae > Panthera > Panthera tigris. Next base: position 143,154,218 of record NC_056661.1, read on the forward strand.
ACTACAAAACTATTCTGCAATTTTCTTTCTTTTTTAATGTTAGTTTTGAGAGACAGAGCATGAGTGGGGGAGGGGCAGAGAGAAGAGAGAGACATAGAATCCAAAGCAGGCTCCAGGCTCTGAACTGTCAGCACAGAGCTGCACGCCGGGCTCGAACTCAGAGACCACGAGATCATGACCTGAGCTGAAGTCAGATGCTTAACTGGCTGAGCCACCCAGGTGCCCCTGTTCTGCAATTTTCTTAAAAGTATAAGTGGATGGGTGTGTGTATCAGCACTTAGAAACTATGTCAGTGGTGCTTCCATCTTGGAATAAAATTATGGATCGTTTCACCAGTTTTTATTTCTAATGGCCATGTATTGCCTTTGTGATCAAGAAAGTTTTAAAAGCAGTTATCGTTGGGGCAGTTTTGAGCTGTCATTGCTTCTGATCTGACCTTTTTTTGTGGCCTTGTCCTTTCAAAAAGACTTTAGACTGATACTGACCATTTCTACCCAGCTCTCCCAGTCCTTTGGTCCTAATCTAGGACAATGGAGTTTGCTTGTGTTCCCCGGCAGTCTAGCACTGGGATAGCTTTTCTCTGATAGTCGGCTGACATGGAGCTCACAATCTGCCTCCCTCCCCTACCCCCCTTACCTAAGCTCTGCAGATCTGTTGTCACGCCTGGCACAATAGCGTGTGTCTTGGTTTCTTCTTATGTTAGTTTTAGATGAGATGATGGCTAAGAGTTCTTTGTTATTTGCTTTAATGCCTTATAATACCTACTGACTCATTAGTCTGCCTGCCTCCCCTTGACCATAGGATTCAGTTTTCTCATTTCCAGTCTGTGTGCTCTCCATCTTTTCTGTCTCTCTTATCAGTAATTCTGATTTCGTTGAAAATCCAGCTGCATAATCTTAGCACCCCCACCTACCATTGTGCACCTGTGCCTGCTCTGTATCTTATTTCCTGAGTGTCAGGACCCTGTTGTTTTCTCCAGCTGCCAAGGAACCAGTAGAAAGGCCAAAGGAATTGTTTATCGCTGCTGTGTTTCATTGATATCTATATTTGGTTCATGCTGAAACACTGTATTCACCAATGTGACCTCAAGCACAGTGAGAGGTGCTTAAGAAGTTTAGCAAGTTATTTACTCTTTGTTCTGCTTTTTAACCTTTTCTGTTGGAATTGTTTTCTTTTCCTTTCAGTCATCTATCGGGTATTGTCTGGTAGGAATTTCATACAACCCTGCCACTTTGTTCTGTTTCATTGTTTATGGTGATCAGAGCTTTGCTCTCACTTCACTGCCCATCTCCTCTGGTCCTCGACGTACTTCTGCTTGTGTTCAGAGGCCAGGCTGTAAGCTCCTCTGCCTGCACCATTCCAGGGAGCAAAACCAATATGCCTAAGAATGGGAGCATAGATCATGAAACTGTATCCAAGAGAGTCAGCAAGCCTCACTCTTTTGCCCTACAGTCACTTGGGCGTTATCCTGGTCTCCAATTTGAAATATTTTCAACATTCTACATTAGTCAGTCACCAGTCATTTGTTCAGCTTTACTTGGCAAACAATAACGGAACTGGATGACCCTGAGTTTATAACGATGTGAACATAGCCTCTGTGTCAAATACTGTCACAAATCTTACGGACAGACTCCTAACCCTCAAAGGGCCAGAAGCTCTACCTATAAGAAATGAAGAGGAGCACATGGTGAACTTTGAAAGTAGCGTGTTACCTTCCATGATGGCATGCTGACCCGAGTGACACGCGCACTCACATTGATAAAATGTAATGACTATATATATTTGAGTACGATTCTACTATCCTTTCATAGAGACGCCCAGCATACAAACTGCAGCTTACCTAGGACCCCAGGTTAAGTATCACTGATGTGGTAACTGATTAATGCTTGGGGTGAGCTTGTTGCTACGGATACATTATAACTCTCTTCATTCTGTAGTTCAGACCTGCCTGGGCACATGTAATGAATAACTTTCACTCATGAGGCCTGGAGACAGTGGGCCTACTTGGATGGGAAGGAGTGACACGGGAAGCATGTGAAGACATAAACTGCGAATGTATGGTAGAGGCCCACAAACACCAAGCATTGTATTTCTCACTGGACATCACAGGCCGGTGGTCTTTGTTTTGGGTGTAAAAGGAAGGCAGCAGTATGGCGAAATGGATTTTTCTGGGGAAGTCGTGCAGCAGTGTGTGCAGTCAAATCAGCGTGACGTGCAGTATCAAAAGGGATTGAGCCAGTGAAAAGTTTCCTGATGTTGGGGCGCCTGAGTGGCTCTGTCAGTTAAGCGTCCAGCTCTTGATTTTGGCGCAGGTTATGCTCGCACGATTTGTGAGAGCTGGCTCCATGCTGGCAGCGCAGAGCCTGCTTTGGGATTCACCCCTCTCCCTCTTTCCCTCTCAGCTCCTCTCCCTGCTTGTGTACACATGTTCTCTCCCTCTCTCTCAAAATAAATATTGAAAACAAAAAAAAACCTGTTTAAGCTTCCTGATGTTATCTTGGAATAAATTGCTGAGGACCTGGGACACTAGGGTTACAAAAGGACCAAGTGAGTACAGTTAGGACGGAAGAGGGGGGCCTTGGTGGGTCTGTCGGGTGAGCATATGACTCTTGATTTGGGCTCAGGTTAAGATTGCACGGTTCGTGAGATGAAGCCAGAGCACGCGGTCCGCTTGAGATTCTCTCTCCCTCTCTTTCTGCCCCTCCCCTGTGCACAATCTCTCTCTCTCTCAAAATAAATAAACCAAAAAAAAAAAAAAAAAGAAGAAGAAGAAGAAGAAGGAAGGAAGTATTGGGTGTAGGTGATGAAGCCGAAGCAATTAAGAAACATTTTGGTTCCTAGTTACCGAGAAAGCGTTGTTAAAGGGAAATTGTGGATTCAGGAACTCCTGATCTCTCTCACTTCTACAGCCTCCCTTGCCTCATCATCCCCCTGCTACCTCTCTGTTATATGCCATTTCTATAATCCACCACTTTGTTTTCTTTAGATCTCTTTTATGTATGAAAGCAGTTGTTATGAAACTGTGTGGGAAGTTCCTGTTCCCCAGAAAAATTCACGTGTGTAATTCTACCATTTCAGGGTAGTTTATAGATAGTCCCATCCTAAGTATGAGGCTCATTTAAGTCCCCCACTTAAGAATTCCTTTTTTTTTAAAGTTTATTTATTTGTTTTGAGAGAGAGCGAGCTAGTGAGCGAGTAGGGGAGGGGCAGAGAGGGCGGGAGAGAGAGAATCCCAAGCAGGCTCCACACTGTCAGCACAGAGCCCATTGTGGGGCTCGAACCCATGAAACTGTGAGATCATTACCTGAGCCAAAATCAAGAGTTGGATGCTTAACCAACTGAGCCACCCAGGCACCCCCCCCCCCAACTTAAGAATTTCTGATGAGACAACTGTTTTATGATTGGGTCAGGTTGAGTCTAACTGTAAAGCCTTGACTTTCTTTGTAATCACTCAAAAATATACATTCAAAATAACAGTCTACCACCATTGATTTGGAATTAAGACCGTGGTCCGTTTATGGCACAGGATGAACTGTTACATGTCATAACTGCCTTGGAGAGGTTTGGGCCCTAGGTTTTTCTGCCTTAGCATGGAATCCCAAAACCTTAGAGCAAACTCTGTTCCTTTGCATCAAGAGTGATGATATTCTCTGGGGTGCCTGGATGGCTCAGTCAGTTAAGCGTCCGACTTTGGCTTGTATCATGATCTCACAGTTCGTGAGCTCGAGCCTCACGTTGGGTTCTGTGCTGACAGCTCAGAGCCTGGAGCCTGCTTCAGATTCTGTCTCCTTCTCTCTCTGCCCCTCCCCTGCTCATACTCTGCCTCTCTCTCTCAAAAATAAACAAACATTTAAAAAAAAAAAAGAGTGCTAAGATTCTAATCCTGTGGTGTTGAGGCAGTGGAGGTAATCTCAGTGTTCTCACCTGTCTTTGCAAAGTTCATGTTTTTACTTCTAGTAGGGAGATAGTAACATCTCATACATGAGATTTTCAAACTTTGCTGTTTAAAGAAAGGAAAGTGTTGGGGCGCCTGGGTGGCTCAGTCGGTTAAGCATCTGATTCTTGGTTTCAGCTCAGGTTATGATCTCACGGTTTCAAGAGTTCAAATCCCAGGTCAGGCTCTGCACTGGCAGCGTGGAGTTTGCTTGGGATTCTCTCTCCTTCTCTCTTTGCCCCTCCCCCAACTCATGCTGTCTCTGTCTCTCTCAAATGTATAAACAAACTAAAAAAAAAAAAAAGAAAAAGGAAGAAAGAAAAAAAAGAAAAAAATGTTTTCCAATGATTGGAATGGGATTCCTCTCCAATACTGTGGCTTCTAGAAGCACCCTAGAAAGCTGAGTTTTCATCCCTCTTCTGCCCTGTTACCCCTTTGTATGTATGTGGATATATACTCCCTTTTCCTGTCTGGTGATGATTTCTGTCCATTATCAACACTGCTTGGCTTTGCCATATTTGTACTGCTGCTTCTGCGAGGAGCAGGCTGTGTTCTGCCCCACTGCTTCCTTTCTCCTGGCTGGCCGGAGCACCAGCCTGCTTTTGTGAGAAAGCAGCTATTAAGCAGACACAGCAGGAGAAAGTTTAGAAGTCAGGAGTTTCATTCCTTGCCTAATGAAAAGGGATGTTGAGCTGTGGTTGCAGCCTGCAGGGAGAGGGAGAGGGAGTGGGAGTGTGGGGAGGGGAGTCAGGTGTTTGCTCTGTGGAGTAGGTTTCAGTGGAAGCAAACCTGCTATTTCACTACCGTCCCAGGTCTCAAAGACCAAGCTTCCCAAACCTATCCCAGGGAAACCTGGTCACATGAGATGCAGGGAGGCCCCACTGAGAGGTAGTGACAGAGCAGTGGAAGCTGAATCTCCCCTTCATTTACCATTTATGCAGTGGTTAACAGGCAGTCATGTCACTGTCCTTAGAATCCTGTAACAAGATGTATGTTCTATGTCCTTCGGCAAAGAACCGTGGCAAGCCCGCTACTCTTGGTGTTTGCTCCTTTCCTCTTTGAGGCGCATACATGAATTTCTACACTGGGCACTTTCCCCGGATGCTCTCCTGAGAAGCTCTTGCTGTGGCATCAGGATTGTCTGCAGGGATGCCTCCCAGGTCATTTCTGGAGCAGTTTGAGAACAGGAGCCAAAGCAGCCTCAGCACAGGGAAGGAGACCCAAGCTGAATTAGACCATGTAGCTAATTTCTCAGAGAACCCTCGTACTTTGCAATCTGGGTCCGGTGCACCACATCCGCTTTAGAGTGCTTCCTAGGTGGGCATTATTTGACTCAGTGTTTACAAATTCTTAACTTTCATTTTGCCACTGTTTTCTTAAGAGCTAACAGAACTGTTGCTCAGTTTATATATAATGATGTTAAAATACTGCTTTCTTGCTGCCTTTTGAATGTGCCTGAAACTGATCTAATTTAGCACTCATAAATCTGGTAAGATTAAGCCTTTGAAGATTTTTCCAAAATCAATGTCTAAATGCAAATAAATATCTGATAGGTAGAACATAAAGTTTTTCTTTTTTTCAAAAATTTTTATTAATACTTAATTCTAAAGAATTTTTTTGTTTTTTTTTTAATGTTTAATTTTTGAGAGAGAGAGAGACAAAGCATGAGCTTTGGAGCAGAGAGAGAAAAAATGGAGACACAGAATCTGAAGCAGGCTCGAGGCTCTGAGTTGCCAGCACAGAGCCCGATGTGGAGCTGGAATTCATGGATTGTGAGTTGATGACCTGAGCCAAAGTCTGACACTTAACTGAGCCACCCAGGCGCCCCAAGAATTTTGGTTTTTAAATGTCATATGTACACTATTATTCATGTGTTCTGGCTTTAGAGTACTATTTTTTCTCCCTCAAGCATGCTGAATCTTGGTTAAGTCCTGGGTTTCTGCTTTGGGCACAAAACTACTTTGGGGTCACTAAAGGAAAACAGAATTTTTGGTTTATCACCTCACTGCTTTTGCCTCGAGAACCTTTGTTTTCTAACTTACTGCCCAGGCCGTGTTCTTTTTTCCTTGTAGTTTATGAAATGCTCTCCAGCCCCCTTGAAAGGCCACAAGTTCAGCCGTGCTGTCACATGAACCCGTCTGTTTATAGGGCAGGTCCATTTATTTTGGTTGTCCTTGTTGTTAGAAGAGGATAAGGCTGTAGGCATTTTGTGGCCCCAGAGGACTTGCAGAAGGCTTAGCAGGCCTCGCCTTAAAGGAAGGTGAGTTATAATCAGGGCTTGCCTGAGCTTGCCTCGCCTCACTGAGGCTTCTTGTTCTTAAGGCTGCTCCTTTGAGTGTATGGTAGCAAAATGAGGAGAGCCTGTTGGGGGCAGAGGCTGTATGCTGGACTTTGTGGGGTAGAAGAGTCACGTTTGTTGCTGGCTTGAAGCCACTGATTTTCCATATAACCATCCTCCTGTCCTCGGCCATTAGATTGCAAATCCCAAGGTTCTAGAAGCACAGCTTGAAAACCAGCCCCGTTGTGGTCACTTAACACATTCCCTAAACTATAAATTACTGGACTAATTTGCAAATGGAAAATTCTGACCCATTTGCAATTTCTAAGGCTGAAGCCCTGGATTCAAGTTCAAGAAGAGCCTTGGGAATTCAGGGGAACAATGAGGCGCTTTCATTCAGTTAGCAGCGCAGGTCAGAGTGACTGTTCTGCTTTGCTTTTCCTGTTCAACATCTGTACTTTCATTTCTTACCCTCTTCATGGAATAGAAAGTATAGACGGTATGGAAACCATTGTTCTTTCGGAATAGAAGACGTTTCAGAGTAGTTGAATGGGAGATCCCCAGGGTTGGAGGAAGGGGCAAGTGGTAGATGGTAACAGCTCAAGTATATAAGAACTAAGACAATGCCACTTTGCACAGAGAAACAGCCACCCCAGTTGATTAGTGTGATTTAAAAGTTAGGACCTAAAAGTAACCCCTGCTGAGTGCTGCCTTTGCTTCTTGTCATTAATAAGTGACAACCTGAGTGGGGGGAAGGTCCACTGTGGTTGCTGGTGTGTAGTGTGAAGGTCCAACATACTTGTCCTGGTCTGGGCAGTTTTCTCTGCACTTTGGAATTCAAAAACTCTAAAAAGGCTAGTCTGCAGAGTGGGTACACCCCCGAATCTCTACTTTTTATTCTCTAAACTCAAAAATGTTACTTGCTTTGGCCTGGAGTCTGGCAGTAGAGAGATAGGTCTTATCTAATAGTGTAGCGAGGTCTTGTTCCCTGGTCCTTCACTGTTACATGAGTGATCACACCCAGTGATGCTTAGGCTTCTGTCTCTGAAGCTACCACTCAAGGGATTGGGAGGTAAAAGATGAGAGATTGCAGCAAACCAACCAGTGGTCAGATGTGTGACAGAGTCCGCTGCTAAATCCGGTTATTATAACCTGTAACTGATTTAAAATGAGGCTTAATGTCAATTATGTAGCCTTTGCTAATTTTCCCCCACTGTTAGAAATGACTTCTGTACAGTGTTTCTTCATTCAGGGCAACTTATCTTTTTACCTGGGAGGAACTTATTTCCATTAGAATTGGAACACTAGCTGCATATTTTGCATTTAAAATGTTTCATGTGATTAAACGCAGAGAGAAACATTATTACTTCTGTTTCTTAGGAGTGTGCTCTTCCAACTGATTCTTCTTTTGTGCCTGGAACAATGCCTTTAATTTGGAAACAAGTTCAGGAGCTCTTTCTGATTACCAGTCACACCGTTAGCTGAAACTAGCCGCCAACTACTTGTAACTGGGCTTAGCAGAGCAGGCTTGTCTTCTCCCCTCCACCAAACGCTCCTGCGGAGACCGGCTCCTCAGCAGTGTGCAGTGTGACTTGTGTGGTGATAGACCCTCCATGTGAATGACCTCTCTTCTCACCCCTTTTTCCCGCCCTCCTACCCCTTCCTGATGTGATTTGTATATTAATCGGGTTGTCTCTTCTTCCTTTACAGAGCTATTAAGAATGGCAAAGGACTGCATAGCAAGAAGGAAGTGCCTATCCACCGTGTCGCAGACATATCTGGGGTGAGTTGTGTCCCTGAATAGAGCTGTGTGGCTCAGAGGCGCCAAGAGCTTGGCTGCTTACTCACCAAAGGACTTCAGCTTATGTGTTTTCTGTAGCTCATTTGTTTTTAGACACAGAATGTGAATTTTTCCAGGGCTGCTGCTTATCATCTATGGAGATCCTGTTTTATATTCTGAAAAGGCAGAATTCAAACTAGGGCATAAAACCTCCGTCTATCTCTTCACCTGAATTGGTACTGTGTTGCTTTTCCATTTTGTTTTAATGATTAGGAGATATTAGAAGATATTTCTTCCCAATTGTAGTAAAAAAAAAAAAAAAAAAATTACCTCCTTTTTAAATCCCTGTTTAATTCCCCAGATGACTGGAAAGTCTTACTGGGAAAAGGTCAAGTGTAGATTTTAGGACAGCCTTAAAAATTAGTTGTCATCTCCTTATGGCTTCTTTTCCCTCCGGTTGCTTCGAAATGGGAGGAAGGTGTGTGCTTCCTGTGAGCTAATACACACAGATGACACAGAAGGATGGAAGGCACGAATACTTTTGAGCTCCCAAAGGGCTGTGTCCAAATGACTACTCAGTGAATAGGACTTTACCCTTCCACGTTTAGGATATCTTGACTGAAGAAGATACCTTTGTTAGTTGAGAGGGTTTATTCATTTATTCAACAAGTATTTGAGGGGCGCCTGGGTGGCTCAGTCGGTTAAGCGGCCGACTTCGGCTCAGGTCATGATCTCGCGGTCCGTGAGTTCGAGCCCCGCGTCGGGCTCTGTGCTGACAGCTCAGAGCCTGGAGCCTGTTTCAGATTCTGTGTCTCCCTCTCTCTTACCCTCCCCCGTTCATGCTCTGTCTCTCTCTGTCTCAAAAATAAAATAAACGTTAAAAAAAAAAAATTAAAAAAAAAACCAAGTATTTGAATACCTGCTGTGTCTGAACTGCTCTGAGCACTTAAGGATGTAACAATGAACAAAACTGATAAAAGTCCTTACCTGCAAGTGGGAAAGGGAAACAGCAGTGTCAGGTAGCAGCAATGAAGAGAAACAGAACTGGGTAAGGGAAGAGTGAATGGCTCAGGTGTGGATTTCATCAGGTGCCCAGGGAAAGTTCGTTGGCTCATCACTTCACCTTCTGCTCTTGGGACACACACCATCCATTTCAACTCCACAGTAACTTAACAGTTAAGGAGGGGATCCAGGTCATGTATAGGGGGCATCACATCGCCCAGGGGAGATGACAGAGGAGCAGCTAGTAAATCTTAGCTTGCATTCTCAGGGAGCTTGCCTTGGGCACCCAGAAGAAAATACTCCTATAAACAAGCTTCTAGATCACAGCCTAGCCCACAGCAGTGATGGATTAGAGTGTATTATCTTCTTGTTATGTTGTGTTCCCAAGCCTGGCTGAGACTTTGCTTGTTGTTCCTTGTGATTGTGTATTATAAATGTGTCTGGCCAGCAGTCCCTTGCCTAGGTATAGCAGTACCACGTTCATTTTAAGCATTGGTATTCCGTTGAGCTTTTCTTACTCTGTAACCAGTCACTGCAGACTACAGAGTAAATAGTGTTCCCTGTGTTGAGTAGACTTTTGTTAAAAAGTTGTGCCTCTGCTTAATGAATGAGGTATGTTGATATACGTTCTTCGTAGCTTAGATTCCTCTGAAGCCCAGATACCTGGTGGCTAAGGTGTATCTGCTAAGGCTCCTTGTTAACAGGTATGATTCCTGGCGTGCTGGTATTAGGCCTGTTTTCCCTGTGGCTTACCTTGCTGAGTTATTGTTGGCATATGTAATAATTGCTGCATGTGTCTCTTGTGGCATTCTCAACAATATTTTCCTTAATATTCTTTTGTTGAAGATGTTGGAGTAATCAAAGGGCAATTTTTTGGCTGTTCAACCGCAGGGAGAAAGGAGTTATAAATAATTGTTTTGGAAAACACAATGGTGACTCCTTTATACCCGGGCCAGATGTGCCCATCCAAAAACTTATGTCAGCTCTACACTTCGAGGCTTTCTGGAAGATGAATTAAACCTTGGGGATATTGTTCCCTTTTGGCCTGTGGAGTTCATGTTCTTGCTCAGATTTCCCACTGGCAGTGAGGTAAAGTCCTCGGCAGGTATTTGAGATGGAGGCACATTTGCTTCAGGGCTGTGCTTTTGGCACCTGCCAGCGTAGTGTCCTAATGATGTTTATTGCCATCTTTAAATCTCATGTTTATACCTTGTTGTGTTTTGGTGTTTTCTTGTGTTTTCCTTTTTGCAGCAACGGTCTTAATGAAACTTGTCTTCATTTTTTTTCTTCCTATTTTTTCGCTCCCCCCTTCCCAACTATAGCTCATTTTTATACATATCTTTATTTTCTTTTCTGTATTGATATTGGAGAATTGGTTTGTTCTTAACGTTATTTAAAAATACATGTGAGTTCTATCTCCCTCAGTTACTGCATAAATTAAAAAAAAAAGAGAAAGCTTGAACAAGTGGGAGAAAGTGAAAAGGCTGTTCCATTTAAATAGATGTCAGAATGACCTTGTCTGCCTCCATCACACATGATTCCGCTCTGAGTACAGGCTTTTTTTTTTTTTTTTTTTTAAGTGCCCTCTGTAATAGAGGAGTTTTTCTCTGTTTCTAACCTCCTCTTCTTTCCGTCACCATGTTGTGTTAAGTATGTGTGTGTGTTGGGTTCCCTTGTGCCCTTTAAGTGAGATGAATGGCTTTTCAGCTTCCTGAAGCATGTTGGCCACGTTACTGTCCAACCGACAGGTGAGTGCATAGGGTCAGACAGGCAGATAGCTTACAGGTGGATCAAGACAAAACACCCCCAATAAGGGCAATGAAATACACGTGTGTATAATGGTTTTGTAAGAGTTTCTGAATCTTTTTTTTTTTCTTTTTTCTTTTTTCTTTTTAACTGGGTCTCTTTACCTTTCATTGCTCCCCCTCTTAGTTGCAGGTCATGATAAATGGAAGTGTTTGTTGAGGTGATCAGACATGCAATATACTGCCAAAATAGCTTAGTATGATCCGATATGTATGCATAATGCCTTTTCTCATCCCAGTACACATCCTTGGAATGAAAACAAAAGACATATATAAGCTCATCACATTTTGTCTCCTAAACACACCCAAGAAATGTGCTATACAGAAGATGTTGCGTCATGATTAAATTTGTTCTAGGCTTCATGGTCTCCAGCTTTTAGCATTGAGTTTCTCCCATTGTCCATACCTCTTCTCTTACATTTTCAGAGATGGTTTCATCGTGTAAAAGTCCAGAGAGTATCTTAACAGGCCTTGTATGAAGACTCAGCACGTGTAAGGCCGCTTGGCTGACTTCCTGTGGTGGGAAGGGAGTAATCCCAGCACAGGAGTGGGAAGAAGAGTGTCTGCTTTGGGCAGAGAGACACTGGCCTCTGGGCAGTGAAGCCAGGAGGACTTTTCGTATCTCCTCCTTCCCGGGGCTGGACTGGATGCCTGCCTAGTGGCTACTTGACACGTTTTTCAACTTTGTGTTGTGCTCCACCATTAGAGCCTCTTGTACCACTTCCCATATTGTGACCTTGTTATGGTTTTTTGATTTTTGTAAAATGTTGTTAGCTCCCAACTTTTGGGTGGTTCTTTTCTCTGTTGTTTTTTTGTTAATATGGGGATTCTTGCCATTAATGTCAGCGGAGTGCTGTATTTTCCACAAGGTACACGCATCTGTGGATACCACCAACTGAGTGAACCCCACCTTTTGGACAGGGGTTTGTTAAACTTGGCTTTTCTGCATCATTTGCATCTGGTTTCAGGGTAACCACTAAGGTAAAAAAATATGGCCAGTCTGGTAATTTGGATCCTGAAGAAATTACTAGTTTCCTTTATTTCTCATTTTTCAAGATGAAGGAAGTGTGGTATTTTAAGTCATTGTTGTCCTTTCTGTAATCCTCTGGTTTCCCTCGAGGCCAGGATGTTCCTATGAATTTGAAACCAACTAAGAATTTGACAGACTTGGCACTAGATCTGATTTGATTTGGAGGATGGTTACGTGGTGGTTATTTCACTTCGTAGGTTCGCGTTTTTATTCTTCGAGGGGTTTGTTTTTCCTTGATCCCATCTCCGCTCCCTCCCTCACGGGCAGACAAAAGTTGGGATGTGCGTGTCAGTGGAATATAAGGCTGTTTCTTATCTTAGGTTTGTTATTGTTTTTGCTGTAGCCTGCTCTGTAATAAATACGATCTCCTGCAGATACAAAATGTAAAACAGGCAATAAAATGGGGCTGGTGCATGGCTTACTGTTGTTCTGGTAAATCAGACAAATCAATTACAGTTCTGAGTTGCTCCCCACTCCTCAGGTTGCAGCCAGCACACTACTTCTTCCTGCGCACCACCCCCCCCCCCCCAAACTCCTTTTCCGTTTGTGCGGGACCAGTACTCAGTGAGTCACACTGTCTGTTTCCTCTTCCTCCATTTCCTGCCGTGTCTGTTCTTTCCTCTCTGGTGTGTGAGGAGTCTGGAACTCTGTTGACAGCCGTGCAAGATGACAGAGCCTGGGCCAGCCTCCTGTCCTCTCCAGTTGTACTTCTGCAGGTCCCTGGGTAGAGTTTCCCTTCTCTGAATGTCTCTGCCTCTTCATGATATGGGGTCATGGCAAGTCCTCTGTTCATATGGCTGTTGTTTGCTCTCCTTCCTTGCCTTCAGTAAAGACCTGTGTCTTTTTTTTCTGTTAGCTGCTGCTGTGTTCACTTGGACTTTGGTTCCTTGCTCATGTTACACACGCACTTTCTTATAACCTCCTCTCTCCATGATGATTTCGTTGGACGTGCATAGTATTAATGATAAGAATTTCCTTAAAGCAGGGGCCTGGAATGATCCAAAGACTAGCTCTGGGGGTAGGAGGTAGAGGGTGAAATTTGGGGGTCCCTCTTGCTGTTCATTTCATCGTGAAATGAACACTTGGGGAATTGACCAATGAGATTCTAACTTGCAAATATAAAGGATCAAAGTGTTCCTTTAAAATAAATAAATTGGATTTTTTTCCAGCATCTCCTCCTGACCTTTCCCATCAGCTCCTAGTTTTTCAGTGCCTTTTTGTACTTGAATAGCACTGTCCTCTTTCCCTTGGGGTATTTAAGCTATCCTCCTTTTGTAAAACACTAGGGTCTCTTTAAAGAAGTAATCTTTCCCTAACTACCCATGGTGTTGGGCATCAGTGGAAGAGGTAAATAATAATATTCTTTTTGGCTAAAGAAAAGTTAAAACTGGTTTGTCCACTAAGAAGGTGAAAGCCGCTCCCATCACCCAGAGACTTTGTTAGTTAGGTCTGTGTTAAATTAGTTTCCCTTTCATGTCTTACTGGCCCACGTTGTTTAGATGGTATTCTTGTATTATTCCAGTCTTTTACAGCTACCTTTCTGTTCTGTCTCATCACTGTACCTTAATGGCACCATTGCTCATTTCTTGTTTGTTTTTTGTTTCAATAGCCCTTCCCGCTTTTACTCTCCCTTAGCCTCGAATTTCGTTCTGATGTCCCTTTTATACCAACCACACAAGGCCAAGGCCTATGGTTCTGCCCCGTGGGCTTCTGTGACCTGGAGGGTTGCTTAGCACTAGAGCTCTATTCACACGTAGCCATGGCCCCACAGCTGGGCTCTGCATTTGCCACCCTGGGGAAATCCCATAGATACCCTCCCTGTCTGCTGAACTTGTTCTCTAGAGCAAGCATGATACGCTCCGTAAATATGATGGCCCCTTGTGGGGAAGCCATGATTAGTCCTGGCGGTGGGTTCCCACAATTGTTTTCTCGCATCTCTCCTGTATATTTGGAAGCTCGAGTTGTTGCCAGTTTAGGGGAAGGCACTACTCCTCTGTCCCCTTCTTCCCCTATTCCCATTCAAGGTTTTTGAACTTCAAGTGGACTGCAGTATGCTGCTCACTGACTTGGATTCTCGCAGCACAGAAACCTGTACCGCAGCCTCCACAGCACAAGGTACCTGTGATGCCAGAGTGGCAGCTACTCTAGAAGTGTCTCAGCTACTAAGGAAGCGAAGGGTCTTTTCTTTTCTCTTCACCTTTTTCCTCTCCTCCCCTCCAGAGATGGATGTTGTTAAGGTGACCTTGATTGTGTCAGGGTAGTTGGCTTCAGCTAGCTGCTCTCCCTAACAGTTGAGGGCATCGCTTCATTGTCTTTTGTCCATTGTCCCTTTCAGCCATAGTCCTGTGTGGCCACTTCAGGTTTTTTGAAGCTCTCTATTCAAACTCCCCAGAACTGCAGGGGTGTCCCCTTCTCCTTCTAATGAAATTGGAAAGCAGTGGGCATCGGAGAGAAGCCTTTCTCAAATTGAACAAGTTTCTCAATAAAAACCTGGAAAGAAATGCTGGAATTGTTTCAAGACTGTATTTCAGCATTTAGCAGTTTGTGATGTTATGTTTAAGGCACCTCCTTTGACCAATTTAATCCACCTTTCACTGAGTTCTGTTCCTTTTATGTGTGCATCCATGGTTTTGTTAGTGGCGATAAGTTTTTTTCGTTTTTTGTTTGTTTGTTTGTTTGTTTGTTTGTTTGTTTGTTTGTTTTGCACCATAGGGCACTAAATTTAGGACGTAGTATCTCACCTCCTTTAGTTGAGAGTGTCAGGAGAGATTGTTAAAGACTTTGGGACAGGCACAACGATTACTCAGTATTCTTTCACTGGAATGCTGAGTTCTGCCTGGTAATTCCTTTGGGGTTATCTGATTCTGTCAAGTCTGCTCCTTTGTAGCTGGGCTGTTTTGTACCTCTGCGGAGAGATAATGTAACTTGTGAAGGCCTGAGGTAATGCAAATGATTTCATTCTTGTACAGATGTGGTCCTGTACATATGACACAATTGATTTCTACCCTGTAAGAGAAATGGTTTCAAATGTTACATTTTCACCCTGTGGTCTTTCACTCTACAGTTTTGAGTCTTTAGAAAATTAATCTCGACATCCTAGTTGCGTATGTTTATCCAGTCCTCAGATTCTCTTTTGAGTAAGTTGTAATGTCTTATTGGTTCCCTCATTAATTAGTGGGTAAAAATAAAATACTTGATGTTTTCATTGTATATTTGTATTAAAGTCATGATTTTCCCTTTTTGAAAACTATTCTTTCAAGTGGGAAAGCAGTTGCAGAAACGAGAGAAATTGAAAAAAACAATTTATAAATTGGGCATTAAGAGATCAATTATGTGCTTTGAAAAGTCTTTGTTTTATTACCTGCTGTCTACCTAGAAATGTGAAGTGTCCTTTGGTTGTGAAAGTAATTTGTTTAAAAAAGTTCTAAAGTGAATGTCTCTTTCATCTACAGAATGCCTGGTTCCATGCCTGTACCTTACTTGGCCTACCATTTTGTTCACCAGTAGGCTTTTCTTATAGAAATTTCAGGCAGCATGGCCAATTGAGGTGTAGAGATTGGACATTGAAGACAGGGCACAGTTTGACATTTGCTGAGTGTGTCCCAGCTGTGCAATTCAACACCTCTGAAGAAATGTTTGATCAAGTGACTTGCCCAGAGGTGGAACACTGTCAAAGACAGTCATTCTTTATTTGTTGCTTCTGAGAGTAAAGTTTCTTCTTTCCAAAATAATCACACTTGATATGTCACTGCACTGAATTCTGTTTTCAGGAAGTTTTCTGCCACAGATTTTTCTAGTTCCCTTCTGATTCCTTATTTAACTTATGACTTAACACATAGGAATGCATGCAACTGAGCCTCTTAGAAGCAGGGTCCTAGCCTTCAATCAAGTGTCCTGAGCTATAATAATGACTTTTTACTTTCTTCCTTTGTTCAACAGAAGGAGAAAGGGAATTGAGGAAGTTCAGGAGCACTTTTTTCCAAACAAAATGACTTCTCTTTCCAAAGGGAGTGGCCTGGAGCCTAGATTTGGCTCTCACTGGTTCATGCTCTCGAGTTTTCCCATTCTCTGGGTGCATGTGGATCTTGTTCTTTGATTCTATTTCATGGATCCAAATTGGTTAAATGAGCCCATTACAGGCTTGGCTAGATGAATGTTAGCATATTTTGAAGGCAGTTGATAGAATTTTTGCTTCCCAGGTTCAGGTGTATGGTTGGGTTGTCTCCTCTGTCCCATGGCTGCTGAGTGATGTGATAGATCTTGAAATGTTTCTGCCCAGCCCTGGCTTCACTCTCCACTTCACCATCATAACACTACTTAGCCCTAGATTGAACTCATTTTGCCCTGTGGCTGTTGCTTATATAAACATCTCAAAGTAAGTCATTTTTACTAACATAGACAATTGTGCTTACTCGTATTTTAAGGCTTTATTTAGCACGCTTCTAACATATTCCCTAGAGAATATGTTGTACAGAATTTTGGACACTCTTTGCAGTGTTGACGTCCAGATAAATATCCTTGAATCAGGGCTCAGGGTCGGCTTGAAATTACCTAGTAATTTTGTGCCTCAGTTCTTTAGGAAATGGTGTTTTCAGGAAGAAATGATAAAAATTCCTAATACGGTATCAGCTCTGGGAGGTGTCTGAGAATATAAGCTATTACCAAGGTTCTGAATTTGTCGTTCTGTTGATAATACATTACTGCAGCATGTCCAGATACTTTACCCACGGTAGAGACCGTTTATTTTCTTTTACGTCATATGCAGTCTGTCCCTGTTTCAGTTTCTCCATTCCGACTGACTTTGTTATTAATTGGCATTTCTTGAACAGCATTTCTTCTTCTGGGAGTGCTGTCTCTTCTCTTCTCTTCTCCTGACCATGCCTTTCTCCTCTTCCACGGTATCTCTTTTCTCCCAGGCAGTTTCCCCTTTTTATCCTCACTGCCTTCTGATCATGCCTTTCTTTAGCATTTCCATAATCACTCATTACCATGATATTGTGTTTGTTGGTGTACCGATTGTTAGCTATTCTCAACCTGACGCGTGCAGTGGTTTTCCTCACTCGTTTCTAAACTCCTAAGAAGGGAGATCTTTTTTGCATCTCTTCACAGAGCCTAGTTTAGATTTGATTTGCCAAGCAGTGACCTAAAGCAGTATGATACTGTTTTGGGAAAAATATGTGACCTTGGCTACTAGGTATAAGGTTAACTGTGGTGGTTAGTACCTAGACAGGCTAGTAGCAAGAGTACAGATTTATTAGAATATAGTGACGCTATGGAGTCACGAGCAGTAGCATGGGTCCAATATCTGATCGCCCAAGCTCAAATCCTGGCTCCATTCTTATTACTTTGCCACCTTGAGGAAGTTATTTAACCCCTCCATGCTGTGGTTTTTCCACTGTAAAGTGAATAATGCCCTTACCTCAATAGGTCACCGTGTGATTGAATGTGTTAACCCATGCAGAGTACTTACAGCAGTTGACGCAATGAGAGCTCAGCAGAGGGCAGTGGTTCACATGGTGGTGGTGATTATTATTAAATTGTTGAGCATGCTGTTGAGCCTATAGAAAGTCCTCTATAGAAGATAACTACCGTCATCATCATCAGTTGTATTCTAAACCCTTATCCAGTTCAAGTCCCAGATCATAGCCCTCCCTCTTCTGAGTTCTTTTACCGCCTCTTTATCTTTTGAGACATTTAACATATGCCATCTGGCCTGTTTTTTAAGTGCATTTGTCATGTTGAGTCAGTGAATGAGTGATCAAACAATAAGTATTATATTGAGTGCTTCTTATCTGTCAGACACAATGCTGGGTGTTAAGGACATAACATTGAACAAGACAGTTACAGTCCTTATAAGATGTACATGATTCTTTCTATAATTACAGTTGTGCTAGTAGTGAGTATGTGTGCTCAGGGCCATAGCTTATTCAGTGGGGTCAGAAAAAATCTTTTAAGTGATTTAAAAATGAGGCCTTTTAAGTGATTTAAAAATGGGGTGTCTGGGTGGCTCAGTCAGTTGAGCATCTGACTCTTGGTTTGGCTCAGGTCATGATCTCATGGGATCGAGCCCCACATTGGACTCTGCACCCCGAGCGTGGAGCCTGCTTGGGATTCTCTCTCCATCTCTCTCTCTCTCTCTCTCTCTCTCTCTCTCTCTCTCTCTCTGCCTCTCCCCCCTCAAAATTAATAAATAAACTCTAAAAATGAATGAGGCCTAAAGAAGGAGTTTTTCAAGGATCTTGTTCAGAGCTAAAGAATGAAGAAACTATGTACGGGAAGGTCCTGAGCTAGGAAGTTGCTTGGGTTCAAAAGGCAAGGCCATTATTGCTGAAATGTGAGGATTAAGGTGATAAATGATTGAAACATTTACAGTTTATGATCCTTGAGGAAAAATTTTGAAAAATCTCTGAAGAATCACGAGAAATCATTGACAATGGAGTGGAGTAATTAGGTCAGCATTTTATAATTATATATCTTCCCCTCCCCCACCCCACTGCCCTCACCTTAGCTGCTCTGTGGAGATAGACTTGAACCAAGAGTGGTGTTAGGATGCTGGTTACCAGGGGTAAACAACTGGGTGTCACAAGACAGTGGTTGAGGAGAGATAAAATTTGAGATCCAGTTTGGCGGTAGAACTGGTAGAACTTGACCATTGCTTGCATCAGGGCAATGAAACTGGGTGTCATGTGTGAGCACCCTAAATGCTCTGAGTACAAATAACTGGTGATCGGTGGTGCTGCTTTCCCATGTGGTAAACATTGATGGTGCAGATTTGGGGGGAAAATTAAGAATTTTTGGACGTGTTAAAGTTGCGGTACCCATGAGCCATTCACATGGTCCAGATCCCCGAAAATTGGCCTGCGCTTCATGCATGAACTTACAACTGTTGGGGATACACACACACACAGACACACACACACACACACACACACAAAATTCCCAGAGAATATTAAGAGAAGAGTCCCTAGGCCAAGCCCCTTGTTTCCAAAATTTAAAGATCATACATGGTGGGGGGAGGCGGGGGGCATTACCTGCCAGAGAAACTTGAAAAGGTGGTTCCTGAGCTGTCAGAGGAAACTCCTAGAAACTGAGAGGAGAGAGCCTTACAACACAAGACTTGATTGTGCTGCTTCAAGGTCAAGAAAGATGAAGGTTGAGAACTGTCCAGTGGATTTAATAACACCAGTTACTGGTGATTTTAGAGCAGTTTCCGTGAAATGAATGGGCATAGGGAATAAGAGCTGATGTCCTCTTAACTGGACTATCCCCAGGAACAAGGTCTTACAGCTCTATGCTTTCACTTTTAGGAGTTTCCTAGGAATAGTAAATAGATAAATGTGTATAATGATGGTGTCTGTGTAGTTTTCAATCAGTGAGAAACGCAAAGCATTCATAATTACATATGCTCTCATAGAGAAAGACAGGACAGTGATGTGAGGTCCTCCAAATTTCTTCGGGTATCTTGATCAAAACTCTTTGAATTCTCTGCCATCACCCATGCATTCTGGGGTACATCGTTTCCATTGGTAGGTTAGATCCTTAGAGTCTTACTTCTAGAATCCCGATACAACATCCACATGTGATTACGTCATCCCAGGATTGCATAGTCACTAGGGTAGGCAGGGTTAAATCTGTAATTTTCTTTGGGAAGTATTAGAATTCTCCAGTACACTCAAAACACTACATTTCTTTTTTTTTTTTTTCCTTAATGTTTATTTATTTGTAAGAGAGACAGAGAGACAGAGCATGAGTGGGGGAGAGGCAGAGAGAGAGGAAGACACAGAATCCGAAGTAGGCTCCAGAATCCGAGCTTTCAGCACACAGCCTGATGCAGGGCTCGAACTCACGAACCGCAAGATCGTGGCCTGAGCCGAAGTTGGATGCTTAACCGATTAAGCAACCCAGGTGCCCCAAAACACTATGTTTCTAACTACCCTTTTCTAAAAGAGTAGTTTCATTATGACTTAAGCCTTTTATCACTTGAGAAAAATGTTGAATTTGGCTCAAAAACTGGAGAGACAGTTATCTGATCTGATTCAGCTCTGCCCAGATAAACTCACAGTCAGCACTGAATGTTAATTTATTTTCTTTTGAAAACAAAAACTTACACATTTTTATACCACAAATTATGTGTCAAAATTTTTGGCTTTAAATGCAGCAAATATGTTGGGGTGCCTGGGTGGCTCAGTCGGTTAAGTGTCTGACTTCGGCTCAGGTCATGATCTTGCAGTTTGTGAGTTCGAGCTCTGCGTCGGGCTCTGTGCTGACCGCTCAGAGCCTGGAACCTGCTTCAGATTCTGTGTCTCCCTGTCTCTCTGCCGCTCCCCTGCTCACGCTCTGTCTCTCTCTGTCTCTCAATAATAAATAAACGTTAAAAAAAAAAATTAAATGCAGCAAATATAAATAAGCCAAAGGAAGAAAATGACCTGTACCACTACTCTAAAAATTGAAAATTTTCAATAAAAATACATCTATTTACCAAAATGTGGGTTTATGTTAAAATTTCTTTGTTTTATTCATAGTTTTTTTTTAATTTTTTAAAATGTGTATTTACTTTTGAGAGAGAATGTGTGTGCAAGCAGGGGAAGGTCAGAGAGAGGGGGGAGACACAGAATCCGAAGCAGACCCCAGGCTCTCAGTTGTCTGCACAGAGTCCTAAGCAGGGCTCGAACTCACCAACCATGAGATCATGACCTGAGCTGAAGTTCTATGCTTAACCAACTGAGCCACCCAGGGGCCCCTAAAAATTTTTTTTTCTGCCCACTTTGCCCCTTTTTTAAATGATGTAAGCTATTTTTAGGAGAGAAACTTTAGTGCCTTGAACAGTGCCTGGCACATAGTAGGTGCTTAATTACTTTTTCCAGGGGCGCCTGGATGGCGCAGTCGGTTAAGCGTCCGACTTCAGCCAGGTCACGATCTCGCGGCCCGTGAGTTCGAGCCCCGCGTCGGGCTCTGGGCTGATGGCTCGGAGCCTGGAGCCTGTTTCCGATTCTGTGTCTCCCTCTCTCTCTGCCCCTCCCCCGTTCATGCTCTGTCTCTCTCTGTCCCAAAAATAAATAAAAAACGTTGAAAAAAAAAATTTAATTACTTTTTCCAGTAAATTATATTTTTCCAAATGAATGTCTTTTTGAACATATTTTTAATTAATTAATTTATTTATTTTTAATTTTATTTATTTTGGGGAGAGTGCTAGCAGGGGAGGGTCAGAGAGAGGAGGGTGGAGGATCTGAAGCAGGCTCTACACTGACAGAAGTGAGCCCAGAGTGGGACTCGCGCTCATGAACTGCAGATCATGACCTGAGCCAAAGTAGGACATTTGACTGACTGAGCCACCCAGGTGCCCCTTGAACCATGCTTATAATGTCTACCTGGTGTTATGTCTTCTTGATACACTATAATTTATTTCATCAGCTTAAGATTCTGGGATATTTAGTTTATTTGGATTGTTTTTGCCTTTCATAAACATTTGATTCCTTTAGCTAATTTATAGTCTGTAATTATTTTCTTAGAACAATCCCATCAATTAGAAACTTAAGCAAAAGGAGAGCATATAGTTTTTTTTAAACATTAGCATCTGTAAATCTTTTTTGAGTAAAATGATAGGTTTTTGGTTTGATACATTCTTCTTCAAAACACTGATCACCTGTCTTAATTATTAATAAATGTTTACTAGGGCACCTGAATGCACAGTCAGTTGAGTGTCTAACTCTTGATTTCGGCTCAGGTGATGATGTCACAGTTTTTGAGATCAAGGCCCGCTTCAGGCTCTGCACAGAGCGCTGAGCCTCCTTGGGATTCTCTCTCTCCCTTTCTCTGTCTCTCTCACTGAGAATAAATAAACATTTCAAGAAATAATAAACTTTTACCAAATTAGTTGCCATTTCTCTCTGTGTCTCAAAAACTAGAACTTTCTCTTCCACATTTAAAAATTATCTATTTTTGTTAACTCTTTTAAAATGTGGGTTTCAAGAAAACAAATTAGACCTAATAAAAAAACTTTAAGATTCACTGGATCTAAATTGGTATGCCTCCAGGCAGAAATGTTCAACTTTAGTCCTCTAATTTTTTATAATATTTCTTTTGATTTTAAATTTTATGTCACAGGTTGCTGATTTTTTTCTGTCCCCTATTTTTTTCTGAAGTTCTTATCTCAGGTGGGGTAGAGTTTAGCATGCCATTAATTTCCTTACCCCTGAGTTCTTGATTTGCCCATGAAATGAAACCTGTGCTTCATTAGACTGTCTTTTAAATTCTTTACTCTGCACATAGTATTTTAATTATCTCTCAAGCCATTTTCTGCTTCTGTAATAAATTCTTACCTCTTGCCTGTAGAGACTTTGGAAGTGATAAAAATTGATCTGAAACTTTTAAAGAAAAATATATTTCAAACCTGTTAGTTATTTTTTTTCAATGTTTATTTTTTGTGACAGAGAGAGACCACGTGTGAGCGAGGGAGGGGCAGAGGGAGAGGGAGACACAGAATCTGAAGCAGGCTCCAGGCTGTCAGCAAAGAGCCCAGTGCAGGGCTCCAACTCACAGACTATAAGATCATGAGCTGAGCCAAAGTCGGACACTTAACCGATTGAGCCGCCCAGATGCCCCTGTTAGTCTTTGTTTTTAGTCGTGGTCTTATAATTGACATCCAGAACAGTAGACTGGTTGGTGTGCTTTGTTCTAGATTCTCATTGTCACTAACCATGTGTAAGCTGTGTTTTTAGATCAGTTGCATGTCCTTTTTCCAAAAATGTTCAGGATGTCTACTGTGGTTTTCCTATAAAAAGAGTCATCACTTCATTCTTAGAAAAGTAACAGCACAGTGTTTTTTTAATGTAAATGGTCTTTTTCTGTTATCATTGGTTGTGCTTATTTTTACCAGTTTAAAATAGAAATGGCACCTTTATATTTTTAAATAAATTTAATACTTTATTACAAATTAGATGTCTACAATTCGGATAAATAACATGTTTTTTTGAGAAATATTTAACCTGAAAATAATTGGAAGATAAGTCTTCCAGTGTGTTAAGCTCCTCTAGATACCTTATTACTATGCTGATGGATAACGAAAGGAATTTATCTGTTGACTCAGAGTACTTATGAAGAGAATAGTGTTTCAAATGAGCAATACTATATTTACTTACCTGACCTCAGACAGTGAAGACATTTTTATGAAATACAATTTTTATTATTATTATTATTATTATTATTATTATTATTATTATTATTTTAATAGAAAGGAAGTAAACCAAGAAAGAGGAAGTTGTGGATCTAGAAAATACAACCCAGGATAGGATGTGAAGGGAATTTCCAGGGTCTTGGTGAAGAGAAGACCCAGGACATCCATTGTGCCGCAGGCCCCACAGGCCACCTTGCAGAAGTCAGCAGGAGGAAGGAGGGGAGCATGCGGGGGGGGGGGGGGGGCTGTAATGTAACAAAGTCTTAATGAACACTGAATATCGGTTTAAGAAAAATCGTAATAATTTGTTGGGAAGTTAGAATATGGAGAAGTGGGAAAAGGGGTTGTTCGGGATGGGGGAAAGAAGGTGGGGTTTATTTTAGAAACTTTTCTGGACCTCACAAATTCCAAATCATAAGTTTGAGATAGTTCTGTGGACCAGCAGACTTGAGGAAGGATGTTCCTTGGCACGCCGCCTCCATGGGCTCCACACCTCATCCAAGTTAGAGAAAGTGGATTGAAGGTCAGATAAAAGCAACCTTGGGTTGTTGATAGTTTATTCTAATTAGGTAAATAGTTACTTCTCCCACCATCTGCTCTTTCTATGCTAAACTTACAGTCCATAAAAGAAAAAAGTCCTGTAGAATAAGCCAAGGGCGTTGTATTTTCTATTGATGATAAAAATGCAGATTTTTCCACTAAAAGGCAATGACTTCATTTCTAAAGGTTAAATTGAATGGTTATCACAGTATAATTTTAGCTGGTTAAATTTGGGAAATTGAAAGTCATTCAATAAAAGAATAATCTCTGAGCCAGTATAGAATTCTCATTTGATAGAGAATTGGATATTATTTTATTCACAGTAAGCCATATCACATGATTTTATTTCAAGGTAGGAAAAAAATGTCAATGGAGATATGTACTTAGTAGTACTTTATTTGAACAAAACATTTCCTCTGTATAGCCAATTGAGGATGACCTCAGGCTTTCCTTTAGCTATTACCCAAGAATTAATACTTTCTTATGCTGCTTTTGGGAGACTGATAAGACTTTTTTTTCCTTCCTGTAACCCCATGATTTGTCTCATCTAAACTATTTTCTGCTTGAATTTTTAAAAATACTTTCATTCATTGAATAGTTAAAGTAGTTTATCTGAAGCATAACAAGTGTTTCATTTTGAACTGGTTACCCTGAGCTACTTACAAATTCGTTGACTAGGGAAAAAAGTTTTCTTAAGTTAAAAATTAAAATATTTCATAGTCTAGGCCAATTTTTTCATTTTTAAAATTTGGGTATAATTTATATACCTAAAATGTATCATTTGTAGTATCTAATTCTATGAGTTTTGATAAACATGTACATTTTGAGAACCAATGAATACATGTAATCATCACCATAGTCAAGACAATGGAACTATTGCATCATCCCAGAAAAATCTTCTGTCCCCTGGGAGTCATCCTGTAGCCCTTCCCCTAGTCCCTGGTGGCCGCTGATCTACTTTCTGTCCTTACAGCTTAACTTCGTGACATGTCACATAAAGGGAACCATGCTTTTGAGATCCGTCCATGTTGTTGACTACATCCTTGTTACTGCAGAGTAGCATTCCATTGTGTGAGTGGGCTGCAGCTGGTTTCTCCATCCCCTGTTGAGGGAGCTTAAAAGCTATTTCCAGCTTGAGGTGATTACGGATGAAGTCCAGACAATATTCTGGGGCTCCCTAATCTATTTCTGTAATGCGACTTGACTTTTTTCTCAGTTAGGCTGCCATGATTGTCCATCAGAATGCTGCTTTGCCCATTTTTCTTCTAAGCACAGGCAGTGTCTTCTCATCACCAAGCACATCACCAAGAGCTGCTTTCTTTTATCAGTATTGGACCTTTTGGGAAAAAAAATAGGTGGTAGACAAGACCAAGCAAATAGAAATATTTATGGACACCTGTCCTTTGCAGGGTTCCTGAGGGCGACAGGCACATCCTTAAAGTTTCAAGTCTGATTGCAGAGAAATATCTTTTCCTCCATATTTGGGACATGAAGCCACACTTGCGCTGACATGCTCTGCAGCTTTCGTACAGTTTGAGAAGTTCCTTCTGCCCTTTGATCTGTCCTTGGTTTGCAAGTTTGGAAGCTTTGCTTAGCTGGGTCGTCCTAACGTAATAATTGGTAGAGGGGTAAAGTCAGGGAGGAAAACGGAAGGTTGTGTTCTCTGTTGAGGGTGCCACCCATTGGAGCACCAGCCTCCTGAGCTCAAAGCTGTCTTCCAGCTCGGTGCTCCTGCAGTTGTCCTCTTGCTTCATGCTCCCAGGAGTGGAGCCCAGGGCACAAGACATTGTTCCTCCTGCGCTCTGCCATGTTGGAGGCCTGAGTGAGGTTTAGTGCCAAGGAGGTAAATAGTGTGAGAAACTATAAACTACAGACAGCACTTAATGAAAGATTATTGATGGCCTGGCTGTAGCGCCTTTTTTTTCCTTGTTTCCTTATAATTTTGTGTTGTAGTCAAAGTGTTTTTCTCTAGGTTCTCTGCTATGTTCACTTCATTCCTGTTAAACTTGCACCTCACTGATGTTCCTGCCCCCGGTTCCCTCATACACACCTCACCAAGAAACATCAATAACCAACCAGGGAAGGTTGGTTGCAAATTTTAAGTGCTTTGTTGTAATGTTGGAGCTGGATGGCACTCCCAAGTATCTCCCCCGGGGCCCCATTTTTATCTAGAGATTATCGCTCTGTACGTACAGCTGCTTCCTCACAGAGAACCATAGCCTCATTCTGTGAATTGAAACGTCAACTGGGGCCATAGAGCCCAGGTTGTGAGAAAGAGGAAGAGTGTGGAGTGATGGATGACTTTCTTGCCCTTCTAGTAGGGGATGTACTACTTTTTTGTCTTCCACACAGCTGCAGGAAAAATCCTCCTGGTGTGAGGAGCCCTGAAAAGTTCTATCTCTGTGGCGATGCGTTGTCACAATATGCCTTAAAACGTGAGTGTGCTTGGATCCTGTCCTTAGCTATTCTGATCTCCCCGTTCTTTTTTCCCTCCGTATCTGTTACCTGTTCTTTTGTATACACAGATTCTGCCACTTCAGTATTATGATTGGTTGCACCCAGACAGCATTGTGCTCTGGGGCCCTTTAGCCCGCAGAGTCCTCCTTTGCTGGAGGGGGCGAAAGTCAGGCAGCTTCGGTCAGGTTGGTGGGCTTCTTTCAAATTGAGTTGCTCAACCGCTAGTGGAGCACCCCCTCGGTACCCTAATAAGCTCTACACGTGTTTGTTTTTAGTTCTTTTTGCTGTGATGTTAATCTAAGAGCGACTGTGATGATGAAAACCAATTAGCAGTTCCCTTTTGAGACCTGCTCACGATAATCCTGATTAATGGTTAACTAATAGGTTTACTCTGATTCCCATTTCCCTGCACTGTTTTGTGTGTTGGGATGTTTGCTTCTCGCCAGTAACTGTTACTGTTAATGCCTACTCTATGGATATTTTCAGTGGAAAAATCCTAGAATTCACTTTGCTAAACTTCTAGTACAATCTGACAGCCTCAACCCTGTTCCAGAATTCACAGAACTTCGATCTATGTAAATTGTGCTCTTCTGGGATGCAGAGGCCACGGGTGTCTGAGTAGTGTACCGTGGAGCTGTCCTATGCCTGCCATGCCTCTGCCTTGCCCCTGCCTTGCCCCTGCCTTGCCCCTGCCTTGCCCCTGCCTTGCCCCTGCCCTCTTCTGCCCCCAGCCTGCCCGCTCTCCCAAACTTGATAATTCATTGTACTAAATGATCTTAAATGTGTTTGCTTACACAGCGCAGGTACTTTGTAGAGACAAGTTGCAGTCTAACTGCTGAAGGGAGTTTCTTACAGGCATTGACGTATGTGCCTGCATTTGGAAGAGGTTTAGCCTTACGGGCCGGAAGTGAGGACAGCCTAGGAGTATATAATGATGGCGTCTTTATAACCTTTCCCTCTCCCTCAGGGTCATCCTGCCTTTCTTTGGGGTCATTCCAAACCCCGTTCTTATAAGTTGGAGGTATAGATATCAACATCCTTTGAAATGAAGTCACCCCAGGCACATTTGTTGCATCATTACTTTCTCAATTTCAAGGTTTATTGAGGAGGCAGAAACATTCCTTAAAGAGATGCCATCCACGATAGCAAGTTAAATGTAGCTAATGCAACCTAAAATTAGCTTTTCTAGGATTACAGGAAAATGCTTATGTATGTTTTGTTTTGGAGCACAGGTAATGTGAAAACTAGCAGTGCAACAAAAAAAGACCCACCTGCTCAGAAGTACAGTTGCTTCTTGATTATTTACACCAGTGGAGGGGAATATTGGTACAGAAAACTATAGCTAATTTATCTGCTTGGATTCTCAAAGCCTTGAGCCAATGTCAGGCCAGGTAACTATGGCAAGTAGATTCCCAGGCCTCGTGTACATGAGTCACAACATGGAAAACCTGAGGATGAGAGTCTCTGCAACCAGACTTCAAAACAGAAGTATTTGATACTGAATATTCTTACCTCGAAACGAGCCTTCTGTGCCAGAAGTCTGAACGTTGTTATCTCTTTCAATCTGAGGCCTATAATTTTTAAATTTAAAAATACATTTTGGAGTACAATGTTATAAAGAAACCTTTGGTTTCACTAAATCTCACTAGGTCCTCCTTCAGGATTATTGGAGACTGTCAAATGTCATGTTAATGGTGTCATTTGAACTTTCTCACTTTACTGTCCTTAAGGTCCACCTGGCATCTTCAACTCCTCAGTGGACCTAAACTGCTCTTTATTTTACTGTTCCTCATAATCTAGTTTCTCTTACTTACCTAGTGTTGAAACCTTAGAAAGGAGTGTGAAAGACTGAAAAGCACATGGCTGTACGTACTTGCACGGGCTCTTTGGAAAGCCAGAGTTTAGCCCCGTTCAGTCAATTTTATGGTGATAACAGTCAGAACTTCTAAAATAAATAAATCCCATAGCTAAATTGGCAGGGAATGGTTTATGGCTACATCACCTGAGGGAACTTGTCAGTCTGACTTACCAGTCTTTTCATTTGAGCCACTGAAACAAATTTTCAGGTTTTTAAGAATTTTTGTATTGAAAAGGAACATGCCAAGCAAAGGAAGCAGTCGAGATGACAAGGAAAGACAGACACCATTGTCTGCCTGGGATGGGGATTTGAAAGAGCTGACATCCTCCGGTGCTTACATTCAGTTTAGTTGACTTTATAAGAATTTTTTATTCTTAAAAATCTATGAACTTGAATAAAATTTCCATCTTTTCCCTTAACGGGTGGTTCATAGGCATATCATCTTCAAGCCTTTGGAACACTTGCCTCAAGAGGATAAGGGAGCTCCGTGTCTTGTCTTGCAGTTTGGCCTCTGGAAGTAAATACGGACAGTTGTGGTAGGCTTTTAAAATTTGTTTTCATGCCTTCGGTTGTCGTCTTTGGCTTTCACTTCTAATCTTTGTCATAATCAGTGGCATGTCACATTCTCTTTGCCATCTTCCCATATGTTGTCTCTGGATTAGGACTGTTAAATTGTAGATTGAAACTTAGGAGGAGTCAGGAACATGGATTTTGTTTTATTACATGGCTGATAGTCAGGTACCTTTTGTTTCTCCTTGGTTCCCGGTCTGAGAAATTATCTCTCTTGATAAAGTAGGTAATCCTCTAGCAAAATAGGATGAGAGTCTGCTCCAACTTTCTTTTTGTATTAATATCCGTGTGTGTGTGTGTGTGTGTGTGTGTGTTGCTGTTATTCCTATAAGCACCTTTCTTTCCCTCCAGATAAATACATCCATAAGACAATGAGCAAAAGTCTGTTTCTGAAAAATATAGATGACTGCAGTTTTGAAGGGAAAGGCCCTCTCTTCAGAGACATTAAGTTGCCTCGTGATTTGCGATAATCAATTTGATAATTGTTGTTGACTTACTGGCTCAGCTCATGAATAATGTCCCAGATTTAGACTAGTGTGGCAAAAGGATTTTAATCAGGTAGTGCTTTCTTTCTCATGGAGCATTTGTCTTGCTTGACTGTTCTGGACTTCCGCCAACTGCCAGAAAGGCATTGTCCCGCTGTATATGTACAGTAGAATATGTGTTGCTTGAGTGTTCACTGGGGGAGTTCCCAGCCCACTAAAGCTCATTGTTACCTTACCTTTTACCAGTGTGCCATTAGAGACACCGAGAATGATGACTGTCTCTCCTTTTCTCTGAGAATCTGTTTGAAGGGAAGGATGAATCTCATTACTATAAATATTGTTTTCATCGCAGCCTACCTCACTGCTTCTGAATGAGAGGAGCCCCCTTTGGCTGCTGTGAAAGCTCTCAAATACTTGATGGCTTGTTAAATTTTCATTATCTAATGTGCATTAATTTAGATACAATAGCTCTGTTGCTAGGAGCAGAGTTAGAAAGGAAGAGCTTGGCGAGTGCAGACTGCTTGTGTCGCAGGAGTCAGGAAAGTGTGCAGAGCTTGCTGTCCTCAGAAGGAGTTGCCAGTTCTGCTGGCTGGGCTGAAAACCTTGGAAATTCTGACATCCGCGGACTATTCCCCCAGCACATGCAGTGTGATGTTTTGATTCTTGCTTACTCTATCATTTGTCTAATTAGCTTGAGAGAGAATGAAAGCTGAGTTCTGTAGCTGATAGCTCTGAGGTTCAAAATGTCCGTGATTTGGTTACTCTTGACTACTCTTGACAGTAGAGTGCGTGCACTTTGTGTTTTGTGCATGAAAAAAGTTTTAAAGTGCTTTGCAGTTTTGTGTGTTTTTCTTGTTTCTATAATTATTCATGCTGACTTGATGTGATATAGGTCCCCATGAACATGTCCTACTGTTAGAGATTTCCCAGGCTGGGAACAGGAACAGTGTGCCCAGGTCCCAGCTCACCCCTGAAAAGCTTGTAGAATAAGCCTTGCTGTACAGGCACCCAAAGAAGGCTGCACTCTTCACGTTCAAAAACAGTGAGCTCTGAATCAACATAACCTACTGAAGATTAAAGGCGAACTACTTTGAGTTTCTTGGGAAGGGGCTTTTGGTAACAGCCTGGGAGTCACTTTTTTTTTTTTTTTTTTTAATGATAATTAAAGGTTAAATTAACCTCCAAGGAACGTTAGTATTGGTCTTCTCCCCTCAATTTATGTTGAAGGGAGAAAAGCCCTTTTTTCCATCCTGTGAGGAGTGACATTTTCATTTAAAAGCACTTTCCTAACTTGTGTATCCATTGAGTGCGTAGGAACAGAATCGAGGAAAGCACACGGAATGTTCTGGAAGCCTCTGATTAACTATATTTCTTCTGTCGACATCACATGGGTATCTTGCCTATGTCGTAGTTTCAGAATAGTCTGATCTTCTAGGGTTATTTGCCGACGAGCTTCCTGTGGTCTGCCAGACTTTCTGCCCTAGAACAGAGAGAAAGAATCATTTGCTCAGATTCTATTACTTTTTTCTAACGATTCTTTTCTTTTATCCACCAGGACACCCAAAAAGCAAAGCAGTTTCTGCCCTTCCTTCAGCGGGCAGGTCGTTCGGAAGCTGTGGTGGAATATGTCTTCAGTGGTTCTCGTCTCAAGCTGTATTTGCCAAAGGAAACTTGCCTTATCACATTCTTGCTTGCGGGTAAGTCTTGTGTGTTCTGTGTCCTGATAATTCTTCCTGGGGCTCAGAAGTCCTGCATGGAGGTCATGTGCCTTCCTTTCCCTTGTGTTGTGGATAGGACCTTGAACCCATCTGGGTGTTTTAGTCTCTAATTGAGATGTGAACACAAAATTTGTAGATTTGACCCCTCTGTTACGGCAGACCCAGCACTGCCCTCTCCCTGTTCCTCATTTCTACCAACCACAGGATAGAAGAGTAGAGTAGCTTAAAAGTAGCTTAAAAATGTATCCTTGCACAGCCTGAGTGAAGGGAATTCCAGACAAAGGAAAATCTTGATGGAATTCGCACAGTGGTTATTTCCCATCTGGGGTAGACAACGCCTGTCATGTTAGTCGTGTGCAATCACCCAAAGGGCTGACATACCCTCCCCTCGTATCTCCCTAGGCAGTGCCCTTTGTCTCTCTTTTATTCTTTTCAGGTGTCGTTAGGATCCAAATCTTTTGTGAAAACTCAGACATGACATTACCTTCGCAGACTCCTGCATCTATAGTATTTCTCTGTCGCACTAAGTTTGACACGCAAGGGCAAGCCACCCTTTCTTTGCTGACTGACCGTGCATCTCTCTTACCCTATCTTTTCTTCTAGTAGTTTAATATTTCACAACCCAGTAAGACTCTGTATCAACTGTGCTCTTGGAGCAATTTACATTTATGCATTCAAGGAGCAGACTGCTTTATTTCTTCCCTGATGGCAGATAATAAAGTTACTTATTTCTAGTGAGTACTTCGCAGAGACTGTGCTCTTTGAGAGAAAGTGTCATTTTACTTCAACGCCCCACACTCCACTCCTGTACACACAAGCATTCACTCCCTCACAAAGGACATATTCCGCCGTGTCCTCCTGGTGCACGTCGCCTTTTCTGTTGCTACTCTGTTCCCTCAGCACTCCTTCTGTTGGGATTCTTGAGTAGAATTTGTCACGGGGGAAGAGAAATGGGAGCCACACTTGCTGTCCCCTGCCAGATTGCCTCAGCCTCCTTTTCCTAGAAGGCACCGAGAGTTTCTTCTCTGGATAAGGGCCTCCCCCAGGCCCTCACTAAATGGGTTGTTATGTGAGATAAATCACTCACCAAACACATGGCCGTGACGCTCACTGCTGCTGCTGGGCCGCCACTTCTGGCTGAGGCTCTCTCTCATACTCTTTAGAAGGTAATGATCACTGCACAGCTCTGCAGGCTTTCTGAAGGGACTAATTGAAGTACGACATGAAGCTCAGAGGCAGCTGCAGAAAGGAAGGACCAAACCAAACCCGTACCTTACCGGAGGGCTGTGCTCTTGTGAGTGTGGCAGGGGTACACCGAGGGGTAGTGTGGCAGTGTGTGAGGGAGGCCATCTGTGCCCTTTGCTTAAGATTTCCGGAGCGGAGAAGTTTCTTATCAGTGAATTCTTGTTGTTACAGAGTTTGAAGTATATATTCAGCTTCTCCTTCTGTCTGTACCTACAAAACAAAAGTGTCCTCTTTGGCAGTCTGGAGCTTTATCCCTGAGGTGAACAAGAGAAAAAGGATCATTCTTTCTGGGAAGCTTGGCCACGGGTTTATAGGGGAAAGAAAACATTGAAGCTCTGGCTTCTAAACTCAAAACGACCTGACTGGAGCCGGCTCAGAGCTTAGACCTATCCTGGCTGGATTTTTTCCGCAGAACCCTTCTGGTTGTACTTTCTTTCCCATGGAGCATTTGTCTTGCTTGACTGTTCTGGACTTTAGCCACCTGCCAGAAAGGCATTGTCCTGCTATATATGTATAGTAGAATATGTGTTGCTTGAGTGTTCACTGGGGCAGTTTCCGACCCACTGAAACCCAGACTCATGCAGCCTGGTCACTCGCCTCTGCAGCAGCCAGTTCCTGTGTGGACTTGGCATTATTCTAAGCTTAGCAATTCAAAAGACAGTGCCTGCATTAACATGTATTTTGAAAGATAGATTACCAAGGCAAATACATGATAAAATAGAAGCTTTTACAGTTTTCTCCTGCCATACTATATGCAGTTATATTCCGCATCTCCTGGTTTCTTTAGAAACCTAGCAAGGATACAGGACGGTGAAAAGTTGTAAGAGCATGCAAGCCTCGGTTTGAATCTGCACAAGCAGGTGACTTCAGGGAGGTTTTTACTCCCTTGAAGCCTGAGTTTACACTTCAGTTAACTAGAGAGTGTTTGTTGCCTCTTGGGATTTTTGTGAGGGTTTAATGACATGTGCAGAGAGTTCAGAACAAGCCTGTCATAAAGTGGATTATCCCATAAATATGTTTCCTTCCCCTTCCTCTCACAAAGACTTGGTGAATTCATTCACAAGTAGAGCTTTTCTTAACTCTTACATGGAATGGTATACTTATACAGTGCGAGTGCACAGGGCTCTGGCTCTACCGTGGGGACGCTGACCTACCCGAAATGGAAATAAACCAAGGAAAGTTACTGTTCTAGCCTCCTGCTGAATGAGCAGAAAGCTCACTGAAGGAAAGGCCCCTGGCTTTTTTCCCTTTGAGTTTAGAGCAAGCAACTCTACATCCTGGTAAGACGTGGTCCTGGGTGTCAGGACACTCTAGAGGGAAGACAGACATGCAGACAAACTGCAGTATTGGGCACTAGGTGAGAGAAGTATTTACAAGGCACACAAGTAATACAGAGGAGGGAATAAGTGGTTACGTAGACAGAGATCAGAGATGGCCTCCCTGAGCAGCTGATACCTGAGCTGTGTTTTGAAGGACAAATGAGAGTTTGCAGTGCCGGCACAGGAGGGGCAAAGGAGGAAGAGCCACGTTCTAAAAACAAAGGTGTAGAGGTTTGATATATCTCGGTGTGTCAGACAACTGTGACCCCTTTGGTCTTGGTGGAGTATGAAGAGTTGAGGGGTTCGGGTGGGATGAGGGTGCGAATGCAGACGGGATATACCGTGGACCTGCAGAGTCACTCAGGGTATTGAGCAAGAGAGTGACATGCTCACACCTGTGTTAAAGGAAGTTTATTTTGGTGAATACATTGGAGTAAATGAGGCTGGAGGCTGAGAAAGCAGTTAAGAAGCAAGAGGGGTGGGTAGAGGCCTAAAATCTGGCAGTGGAGAAGAGGAGAGGTCGGAATAATATTTAGGAGAAAGACTTGGTAATTCAGGGAAGGACTGGATTTTGGGGGGTCAGAAATGGGGGTGTCATTGAGGGTAGGAGGGAAGTAACTCATCCAAGGCTCGAGTGTTTGGGCACATTGGGACGTCCACCAGCACGGGCAACACGAAAGTAAGAATTGGTTTTAGGAACAGATAATTGGTGGTCAGAGGATTAGGCGGAGAATCCTGGGAGTAATGTTCAGGAAGCCAAGAGAGGAAAGAATTCCAAGGAGTCAGCAGGGTCAGATTTTACCTAAAATATCAAGTCGGTAAAAACTTTGAAGCAGTTTTATACTGTTTATCAATTAGTAAGTCACAGATGACCTTTGTCGGTGCGATTTCATCAGACTTGATTCAGCTAAAGTCAGATTACAGGCGATTAGGGTGTAAATGTGGGAAATGAAGAACAAAATCAAAAATAGAGTGCTCGTTACAAAATTCTCACAGAGAATGCAAAAGGAATGCATAAAAATGAAAGCTAAAGGGTCACAGTAACAACCTAAGGATGTCAGCGACTTGAATGCTTTTATAACCATAATTCTTTCTCAAGACTAGAACAGAACCTGGCTTGTAATTGGAGAAGCTATTCAGTATACCTATTGTTTTCTTTCTTTCTTTTCTTTCTTTCTTTCTTTCTTTCTTTCTTTCTTTCTTTCTTTTCTTTCTTTCTTTCTTTCTTTCTTTCTTTCTTTCTTTCTTTCTTTCTTTCTTAATGTTTATTATTCATTTGGAGAGAGACTGTGAGTAGGGGAGGGACAGGGAGAGAGGGGGACAGAGGATCTGCAGCAGGCTCCGTGCTGACAGCAGAGACCCCAATGCAGGGTTGAACTCCCGAACTGTGAGATCATGACCTGAGCCAAAGTTGGATGCTTAACTGACTGAGCCACCCAGGCACCCCCCGGGTGGTTTTCATAACACCAATTACAGAAGGTAAAACTTAACAAAAATCTTCTTGGCAAATGAGGATATGAAAAGCATGGATGAGAAAATATGATAGGGAGCATGAGATGCACTCATGCATGAATTCTGAGGACAAGAAATGAAGAAAGGCTGCAAGGAAATTATTAGCAGAGCAATGACCTAAAGGAGACCGAAGGAACGAGATGGATAGAGAACAGGGAGGAGGGAGTGTCCTTAGAGGAGGGGACCCTTGGTCCCCTGAGACACCAACTACAAAGAACACTGAACGTGGGTGTAGACACAGATGCAACATTCACACTGTGGGGCAGTTCACCTGGTTCAGTGAACCTCATTGCACGGCTTTGCAGGTGAGGGTGGATGTGCCCTACATCATGGAAAAATGGCTTTCTGCTGGAAACAATGTCTCTCTGCAGCCAGGAGGGAGTTTGCGCTGTGATTCTCAAGGGGAAAGTCAAGGGAATTGTTCAGCAATCCCATATGTGCTGCACTCATTAATCCCAGCCTTTTCAGAGAGCCCTCTGGACTTCAAGGTGGGCTGGATACTTTCCATTTTCATGTGGCCTTTTTTGGGCAGACGGCCCCGCAGCTTGATAGGGAGTGGCATTTGGCCCAAGCCAGCTGGCCTTTCTGTCACGGTTCCTGCACCCCTGTATGCGGAATGGTTGCTTGGTCAGATGGGATGGCAGGTGGGGCTGGGCAAAGTCAGCTGTAGCTAACAGGTCAGTGCCTCCTGATAGCTATCGCCCTTTAGTCCTTTGAGCACCTGGCTTAGGTTTGGTCGGCGAGCAGGTGACCTCACACCATCAGAACGGAGACTGTTGACGGTCCCTCTGCTTGCTGCTGTGGCCTCCTCCTGTGCATACTTGTTTCTTTCACGGAGGCGATCACAGTCAGGTCTTGTCTTGAGTTCGCAGAGAAGCCAAGATGCCTGGGCAGCCTGCATTTGTTTAAGAGCATCCTTTTTCCTATCCAGCATTTAGTGCACTCCGTGCTTTTCCTTCCATTAGAACAAAAGCAGTTTACCCCCACTCTTTGGTTTTCATTTCTTTTCACTTGTCATGTGTTTCACATTTTAGTTTCCTTGTCTGAAGGGACAAGTGAGGTGCACGTATTTGCAGATCACTTAGCCTTTGATTCACATTTTTATTTAATGGCACCAGTGGGCATGGAGAGTGTGTCATTGCTATGACCTTTATAGTACATTGCCTCATTTTGAATGACTTTCTTAGCTCTGGGGTATCTGGGTCATGGTAAAGGCATGTAGTCCTGTTGGCTAAGCAGAGCCAAGTATCCAGGTAGTGCTGGTAAACAAATGCCCGAATTATAAAAGAAGAATAATTTGAGGTTGCAGTGCAGAGTAATCCAGGTAGTCTTATATCGGGTTATTTGGTATCTTTCGCTAACTCAGTGAGCTCACCCCATTTGCATTTCCTTGTTCCTGAAGCTAGGACAGCAATATGTATGAGGAATTGTGGACTCGGGTAGGTTTGGAGTGTGGATGCCAGTCATCTTGGTTGGAACTCATGGTACAAATCACCTAGAAGGCAGCAGCCACCTGGCAGGGGGTTCCCATGTAGATCACAGTAGGTGACTTTTAATTAACCAGTTACCTAGTCTATGAAACAAGACTAGAAAATGAGACTTCCCTTTGCCTGCCCTTTGGCATTTTTCAATTTCTTTCTCTCTCTCTCTCTCTCTCTCTCTCTCTCTCTCTCTCTCTCTCTCTGATTACAACTTCCCAGTGCAGCTGCGTTATGACAAGGAAGGCAGTGAAAAAAGTTTCTAGATATCTAGGGTTTGATAAATTTTGATGTGCATGGTGGGTGAGCTAAAGGTTCGACCGTGTGTCCTTCCACCCTGAATGTCTTTCAGTAAAGTAGCTCATGTCCTTTCTTTTTAACGCCTCTTCTCCACAACCAGTTCTAATAGGAATAACAACTGTTTCTCAGTAGACCAAAAACTTCAAATGAGAGAGAAAAGGGAAGGTGAACAGGAATATCATCCCCATCTCCTGGCCCCAGGAATGGTGGATCCCCATTGATTACCAGTGCCTCACCAAATTACACAATTAAAACCGATGTATGTTTGAGTGAGAAATCCCATTCTGCTATCACAGAGGTGCTAATGAATCAGGCTGTTACGTGGTTGTGTTTGCTGGGCTTCTATCCTTAATTAAGCAATTACGGGGTCTGCTGATACTTATGAATTCCTTTCAGATGCTTTAATTGAATTGCAACTTAATGGGTATTTGTAAAGTGGGGTATTCTCTCTCTTGGGACGTGGCCAGTTTGGTTCTGTCTCCACCGCCTACTTGCTTTCAGTTGGGTCCCAGTACCGGAAATGGGCAGCTTGACATGCCCATTTCTGGAGCTGCACTAGTTCTTCACTCTTAAAGATACCATTGTATGAATTTTATGAATTATGTTCATGTCAGGATGTCCTGGAGGGCCACTCGTGAGGAAAACAGCGCAATAAACGGGTTAGGGGAGCCTTTTTTAATGAGGCCAAGATTTTGTAAGCCCACTATAAGAAAAAGCAGTCTTTGATAGGTAGATTATGGGCGATGCATAAATTAATATGACAGTTTCTGCTTCCCTGAATAGCTTTTAGTCTAATAGTGTAGACAGCTATGTGCAAAACTTGAGCAAGGAAAAATAAAAAGGAGTTGTGAAAAGCATAGGCAACGTACTAGGAGAGTGCAGAGGAAAAAAACAATTAATTGGGGAATGGCAGAGACTTCACAAGAGAGGTGGCATTTGAACATCCAAGATCGGGAGCATTTCTTTTGGCAAGCTAGGTGTGATTGATCTAGGCAAAACGACTTAGCCTATATTATTAGTTCTCAGGAAGAATAGCCTGAAAGAAGTGGTTTTGTACAGGCGCGTAAACCTCCTTCACTGCCCTCCTGCCATTGAGTGTTCAGTGAGTGCTCTCCCCGCGGCTGCTGGTCTCTGCACGTATACGATACCACCAGCCCTGGTCATGTCACGTGGATGAACGTGCAGGCCTACCAAGATAGCCTGATTATATCCCATCTTTAGATCATGAATCATCCCCAGAATGAGCCTCATCATGTTTGTGGGTCATTCAATGGCATGGCTATTTAATAATTTATTTCCACTTTGCATTGGCTAGGAATTTAGAAATACGTAAGTTCCAGCCTTCAAGCAAAGTAGTTGTGTCTACTGAAGTAAAGAATGTATAGACATGAAGAAAAAAATACATGCTTAAGAAGGCTAAGAGTAGGGGAAGCATGCTTTAAAAACTGTACAAATGAAAACCGCTCCTGATTTTTCTAAAATAATCATGTACATTGTGATACTGTCAGGAAGGCTAAGGCAATCCTGGTTTACAACCCAGCAGTACAACATCCGAAGAGGAGTGGAGCTGAGTGCTGGTTCAGCGCAAGGCAGGGGAGGCCTAGGGTATGATACTCCATCCAAGGACCACCTTTTTAGGAAGGATGTCAGCAGATTGCAGAAGGATCAGAGGAGAGTGAGCAGGACGGTAAGAGACCTAGAAATGCCAGGACCTGAGGACTAGTCGTAGGTATCAGAGGAGACTCCCAGGATGTAATGGGTATTTCAGGGTCCAGAGGCAGAGATTCAGTCTATTCAGTAGCCATTTCAATTTTTTTTTTTTTTTTTGGAGTCAGTAATAAATAAAGACATCAATAAAAATAAGATTTGTTCAGCATGGTTTAATGGCAGTCACAGACCTGGGAGCTAAAACTCTTAAAGACAAATTCTTGCTCTGCTCTCCTGCTTCCTGGTTAATTATTTCCATCCGACTGGTCTGCTTATCTTAGTATGATGCTGGGACCTGGAGGTGAGGGAGACAGCAAGGCCCACATGGCAGTTCTGTGCCAGCCTGTCTAGAAACCAGCAACCGAAGGGAAGCATGTTAGCGGTGCACAACCTTCTGTGGAGCCCAGCAGACTGCCGAGGGTGGCGCAGCCTCCTAACTGGGATGCTTAGCCCTCGCCCTCTTGGGTGGGTTTTCTGTGCCAAGAAGAGAAAGATGTTGATTTATCCTCAGCTGTTACGGGATGGGCTCATTCACTCCCTCTGGATGGATGGGTCAAAATTAAGAGAAAAGAATCCTTTCCTCCCAAATCTTTGGACTTTTGCCTTCTACTGTTGGTTTTTACTCTTGATGCTTTTGAGTTTTAATAATAGTTGAGACAAGAGAAAAAATATCCTGGATGGGAATTGGACTGATTCCATGCAAAGCTAATAAGAGCTAGTAGAGTGGTACAAAAGGGTCAGACCTGGGAGCTTTTCCTTCAGGGTTCCTTTTCTGTTCCTTCTCCCCCCGCTCCTACTTGACCGTTCTTTCTGGGTCGGTTACAGGTTATGTAGGCTGCCTTCCACCTGGTGGACCTGGTGGGCCTGGTGGGCCTGGTGGGGAGGGACTGGGAAGCTGCTCTCTGCTGGAGCGTTTCCAGTACCAGCACCTGTCTCTGGTTGTGCCCAGATACCTCCGTTCTAACTCCGTCCTTGTGTTTACCAGAAAAGTACATGTCAGTGTGGGTTTTCATTGTCATCTTGTTAGCCTGTTGGCATTTGCCAGCAGCCATTTAGTAGTAGTGGTGGTAAGCAGCAACATCCAGGGTTGGGCTACTCTCCACTCCCCCTGCCCTGTGGGGTGTCTATTTGGCCAGCCTAATAGTAGAAAATGGCAGGACCTGGATGCGAGAGAGGGCGTATAAGTGGTGTGGTAATTTGAAATTAAAGGGAAATGCTTTGAAATCTGGTAATGGGCAGCCCCGGGGTGAACAGTACACACTGCCTATAAGACTTCATCCTGGTTGCTATGGGAACCACCTCTCACATCCCCTTTTCAAGCAGAGCTATGACTGGGTTTAAAAAAAAAAAACATAGTTCCTCATCATGAAAAACTATCTTTGCCCCCAAACCCTAGATCATTGCTCACCTTGGATTCCTTTCAGAAAATTTTCCTGAGGCTTCCCCAACCTGGTGGACTGTCTGTGCCACTCTGTGCCTGGCCCTTGATATAAAATTTGAATGAATGGCACTAACACTAACATGAGAATTAGAACACACTAGGTGCCCGGTGTGGGTAGCTGGCCCTAGCACACCCTTGTGTTGCCCCTGAGTGGACGCCACAGGTGTTTACTCAAGGAGCTGGGTAGAACCACTGGCCCCATGATACATATCCTCAGGCCCCATGTATGTGGGGCTCCAAGGAAGCCCAAAGATCTGCCCTTAGTCTCACTGCCATGGGATTGGTCCCGGATTCTGATGTAGGGCTGCCAAGCACAGAACTTGTGGGAGCAAGAACAATTCACAGAAGTTCCTTTCATATCTGAGAGACATCTGAGACACAACTACATTCTCTGTCGTGTTCTTTCGCCATTTGCACTTTCCCCCATTTATTTAAATTACCATGTTAACCCAGACTATTAAGTTTGGCTGTGTGTGTGTGTGTGTGTGTGTGTGTGTGTGTGTACGCGCATGTGTGTGTTTTGTTTTTGCTTTTTTAACCACCCTTTGCCTAGGATAAAGTAAATGAAGTCTACATCTCTGTTCAGTAGCCTTTGAGTCCTGGACATATGGCTCCCTTCACGGTTGGCTTATAGGCTTCTAAGTGGGCTCTGGAGAAACTTTGTTTAAGCTTTCTGGATTCCCTGTAGTTTTTCCTTATTATATCCGTGCTTTGCAACAGTAGTCCTGACTAAACCCTAGTAACTCCCGTGCTTACCTTCACTATATGTAGGAAGTTACTTAAATTGACTACTTCGTCTACAATGGGTAGAGAAGTTCCCGTTTCCCTGCCCTGGTGTGCCTCCTTCTCCTGAGCTTGTACATCTGCTAGTGATTTTTCTAGGGTTAATTTGGGTGTTTTTATTTTTAAATTGGAACATGGTGTCTGTCTCTTCTCTGTGTGTGTTTTGGATGCAGCCCCTGTGCTAGGCATGCGGTTATTAACTCTACTGATACACCAGTTCACTCATTAGCATTTGCATTTTAAATTACAAGCTAGAGCAGACGACATTTATGCTATATTTGTACCATTGCCTTCTTCATGAATGATGTCGTATGTGCAGGGAATTCAGAAATAACTCCTCTAGGGCCCTGATGTATTTTAGTCTCTTTCAGCTATTTCTTTTTCACTCTTGATTCTCATTGTTTGATAGGGATTTTTTTTTATTCTGTTCTAAGTTTAGACCTATTTGTGAGTGCTACTGATTGGGAAGTGCTAATGACAACCCAACCCTTTGTATCAAAATAGGCATATTGCACAGAGTGGCCACCTTTCCCTTTCGCATTGTGCTCCTGGTAAGCAGTGCGCTTTGATTAGAAAGGAGGGAATTTTCTCCTCCACCGTTTGGTGGGCGAGAAGACATGGTAAAGGGCACTTGTTCTTGCTTGTATTCATGCTCAGATCCCTCCTTTTTATAGTTGATTAGTCTACGGTTATTTGTTAAACCTATTATTGCATGGTGCTGCATGGGGAAGAAAGGGAAACTGTATGCCTTCACGGAGCTGATTTTTGACAAGAAGCACATTTAGATTGCACTAAGGACAGCACATACTTTAATAGTATGAGACCAGGTTAGAGGTGGCCTTTTTAAGTTTAAGTTCAGTCCTCTTGGGGGAACTATTGCTATTGGCACATGGTGACTTCAGCACCTCGGGCACAAGAACCAAATCAGAAATGCCCACACATGGGGGCGCCCGGGTGGCTCAGTTACGCATCCGACTCCGACTCAGGTTATGATCTCACGGTTTGTGGGTTTAAGCCCCATGGCAGGCTCTGTGCTGACTGCTCAGCCTGGAGCCTGTTTCAGATTCTGTGTCTCCTTCTCCTTCTTCCCCTCCCCTTCTTGCATTCTGTCTCTCTCTCTCTCTCTTTCAAAAATTAATAAACATTACCCCCAAAAAATAAAAAAATTAAAAAA
Source organism: Panthera tigris (assembly GCF_018350195.1). NCBI lineage: Eukaryota > Metazoa > Chordata > Mammalia > Carnivora > Felidae > Panthera > Panthera tigris. Next base: position 143,195,807 of record NC_056661.1, read on the forward strand.
AAGAAAGAAATGCACAGCCATGGATCATGGACCTGGGAGTGGAACCTTCCTAGGCTTAGGCGTGCCCAGATTAGCTTAAGCTAGTGTTTGGCTGGTTTCTGGCAGGAGATTAGGGGCAGAACTCTGGTATGTAGGTCTGTGTTCATGCCATCGTGCTGTTTCTTTGTGGTCTTCAAGTTTGATTCTCTTGAGTTCTGTCACAGGGACCCTTCCATTTGGTGAAATCTAACTTAAAACATCATGAAAAGTCCCGGGAAGTCATATGGGAAGTTGTGCATTCTGGGTAAGCAAGCAAAAAATTTTCCAACTAATATAAACAATTTCTGTTCCCTCCCTCCCCACCGTCCTTCTCACTGGAGATCTCCTCTCATGTAGTCATCATTCTGCAAAGTAGCTGCTGGAATAACCAAAACATGAAGAGTTGCATTTGAAGCTCGTGATCCAAGTACAGATGTGTTAGTTTAGAACCTGATCCCACTAAGGTGTGTCATTGTCACACATGGCATTTCATACAATAATAAAAGAAATTGTATGGTAATGGCATTTTTATTTTAAATGTTTATTTATTTTTGAGAGAGAGAGGGAGACAGAGCATGAGCAGGGAAGAGGCACAGAGAGAGAGGGCGGGGGTGGGGGGGGGCACAGAATCTGAAGTAGGCTCCAGGCTCTGAGCTGTCAGCACAGAGCTCAACACGGGACTCGAACTCAAAGATCGCAAGATCATGACCTGAGCCAATGTTGGACGCTCAACCTACTGAGCCACCCAGGCGCCCCATGCGGTAATGACATTTTAAGCCTACTCTCCTGTTGACCCATTTCATGCTATGAGACTGGCCTCATGGTAAAAACTGCCACATCACATTTACTCCTTATTCCCTTAGCAAATAGGGTTACCCTATGAATGAGTGCTTAATAACTTCTTTCCAGTTCCAAATCCTACTTCACATTTGATACAGCTCTGTATATTTTTCCTTGATTCTGTTAATTAGCCTTGTAATAAATTCTTACCTAGAAATCTGCTGATTCAGTGTTCTCCAGGAAACTCAGACCAACCAGTACAAACATTGCAATCAGATCTCCAAATGGGCTTTGTTGTCTTGAGGGCCCCATAGGCCTCTGAGGGGTCCTTCCATTTAAACACGTAAGAGTTCAGGGACAGTTCTCCCTCACAACTTTACATTAGTTCCTTTCCCAAAAACCAAAGACATATGAAGTCCTTTGGGAAAGCTCATGGACAAGACAATGTTAACGAAGAATTCTTACCTACTCTGTATTCCTTTTTTTCATAGAGATGGTCCCTGTTGGGCACATCCATTGTTTGCTGTGTACTTTAGTGGCATGAGCTCTGGACTCCAAATCCACGGGCCTTTGTGCCTCAGTGTTTTCTTCTAGCCTTTAGTGTCTTTTAGTCTCTGTGCCTTTTACCTGGCAAAACTGCTCTCCATGAACGAAGTTGGGCCTAACAGAGTGTGCACAAATAGCATGGAGGAGATGGGGGGAATCCCTGGTGACTGGCGAGTGGTAAGGCTGGAGCCACCAGTGCAGGCAGATGACGGTGCATTTGGTTGTCGGTGGCAGGCATCTAGAGGGTTCTTTCGGTAGCATTTGTAAATGCTGCTTAATGATGCTGTTGGAGGCAGTTGAGACAAACCACTCAGTAAAGAACCGAGGAGTTCCCACACACTGTCTTTTGTGTTTTCATTGCATATGTTATCCAGGTGAAGGGCTGATTGCTGCCAGTCACTCCCTGTCCTGCTGAGCTGGCGCTTCCGAGGGGAGGGCTGGGGCTGCCTGTGCTCCCCCAGCTGCCTAGCCATCCGTCCCTCTCGTGCTTCTCTGCACCTTCCTCCACTACGTCGTTGGCTTCTGACAGAAACCTTGAATTAAGTGGGTTAGGAATAAACTGCTTGAATGCGTTTGTGCAAGATAGCTTCTCTCACCAGCTATCTGAAGTGCTTTTTGAAATACACGGGAGCCCTTTGTAAGCTGCTTTATAAGCTGTGAAGTCCATTGTTGCTACTCTCTGCAGCCAGAGTGTCTCTAACCTAAGTGATGTCGACTTGGCTCCGGTCCAGGGTTTGGGATTGGAAACTCGCGTAAGCAGCAAAGCCGCCCACCAGAGTCACTAGCAGCTGTTGCAGGTTGGAGGATTTGCAGAAATTGAGATTGCTGTTCCCAGATATTGGCACTTGCCTGGTGATGAATGACCGAGTCTGTGCGAGGGGACTCTGTATGCTTTCCTTCGGACTTTTCTTCTCAGCCATCTATTGTGGCGCCTGCTCAATGGCCCCGTTGTGGAGGAGGGCGGCTGAATGAAGGGGTGAGTGGCCTGCCTCTGCCACCATTCCCTCCCTCAGTTGGCCTCAACTGAGACATTAATAATAGCTCTTTGATCCCTTGAACTGGTTCTTGGGGCAGGAATTTTCATGGCACCATAGCACAGATGCCAAGGGCTAAGAATCTAACCTCCAGAGGGTAGAGAAATGAACTTCACCTGAAAGAGTATGATGTGAACTTCGTTTTGATTACTCCGGTGTCTTTTGCCTTAACCTGCCTTTCTGTGCTAGCATAGCCAGAGAGGTAAGACCAAAGACCAGAAGTTTATTGTGATGAAGTTGTTAACCGCTAGTGTGTTTATTTCTGATAGGATTGCCCAACAGTGAAATTTTTAGAGGGCGGTGCCACTTTGTCTAATTTCTTCTTATCACGTGTACTTATGCATATTTATATATGCATATGCTGAAACCAGTGTTAGAATGTCATCTTCGTAGAGATTAAACTGCAAAAAAATCAGCACGAAAGGCCTCCATAAGAGACCTCCACCCTCCTAACTTCCAGTCTCCCTCTCATGTCACCTTTTTATTTCATAGCAGTTGCCATTATCTGGAACTACTGGTTTATTCATTTGCTTTTTTGTTGACTCATTATATCACCAGAATGCAAGATACTTGAAGGCAGGAACCTTGTCTCACCTTATAGCTGTTGAAACCCTGTAGCGGTTCCTAAAACAGTGCCTGACCCACAGGTAGCACTCAGTAGACAGTTCTCGGATGAATGAATGAACAAAACACTGAAGTTTCTGGGCTAATACTTAGCTTACTTGAAAATTCAGAAAACAAAATACCTTCTTTCCCTTAGAGAATGAGCACTAGAGCCACAACAGCCCTAAAATAGCAAAGAGAGCACCGAACTGGATGTCTGTGTGGAGAACTAGATTAAGGCTGAGAACTGTCCCCACAGTCCCATAGCCTCTCTGGGCCTTGGGTTTTTTCACTGAGTTGAGGGAGTGGATTATGTTTCTTTAGGGTTCATAGCAGGTCTGAATCACTAATAATAATAGCTTCAACTTATTGGAAATTTATGCTGTGGGTTAATTCATTTAATCCTTACCACAGCCATATTTGGTGGATATCATTAACATCTCCATTTCATAAATGAGAGACTGAGGCCTAGAGAAGTTCATTACGTTGCTAAATAAGCAGTGCACATTTTCTGGATCATGTTGTATATGCTGTCGTTTAAATGCAGTGCCCAAATTGACATTGAACCTATTGTTCCCAAGGTCTTAACCTCGTCTGTTTCTCCCGTCTTCCCTGCTTTTATTGCATCTGCCGATGTTCTCTTGTTGGGGGTTACCCAAAGAAAGGTTAAGGGGACATTGGTAGTGGCTCTCTTTAGAAAATGTAGTAATGAGGTTATGATATCTTAGTTGTTTCGGAGTTTGAATTGTTTTCCGGCCCTCCAGATGACGCCAGTAGGATCCCATCTGAGATGAGAGCATGGAGGCGACATGTGATTGTGGAGCAGCAGGCGGGTCAGACCTGTGGGATGGGTTTATGAGCTGGGGCATTTATGGACAAATTAAACTTTAGCCCTGAGTAAGCAAAGTCCTAAGCCAGTTATTACTGCTCTGGCACTTCTAATGGGTCCTATGCAACCCTTATAAATTATTCAGCTGCTTTCCTAATGAAGCCTAGTCCTGGTGGTACTTAAGCACAGCTTAGAACAGGTTAGAGGGAGAGAATATTTGCTGACCATTGGGGAACCCTCCTTTCTAACTTGGAGATGAAAAGGTTAAACGGGCTACTTGGAGTAGCAGACTTTTGAGAGATAATACATGAAACTGGTGTTGAAATGTTAACATTGTAGACTAACAAAGAGCTTTCCTCTGAGGAGATGCCTGCTTAGGTTCCCTGGACTGACCCGATGCACCCTTCACAGTGTCTTGACTCTGGTGATTCAGTGCCCCAGGATAATCCAACATTTAAGCATCGCAAGTTGTTGGGATTTAAAAAAAAATAATGATAATTCCTATGACTTTATTTTGGTATAACTTCAAATTTATAGAAAAATTAGACAGTAATACAGAGATCTTCCATTTACTTGTCCCATTTGCTATCAGTGTATTTTTAGAATCAGAAGATTTTTGCCAGATTGCCTCTCCTATCTGCTAAACAGCATAAAATAATTGCTTCCATTCCATACAGAACACACTTTAAAAAAGAAAAAAAAGCTTGTGTGTCACCTTACTTGCTCCCTTGCCGCAACCATGGTATTGCCCCAGTTTGGAAGGTGGGCTGCGGCAATTGTAGATCCTGGCTTTCCCAGGGAAACTCTTGCTTTCAAGTGCTGTGGTCAAAGTTCAGGCCTAGTGTCAGGCCAGTGGATCTTTCTGGTTCGAAAGATATCCTTATAGCAGCTTTGGGCCCTGTCAGGCTCAGCTGTTTCCAGGGATGAGCGAACAGAAGGAGCACATCCGTCAGTTAGTTAGCCCTGTCTGTGCGCCACTGGGAGCCAGCACCCCCTCGTACCTCTGCATGCTTGCTGTCTTGAGCTTTTCGTGCTGCCCCTAGAAATGATAGGGGCTTTACGATCTGACTTCCTTTCTGATTTCTCTAAATAACGGATCGGATTAAAGCAAAATGATTCCTCCATATATACCGCCAAGCATGTTTGGGTTCGATTTTTTAAAGGTGCTCTTCAAATATCAGTGATTTCTTGATGAAGTTTGCATTTATCTGCATTCCAAGCTGTTGCGAGCTGCAGGACATCACAGAAAGGAATCTCAAGGCTGATGCTTCCCAACGTGCCCGCTCAAAAGCATGATAACTCCTATTCGAGGACCCTGACTGTCTCATGTTTCATGGCACAACATTTTAAAGGTCTCTTTTCTCTTCGCTTTCAACTTTGCACATTCTTATCATATTTGCTCTTCTGCATCCACTCTTCCGGAATTTTCACCAAAATGAAAGCCATGTTGGTATGTGTACTCATCCTCGCTGATTGTGTCTCTTTCGATTGCACTAGACTGTGGTTTTTTCATTCATTGGTGAATGGCCTTGATTTTTTAACAGCAAGAAGTATCATAATAGTGATGCCAGTGTTAATAGCATTTGTTCCTCGTAGTCAAGCATTTTGCCCCCGTTGGTTGCCATGATCCTGCAGGGGACTTCAGCGAGATTGTCACCTTTGGTACAGCAGGATGTTATTTGGCTTAGGAGGGTTGAGATAGGAAGCCTAATTATATGGGAATAAAATAGGTGAAAGGTGAGATTGCAATACTTTAAAGGAAAGTTGATAATAGAAAGTTCACCGGACAGAGAACCAAACCGGAACCAGGAACACCTGGTTCTCATCCAGACTTTACTGCTCACTGGATTGCTTTTAACAGGCTTCACACAGGTGTCTGCCCCTACTTCTATGACTCCCATTGGCTGTACTTTTATAGGCTCTGTCCCACTGTTATTAACCCCAAGACATTGTCCCAGCTCTGTGGCCTTGGATTCTATTAAATGATAGCCGACATTCTTTCAAGCCCTAAAACTTTCAAGGGCCCTTCTTTCAGGGGCCCTTATGAGCCCTTACTCTTACTCTTGCATTTTGAGTTTGAAATCAAGTCAGCTGGCCAGTAAATTGAGTTGACAAAGTTTTCACCTTGATATAAATGTAATCTATGTGAGTAGGAGTTGACAACGTCGAAGACAGCCAATGTCTTCTCTCAGTTCATCAGATAAACACTCTAACTGGATGACAGACCTCAGTTTTAAAGTATCCTGGGCTTAAAGGTGAGCTAGCCAAAGGCTAATGCTAATGCCATCGATCCAGTTCTCAGAAGAGCAATTAGGACCCTAATGAGATGAGGACCAAGGGTTTCTGGGATAGCACCAGAGAGAAGTTGAGAAGCTGCCTTACCAGCTTCCTTGAAGGCAAGCCGCTTGTTTGGGATGCACCCTTTGCTCACACATCTCCCCTGTATTCATGTAGGACGTAGGCCCCGACATGGCCCAGCTGCCTTAATGTTTCTCGTTCTCTTCTTGGTGGGATTATACATTCACTGTGCCTGAGCATTGGCTTTATCTGGAATTTGTTTTTCTTCACGTGCCCATTTTTTAAAGCTACAAATTTCAACACTTAAGCTGAGAAATACTTACGGGTAAAATTCCATTAGAATGCTGGTTCGCCCACTTCACACATGAGGTATATTAAGGGTTCACCTTTAGCAACAACCCAATTAGTAATTGCCAATACCGCTTATGTGCGGTGTGGGATTGTTAACAGTTGCTATGAGAACCTTCAGTTTTGCATTCCCTGACTCACTTTACATGAACAATGCAAATGTGAAGAGATTTGAAGTGGGGGGGAGATGATAAGACGCAGAGCTGGCAAATAAATGAAGCTGTTCTTTCTTGAATCATTTTGAGTGGTAAGTTCTCAGTGATCATTCAGTTCTTCCGCCTCCTGCCCTTGTGGTAGTTTGTTTTCCCTAAATCTTTAAGAAGGAAGTAAAATAGTTTGACCTTTATTTGCATTGAGCTTCAAAACAGTTCAAGTTCAATACTTAGCAGGAAGATTGCCTTTAATGAGCTACGTTTAGAGGAGGTGGATTTTAATCTCTTAATGTTTGGAAGGAGATGAGATGCCCGTACACAGTGAGAAAGTTTGCAGCCTTATCTATTATATTTGAAACTGAATCACTCTCCCAGCAGCATTTAAGAACAACAACAACAAAAAACTGCGTGGGTTTCTTTTTGTTGTTGTTGTTTTATTTTTGGGGGGCAAAAAAGCATCTCATCTATAGCATGTGCCTATGTGTGGAATCTTGAATTAAAAAAAAAAAAAACCCACTCAAGTAGCTCAGAAGTCCTCTTTCCTTGTTTTGGACTTCATCTGAGAAAGAAATTCTGGTTCCAGACCAAGCTCCTTCTCTTCCTTCCCAGCTCCCTCCCCTCCTCAGGGTGAAGTGTGGGTTAGAGTCTCTAAAGAAGGAAAAGGTGCTTCCTCAGCCTTTGTCAGCGCTAATCGCCAGCTGTCTTTAGTGCTCTGTCACTTTGTTTTTTCTTTCCCTTGTTATTTGGTGGGCCTGGTTTTATGCTGAATAGAAGAAGATAGAAGATAAAGAGTGCTTAGTTATCCCTCCTCCTTCCTCTCATTCCCTGTCCTCTCCTTGCACCTGAAAAAGGATTATAATGCTAGGGTGGACATTCTTGGTTTGCATTTTGGAGCAGGAGCTTTATAGGAGGGCCTGTAGTCAGCATCCAGTGGGAACTGGCTGTACTGACCACTTGTTGGTGTGAGTAGTAATGTGCCCTCAGAGTCCCAGGATGGTTCCCCGGCACTTCCAGATATAGCTTGAAATCTCATCAGTCCCAGTGAGTTCTAGCATAGAGCTTCTCAAATTTGTTCAGTAGGTCTGATGCAGGGCCAGAGAGTGTGCTTGTCTATCAAGGTCCCTGGTGATGTCATTGCTGCTAATTTGCAGACCACTATTGAATGGAAATGGTCTAGACTCTCTTCCTGTTTTGTTTTTCCTTGGACTTGGATATTAGGAAATATCAATTGCACACACAAAACCTTAGTGGCTAAGAGGTCAGGTTTTAGAGCCAGTCCCCATCTAGTCTGAGTTTAGGCTCCCCACTTGCTAGATATTTGAAACTCTGTTTCCCCATTTAAGAAGTAGGGATGAAATGGTGTTACTGTGTGATCAGCAAGTCATTCGTGGTACTTCTTATCCAGGGACCAGCAAAACACTATGTGGCCATTTTGCACGCATACGTGATGCATGATTTGAATTCTGTTCACAGAAATGCCATCTGGGGCACCTTATCCTTGTGATATCTGAGGGCAGTCCTGTACTTGAACCAGGGCCATACTTGGCTTCCTCTCTCATCCATGAATGTAGAACTGTGTTCTTAATGTTATGTTCCTTTCCTCCTCTTCACATGAGTCCTTGTTTATTTTGCTGTTGGTGTTTAAAGTTTATTTGTTTTGAGAGAGAGAGAGAACTCAAGCGGGGGATGGTGGGGAGAGCCCAAGCAGGCTCTGTACTGTCAGTGAAGAACCCTAACTGTGAGATCATGACCTGAGCTGATATCAAGAGTGGGAAGCTTAACCAACTGAGCCACCCAGGCACCCCAGCCCTTGCTTGTTAAGAGGTGTGGGGCCCTTAGTGCAGCATCCTAAGCTGGTCAGTCGTTGTGGCCTCATCTTCTGGAGCTGTAATGGATGTTTCCTGCCTTGATACCTATATTAAAATTCTCTGTGTGGAACAGCAAAATGGGGAAGTTAGCCCTCCATGAAGGATACCCAAGCATTTTTTTCAGTAGCAACGGTAGTTGCCGATTGAATCTCAAATATGTAAGGTTATACACTCTCTAACAATAGAGGTTCTGTGTCTGCAAAGGAATTCTTTCTAGAGAATAACGTTGATTTATTCAGGACAGAATGTGATGGTTAAAAGTAGAAGATGGAAATGTGGGGCTGAAATGGTTGAAAGGCATGCCCAAGATCATAGGGCCTTTCACACATCCTGGTCCCTTCCTTAGTAGTGAGTGTAGGAACCTCAGCAAATGTCCTCAGGTGTCCTCTTGAATTATGGGGTGGCGGGGGACTTTTTCTAGGAGAAGATTCCTTGGTTCTTATTTGGGCCCTCTTGTTGGAAAATCCACATTTGCCACATTGAAGTGTAGCTGGCTTCTATTCGTCCTTCACTTCTCAGCTTCTCATTTTTTCCCAGAGAACTTTGCTGACTCCTGGACTAGAGTAAGCCATTCCTTCTTAGGTGTTCCTAAAGTTCCCTGTAGTTCCCTTCCTTATGTTTTTATGCAAGCCTTCTCTAATAGATGCTAAACTTCCGGAGTCTTTGTGTTGCTTGTCTCTCTTGTGTTCCTGGTGCTTAACACTGTGGTGCCTGGCACATAGCAGGCACTCAATAAATATGTGTTGAGTCAAGTGGAAACTTCATCTACTTCTGGAGCCCTGCATTCTTCAGTGGAAAATAGCAAGAAAGTGATGCATATTCTTACATACAGTCTCATCATATAGCAGCTTTGATGCTCATTTCTGTTGGATCTCATTTCCAAGATACTTGTGGAGTTTTGTTCGGTAGTTGTATTTGTGGCACCAACGTGCATTTGTAATGCTCTTGGGAGCATATCCTGCCTCCAGGAACTGGGATTGTACATGAGTAAAAATCATCACTGATTTCCAAAGAGCAGGCATCAGCCACAGAGGGTGCAACATGATGGAGTAAGCTCAGGGAACAGGAGAAAGCAAACTTCACTTAGAAACTACTAGCTGTAGGCTAAAACCTCAGAACTCGTAGCTTTCCTGCATTTTTCAGACCCTATAGCCTTTGTGACCCCTGGAGATTCCTGAGCAGATCCATCAGGCAGGGAGGAAAGCAGCTCTGTTGGATTTTATCGCTTTTTGCTTTAGCTTTCCATGCTACACGACAACAACAACAATCCAGGTTTTTTCTGAAGTTGCCTATCAAAATTGAAAGTGTCAGATACCCAATATTTTGAGGCCAGTAATTAACTAGAACATTTTTATTTATGTCGACGCCTGTAAAACATCTTTATCAATATAATCTTGACCTTTTTTCCTAGTATGGATGATTGTAACGCAAATAAGAAGAGCATACAGTTAAAAGAGAAGAAAGCATCTGTGATTAAAGTGATTGACTTACTCAGCAGTTTCCTCTCCCTCCGCTGTTCAGGGGCCATGTGCTAGAATGTTCTCTTCTTTCCCATTGAACTTTTCTTCCCTCCAACTTTACCACCCACGTAAACTTCTCATTCAGAGATTCCTCTTCCAATCTTCTGTAGTTTCAATCCCATTTCTTCTTTATTTACCTCAGTTACTTTTCTTTTTCCTGCCCCTAGTTTTTTTTCTCTCCCACTCGCTTCTAAGAAGGAAACCTTTCTTTTGCGTGGCTTGTGAACTAGTGCCTATGCGCTCAGTGCTTTTACATGGATTGTTCATTTAATCTCCCTTAACTTTGTCAATCTGCCCTTTATTTAATTTACTGTCACAATGATAGTTTGGGGGATAGTAAAAGAAATCAAGGAAAAGTTTTATATGCTTTGAATCAAATGAAATGTTTTCCCTCATACCATCAGTGAATCCTTTTCACTTACATCTGAAGCTATTGGAAAGCAAGTCTTGTTAATTTTCATTTATTCAGAGGCTGCTTATCCAATTTGGCAATTATCACTTCCTTCTCTGCACTCTCCTGCTGCTACTCTTATCTTAGCCTTTTCACTGTTCCTCCTCCACCATAGGGAAGGAGAGGGGAAAGGAAAGAAAATTTAAACAGTAAATGTTGCTCCTTATTTTTAATTAGATTTTTCTGAGGCAATATGTAAAAACTGACAACACTTAGGTTCAGGAAATTGGATTGACTTTCTCAGATTCACTGTCTTATAAGTATCTATTGGTTTTGTGGGCAGACATGGATTGACTGATTGATGTAGACGAGAAGTTACAAGGGGCAACTAGAAGAGTGCCACCCGATGTAATGAACCTGGAGAACCTGTCTTCCTTCCTCCCTTCCTCCCTCCCTCCCTCCCTTCTTTCCTTCCTTCGCACAGGTATTTACTGAATGTGCACTGTGTTCCAGGGACACAGCAGTGAACAGGACAAAAGCCCACCTCCATGGCGCTGATGGTGGGTTTTTGTATGGCGTTGCAGTACTGACGATCTGACCTATGGAACTGCGTATCTTCCTTCCCGCCACAATGCGGCACACGATCCTCCTGAGAGCAGGAGCCTTTGTTATTACCTTCTCAAGTAAGATTGTCAGTCTTTCCTTCGTTTCTGCTGGATTTCTTCTGTGTGATTAAACAGTGGCGCTGCTGGATACTTGAAGCAAGGGTTGAGAGAGACCCTGGGGAGACTTATTTCATCCTCTAATCTCTTAGTCTTCAATTTTGTCCCTCTTCCCCTGGAAGCTCAGTCTCCATCCATGTGACCACCCTCCAAGAGCGTTGTGTTTGTGTTGGCAGAAGTTAGGATCTGGAGAGCAATGCTTCTTATGGATTAATTGCCAAAGTAATTATATTGTAAAATAATACGCGTGATTGATACTTAATATATCCCTCTCTAGGGAGCTGGAGAGCTTCACTGATTTGGAGAGATGAGCCAGTTGCTTGTTTAGGAGCAGAGCTTTGTGTGAAAAGCCAAATTAATAGCCTGGACGTGAAAGCGGGAGCAGATACTGGCAGATGATTAGAGGTTAACCACCTTCACCATAAAGGGTGTTGTACCAGGAAGGAGCCCACTGGTTACACTCAAGAAATGTAAATCTCTTGGGGGTACCTGGGTGGCTGAGTCAGTTAAGCATCCAGCTTCAACTCAGGTCATGATCTCACAGTTCGTGAGTTCGAGCCCCATGTCGGGCTCTATGCTGACAGCTCAGTGCCTGGAGCCTGCTTCAGATTCTGTGTCTCCCTCTCTCTCTGTTCCTCCCTCGTTCACACTCACGCTCTCTGTCTCTGTCTCCCAACAAAAACTGAATAAATGCTTAAAAAAGAAAAGAAAGAAATGTAAATCTCCAGGAGGTGATAAGAAGAGGTAGTTCTCTTGCCGAGAAGCGGCGTCTCTAGTATCTGCACTGGGGTTGCTTGATCCGGACTCCACCCCCCCCACCCCCCCCCCCCCCCCGCCCTCCTGCTGCCACAGCTGGCGCTGACTTGAAGGGTACTGGCTTCCGAGCAGCAGCTCTGTAAAGTCTCTCTTCTTTCTTGTCGGGAAGAGCACATACAGCCTCTCGGTGTGGGCGACGTCCACATAACGAGAGCGCCTTATTTATTTTGGGCCCATGAGCTTGCGTAACGTGCCTATTTAACACCCTCCTAAAAGCGCTTTTCAGCACATGAGCAAGTAAGGAAGCCCACTAAATCCTGCCTCTTCTGGGCACAGTGGGCTGTTTAAGGTTGTTCCTGCCGCTGTGTATTTATGGACAGGGGCTGGAGTTATGACATTTATCTCTGTTGGTTGGGGCACTGATATATAACTGCCTGCGGCTCCCGTGGAGAGCGGCACCTTATCTCGAGAGGGAGCTGTGAGAGCACGCCTGTAACTCATCCTGCCAGGCTCTGCGGCCATCAGTGTTGGAAACCACTTCACCCACCTGCTGGGGGCGGGGGGAGGGGCACACAGTCATGCTTACAAGGGAGACTTTGGTGAAAAATTATCTAGGGTTTAAAAGCGCAAGAGAGGGAAACATCGCTCCAAATAAGCTCTCCTCAGGGTGGCCTGTTTTGACCTGCTTCCTGGCACGCTCTTCCTTCTCTGTGTTTAGCCATATAGATTCGGGTTGTTTTTAAAGAAAAGTTTGAGCGATTTCTTTTCTTTGCTGTGTTTTTGTTCTTAGGAAGTATGTGGTAACTAATGAACATGTGGGAAATAGAAAAATTAAAAATGAACAAACACATAGTAAACACTGATATGGAGACATACCAGTCCCCAACATTGCGTGTAAGTACTTTCCCATTGTGTTCTCAGCCTATTCCCTGCCTTCTCTGAGAGCCAAGAAAGACTTGGTTTGATCTCCAGATCTGATGCACAGGCCCTCAGTAGCTTGGATTAACTTGTCTGTTTCTGTGCCCTGAAAATATAGGATTGGTAAATTTAAAGGAGATTAAAAACAAAACTGAATAGAGAATTGGATAGAAGCCAGGCTGAGTCCTGTTGTTATATTGTCCTTGGTCCTGGCCCTTGGAATTTGTGGTTGAGCAGAAATTTAGGGCTCCTTTTGAACTTTTGAGACCCAGCCTTTTAAGGACCAACAGCCACCCCATTTCTTGGACATACTATCAGGGATCCTTAGTGTATAGAATCAGTTTATTCTAATCTTCCTTCCCAGACAGGATTCTAGTCTCTTGTGAGTCTTTCTGCTTCTGTTCTCATGACCCTCCTGATCTGCCTTCCATGTACCAGAGAGACCTTTCTAAAATGTACATCTGCTCCTGTCATTCCCCTGCTTTTGACTTCTCGGTAGTTTCTTTGCCTTCAAAATAAGGCATTTATGGCCGTCTGGGACCTGAGCCCTGCTCACCTTTAGAGCTTTTCCACCCTTCACCCCCACCAAACCTCTTCCTGAGCAGAGGCACTTGAAGTATCCAGAACCAGCCATGCTGACCTCGGCGCTGTACACATTCTGCTCGCTCAGGTTGGAGTGTCTGGTCCCTTCTCTCCTTCCATCATCACCCCTTCACCCCCAGGAGTCCGGCTCAGGTGTGTGCTTTCCGGGAAAGCTTAGTTTAACATCCTGACTATCTGTGCACATGTCTGTCTGTTGCTCTAACCTGTATGTTCCTTGTTCATCTCTTCTGTATGAACATATGCCCATCCCTTAGCCCAGTGCCTGGCCTGGAGGAGGAATAGGAGGAATGCGTCCCATGTATGCTGAATGAATGGAACAGTGCTCGATTTTCATACGGTAATTGCCTGCCAGGTCTCTGCTACCATTTGCTTCCTCTGGGACTGTGGGTGCTCCATGAATTCCAGAGCCCAGGCACCCCACTTCTTTCAGTTTCTCCACTATGTGCAGTAAAACCGTGGAAGATATTTCAGATGGCATCCAAAAGAGTGACAAGTTTGTGTTGGCAAAGATAGCATACATGTGAAATCCATTTAAATTGGTGAGGAAATGAGGCAAGGATGAGGTTACAGAATGGAAGTTCATGTGAGAAGACACAGTGAGGGAAAGCTCCGTGGAGAGCCTGGAGGCTCAGCAGAGACCTGAGGGCTGTTGCCTGGTCCACCAGTGATGATTACGGAGTTCGAAGGACAGAAACAAACCACAGTTGAGGGCAAATCAACTTGTCATCCTAGGCCTGGGCACTCCGGGTTTGGTGCTACATGTGTAGCACCCATGTGTGTGTGCAATTTTTGCTGTCTTCTCCCTGGAGGCCCCACCTCCCTTACTTTACCGTATGTCACTCCTCATCTGTCACATTATACAATTTGCTTGTTTATTATCTTTTTCCTCCATGAAAGCAGGAATTCCTTTCTCTCCATTCACCACCATAGAGGGAAACCTAGCACCTAGGACATCGCCTAGTCCATGGTGGGTCTTGAATCAATAGAAACCTTTTCCCTAAAAAAGGAAATGTAGGATAGGAGACCGTATAGAAAACGAGCATTTACCAGTCTGCCACTCATTGTTCTGTGGCCAGGGGAACTGGAGATAATGAAAATGCATGCTCCTGAAGTTCTGTTCCCAGCTCCCCAAGAAAATAAGTCTAAGTTCAGTTTTTCTTCAAAGTTGTCTTGCCATGTTAAACCCACCACTCTGAGCCATGGGAATAGAGAGGCGACGGTGTTGGGACCACATCAGCACCATGTTTGGAGCCAACGGTAATTCGCTAACTAGTTTCCTTTCCTGCAGAGGTTCTCGGCGTCCTGTCTGGAACTTGCCCTGCTGGAAGCCCAGTCCTTCTCATGTGCTGTCCCTGTGCGGGTGGTGGCCAATTAAATGGCCATCTCATTGTGAAAATGCCTGTACGGAATTGAAACTCATTCCCTTATCTCGTTCTTCTGATGCCACACCTGCATCTTGTTGACTTAAAACAGAGACAGAGAATATGACCTCCTAAATTTTCTGTTTCTGGCCATTCATTGTGTTCCTTGGAAAGCTGTAGTTTCCATTCCTTTTGGTATGTACTTTTTAAACAGCAACAAAATTATGGGCTTGTCCTCGCTAGTCTTGGCTGTACGGTAGAGGTGGTGGGTCTTCGAGAGCAGGATTGCTCATGATTCTGAGAGTAAGAAGGGTGGGGTGAGAATAATGGCGGCAGGTAACTGTTGTGATTGGTGGCGTTTGGCTGCTGCTTCACCGGTGCAGGGCTCTGTGTTGAAGGCTAGGGGGCAGGAGGATGCATGGGGAACCATGTGGACCAGCAGGCCCCAGCTGAATCTACTTGAAGTCCAGTAGTATAAGGCCTGTCCATATTCAAGAGTCAGGTCACCTATGGGAAGCTTCCTCCCTATCAAATCACCCGGTCCTTGCTGCAGAGGGGTTTAGGATAAAGTGGTTTTCTCTTCTGAATTACTTTAGTAGGCACTTACTTTTCCCCCAACATTGTTAAATGCTACATAAATAGTAGCTTATCTGATTTAATATGTATAATAACCCTATAATGCATTTCGACTTTTATCTCTTTCGTAGGTAAAGAAACTGATACCAGTTGGCTGTGTAAATGGCACCCCTGGAATGAATTGGGGCCTTGCAGGCACAGCCATGCATGGGGGCCCTGAGAAGCACAACTAGGGCTAACCCTGAACTACTTTGAGTGTCAGAGTTGGCAGGCAGGTTACTGACAAGAGTCCTGTAAGACCAGAGTTCGGGTTCCTTCTGAACACGTCGTTTTAAAGAGACTATTTTATGTCATTTTCATCCATTCTTATGTATCCAGAGTGCTTGCTTCTTCTCTGTGGAACTGTGGCTGTTCCACTTTAAAACAGGCAAGTGGCCCTTTCCTGAAGCATCAGTCGCCTTTCATGCCTTCCCTCAGGTCTGTGCAGAATGCATAGGTGAGAGGGGTGCCTGGGTGGCTCAGTCAGTGGAGCGTCCAACTTCGGCTCAGGTCATGATCTTGCAGCTCGTGAGTTCAAGCCCCACATCGGGCTCTGTGCTGCCAGCTCGGAGCCTGGAGCCTGCTTTGGATTCTGTGTCTCCCTGTCTCTCTGCCCCTAACCCACTCGCATTCTGTCTGTCTCTCTCAAAAATAAATAAACATTAAAAAAAAAAAGAAAAGAAAAGAATGCATAGGTGAGGAGCTGTGGGGAGAGTAAACTGTGGGTCCACATTCTGGAGGCATCAAGCATGAGTGCCAGACTAGAACCAGTGACTTCTTGGCCGCCTGGTGTGTGTCTGCACACACAGGAAATGAGACTGCAGGTGTGAGTTGAGGGTAGAGGGATAGAGAGAGAGCACGTAGCACGCTGGCATGTTCGCTGATTGCCACTGTTACTACAGATCTAAGGCAGTGTTGAATTAGCCAATTAATAGAAATGAATATGCCGTTGGAAACTACGTTTGTGTGGGGCTTTTTGTTGTTGTTGGTAAATTGGCTAATTTAACACCATCCTAGAATGGTAGCGATTGTAATGGCAGCAGCCCACGAGTTCAGGAGAAGGTGGGGGTGATTCCCTCCAGAGCTTCCTCGGGCATTTCCACATGCCCTGCGCTCTTATTCTGTGAGGCAATGGGGTAAGCCGTATCTGCACATCAGCTGGCAGTGGCGTTTTGGACTCCACAGGATGCTGGCCAGACCTTCGTTGTCAGGGGGGTGCCACTTAGGAGTTGTTCCCTTGGCACACTATGTTGCCATCGTTTTTATATACACATTCCTACACATATAGCTGTTAGTATATTTATTCATCCTGGATGCCATTCTAACAGTGACTCTCCATTTCACTCAAAGTAAAAACTAGAGTTTTTATTGTGGCCTCCAAGTATGGCCCATCTACCCCCCCCCCCCACCCCCACCCCCAGTGTATGTATTCCCAACATGTGCAATTATGCTTGGCATGTGATAGGTGCTTGGTAAATATTTGTTGAATGAACAAATTCTGACTAGCCACAGTGCTCCCCCATGATGGGGAGATCTAGAAAGCTGTGTTGGCAGTCAGGTGGCAAGTGTAGATTTTCACTTCATCCTCAGTACTTTGCAAACACCAACCAACGGAAAAGTCCCTTCGTGTTCTGCCTCCCTCCCCCAACCCCTTCTTCCCCAGAAGCCTGCCATCTATCCTCATCAGTTGGAGAGAGAGGTAGAAATAGACCTGCTTCTCAAGCTGCTGCCCATTTGTGCTCTGGAGCTGACTGGTGGGGAGATCAGGGCCAACAGTGCCTTTGCTTCTGTCACTTTCTCCTTTCCCAGTCCCACATGGCAGTATCTGGGCCAGTATAACGGCTGCTGGCTGAGACACCCTGTTTTTCTCACCTTTCTAGAATGGATCCTCATTACTGATTCCTAGCCATACTGGAGGCATGGACTTTACCTAAGACAGTTTACTGTGTGGGGTCGCCTGGATAGGCATTACTGGTCTTTGTCACTAAATGCCATTAGCAGCTCCCCTCCTTCCAGCCATTGCAGCAACCAAAAATGTCCCCTACAGATTTTCAGACTCCCTTTGGAGCTGATACTGCTTCTAAGACCCACTAATCACCAGGTGAAGAAGAAAGAAAATATATCTATCTAGAAAATGAGGGGTTACAGAAGTTTTGCTGAGCATCATACTTTTTTTTTTTTTTTTTTTTTGAGGCCCTGGCTGAGGTTAAATAAAGATGAATTAATAATGAAGTCAAATCAGACTTATCCCATTCAGCTATGCTCTACAGCCCTAGGGGCATCACTTGCTGAGAAAATACACATTAAATCTGTATTCACCATGATCCTTTTGTGTTGATCTGTGCAGCAAAATGGACCAGGTTGCCATCTATATTCACATCTTCTCAGAGTTATATTTTAGGAGGGAGATTAGGGCCAGACTCTGAGAGCCTTTAAAGGATTATATCAGATGCCGCAGTGTTACAGTGAAATTGGAACGAAGGCTCAACTTCTGAGAGGCTCGATACTAGGCTGCCAGTTGCCCACGAACATCCTGGAATGGAGTTTAGGGGAATCCCAAGAGGCGATAGTCCCAGGATGGACTTGGGGGCATAGAGAGGTCCTTGTCAGAGGTACCTCAGTCAACTTCCCTTTTTTCTGTCCAGAGAAGCATTCATTAAATGCATCCTCATCCCTTCAAACCATGTAAACCCACACACACGTGGGCCCTCTCTAGGTTTCCCGCAGTCAGAGCATTTTATCCAGATAGTTATTGGATATAATGAGAAATATATACTTAACCTGCTTTGCAGGATTAGGTAATTAAGGAGCGTGAAGTTTGAACGTATTACTGAATATACTTCTAAAATCTTGTTACAATCAGTGGCAGTTTTTTTCAGACACTAACTACAAATGGTGTTTACTTACAAATATTTTTTCTCTTTTTTACAAATGGAGCTACATGATGATGAGGTCTAGATTCAGGTATCTTCATTCTGAGCTGCATGAAAAGCAAGCTGAAGTAAGAAAATAGAAGAAAGTTTAGGATGATAACAAATAAAATTAAATCCTTTGATTGCCGCTGTAACAAACACGTGCAAAAAGTACTCGTTTTCAAGAAAGGAAAAAAAGCAAAACCTAAAACCAAAACAACCAAAGTTTAAATACCACTTTTGCCACGTGAAATTGTCTAATCAGCCTCATTTTCTTCTATTGACATCATCAGCTTCTGTTTGTTCTGATGCTTCATTTTTAGTATCTTTATGGGCTTATGAAAGCAGAAAGATTCCCTGGGTTGGAACAAGCTTCTCTACCATTTCCTGTGGGCCCATTCTCAACCAAAATAAATCAACACAAATGCCAGTGTCTGCTGTCTTGCCAGGCCTCTGAGACCTCCTTGGAAGAAAAAGGTATATCTTATCAAGCTCGGTGAAATCAACAAGCAGATTTAACCCAGAATACCCTCCTGCAGCAACACTGTTCCCCTTTGGGGACAGCAGGGCATCATACCAGCACCACTGATAGCTGATTGGCCTGCTCGTTCTCAGCACATAACCTATGAGCTGCAGGGATCTGATCCTGTAAGCTTATTAAGATCATTTTGCATAACTTTTAGAAATTAAGAGAGTATAGAGGCGCCTGTGTGGCTCAGTTGGTTAAGCATCCGACTTTTGGTTTCAGCTCAGGTCATGATCTCACAGTTTGTGAGTTCAAGCCCTGCATCAGGGTCTGTTCTAACAGCAAGGATTCTCTTGGGATTCATTCTCTCTCTCTCTCTCTCTCTCTCTCTCTCTCTCTTTCTTTCTCTGCCCCTCCCCCACTCACTGTCTCAAAATAAACTTTAAACAAATTTTTTTAAAGAAATTAAGAGAGTATAAAGGTAGGATAACTACATTGTGCATAATGTATTCCTTTTCTCATTGTGATTAAAAAGAAAAATAATTCCAGAGAGTTCTAATGTAAAGCCGTAGTACTTTTAACGTAAAGGAGTATGATGGATTCTCCTACTACTTGGAATTGCTGTGCTAGGAGGAAGATGGGGAAAGGGAATGAATATAGTCAAATAAATTAAGCCTCGAAACCCAGATAGTGCTGTGTAAGCAAGCTGACTACAAATCAAACAGAGAAGTGTTTGCTGAAGAATATGTGATCTTAGTTGAGGCTGAACAAAACCAGCCTCTTTGTACATATGTGTATATTTCTCTTGACATGTGCAAAGTCTGCAGTCCCAGATCGCTTTGGCAAAAAGCATCCGCCATCCATGAAGAAGAAAACTGCAGAGCAGATTTCCCCGGATAGCAAAGAGTAATCTTTGTCAAATGTAGATAAGCCTGTTGGCAAAGAGTAGATTGGACTTTTTTTCTGTATGGTTTTTCTGGCTTTAAGGATCCCCAGATTTCCTGTGTTTGCTTATTGTTTTTAATATGTGAGTTTTATTTCTTAACATTGTTCTGGCTAGCATATATCAACCTGAAAGAGCAAGTCCTGGTGTGGGTCGCAGTGATCAAGTGATGGGCCTGTTTGTTAATCAGGCCCATCATGCAGGCAACTTCTGTCAGCCTTTCTGGAGAAAGTACTAAAAACCGTCCAGCTTCTCATTTTACAGAGGAGGAAACAGAGGCACAAAGAAATGGAATGGCATTGTCATGGTCACAAACTCTTTGTAATACAGTAGGGGTTTCATCCCATGGACTTGTAACTCTACAGCTTGCATTCTGCAATAACACATTTCCTAACTTAAAACCTTTTTTGAACAGATTGCTTCCAACTCAGAGCCAAAGCTACTTTAAGCAGCAGTTCAAATGATACTGTGATCTCTTGGAGTCTATAGAAAACTTGGGAGTAGAGCATATTTTCCTTCTCAGAACCTCAAGTCAAATCAACAATTACTTTATAGCTTATTCTGATGATTGCATTCTATTTGATCTATTTTTCTCTAAGTTGTTCAACAGCCTTAGGCCAAAATCATTATGTTCTGACCTGAACAAGGAGATTGGGGCAGCTGGATTTGAAACTGTGAAATGCAAAGCATGAATAGGGTACAGCAAGTCATTGTCTTGGGATGAGTGTAGATGGTGAGTGAGGGAGTACTGGTGGGTAAGACTGGAGCTGTGTATTTCTCAATGGGGGGGCCAGAGAGGCATCTTGGGTGGAATGTTTACTCCTTGTCTGGACTTGCCATGAATTGCAGGATGTTGAACATCTTATCCTCCCCCCAGAAATACCACAGCACCCTCTGCCAGTGCGAGCACTGAGCACATCAGTAGACCGAGCAGTCCCACAGCAAGAGCTCCCAGAGGATGTTGCACGGTCCCCAGTGAGAAATCTGTTGTTTGGTACCACGGGTGGAGAAGGCGAAAGGTAGAAACTGAGGGAACACTGCAAACTCACTGTCCTGATTCAGGACCTTGCAGTATCCTTTTCAGTAGGATCAGTGTTTACTGACCGTGACATCCAGAGAGCGCACCCCCATGCCACCCTGATGCCTCATGTACAAGTTAGTGGCGGGAATGGGAGTGATGAAAAAAATGTTTGCTGAAATCACAATAGGGAAAAAATCCGTAAGGAATGTAATTTCTGTTTTCATGTAACTATCACTTGTTGCTATCTGTGCTGTAGCTTTCTGGGAGCCTGAATAACGGCAGCTTGATGTACTCTCTTCCTGAATTCCCAGCTGTTGTCTGTTCTTCATGCTTCACAAACCTCAGTCAGAAACAAGTCCTGGCAGCAAGGAGATGCAGGCCCTTTCTTCCCATGTAGCACCCTGCCCCTCCTGGCTGATCATTACTCCTGTCAAGCTTGTCAGAGTCAACAGTATCCTCAAATTATGTTTATCTGCACTAAACATGCTTTTCCATTAGATGCAGTTTAGTCTGCATTAACTAAACTTCCTAAAAATGTTTCTAAGAGGGCCAACAGGTATTTTGGGTGTTATTTGATCTTTGTCAGCAGTGTGGCTTCTTTTTTTTTTAAGAGCACAAGTGGGGCAAGGGCAGAGAGAGAGAGAGAGAGAGAGAGAGAGAGAGAGAAAATCTCAAGCAGGCTCCACATTGGGTGTGGAGTTCAGTGCAGGACTCAGTCTCACAACCCTGAGATCACGTCCTGAGCCAAAGTCATTCAGTGGACTGACTGAGCCACCTAGGCAAGTATGGCTGTTTTTAAGCAGTGGTTTAGACCATGGTTAAATATGCTAAAATTTATCAAGACCATTATCCTCTAGAAGTATCCATTTGTGTAAGAATACGTACTTTCTGGGTGTTTTCCCATTCTTCCGCCCCCCCCCCCCAGATGTTTATCACAGTGCTGTGAGGTAGGGAGGGCAGTTGTCACTATGTAACAAGTGAAAAAACATGGAGACTCAGAAAAGTTGTTTCTTGGCCAAGGTCACACAGCTTAATTAAGGATGGAACTGGCACTTACTCCTCCACTATTTCCTCCCTCTCCTTTTCAGAGACTGAGGGAGGAGACCAATTTGATTTGTCCTCTTTGGATGTCAGAACAATGTTTCTTTTTTTAAAAGAATATTTTAAGCTTTTCAATTCCGATCTTCCATTGAGACAAGTTCTTTATTCTGCTGCCAACGAATTGTGACCTCCTGTCAATCAAATATATCTGTCCCTCTTTAACCCACTCTACTTGTGGTTTTGAAAGTTGTCTCAGTAACAGAGACCTGCAGTGCGTGTTGCCTGATGTATGTATGTAATGTGGGGAAAAGCCATTTCCATAGGAGTAGGAAGTTAACACATTTTGGAAACTGCAGATGAATTCTAAAACAAGGCCCCTTTTTACTCTTTCAGCCTCCTTTGGATTTCTCTGCAGAGGTTTGATAATTAGACGTTGACACAGGGAAGTTTAAGTTATGATAATGGTTCTCAAATAGATCATAATTTTAATTAAAAAGAAATCTGATAACATGAAAAGCTATGTTTACATATTAGTTATACATACAGAGTGTTTGAATAATTATTATCTGTTTTGACTTTATGAAATGGTAACAAAATTTGTTGGGACAAAGAATGCATAGGAGGCAGTTGTGTCCTACTAAGCCAGTTGTTCCTTTTCTGACTCAGAGGTGAGTTGTGGGAGGAAGATTTGTGCTTTTCCAGGGATCGGCTCTCATACAGCCTGACCTGGTCTGGGGTTCCTAGAAGGGACTCGTGTGCCTTCCCAGGACACACATGCAGACCTTGTTCTTGTTCCTCCTCCCAAATGCCACAGCACCTTTCTGCCATTTTAAACACTGGGAGTTTACTACCACCCCCACAGATTTCCTTGATGTATGTTCCTCTGGCCAGTTATTATTCTTAATATTCTTAAAGAATTACAAGAGTAAAAATGCCAAGGTTGACCCCTCTACAAGTCCTCATGGTGTCCCCTGCTGCCTGTGTCATCGCATGATCCTTCTAAGTGTATTATCGTTGCACTGCCTAGTAATTGTTTCTTTGGCGTTTTGATACCTGGGACCTCGTAGAGACTCAGTAGGTTGGTGATCTGTAGGTCAGCCTAACCAACCACCCTGTCCTAAGGAAAAAGGTCATTGTGGAGTGTCCCTGTCTCTAGTCAGTCACTGTGAGCACCTTAAACCAGGGCAGGAGGTTGGGCTGAGCTTGTTTTTTGTCTTCTACCAGATCTCCAAGCAAGCAGAACCTGCAAACTCATGTGGGAGGTGGGGCATAGGAAAGAGTAAATGATCTAGCAGACAGGACACTCAGTGTCTGATCCTGGTTCCACTCCCTCATATATAAAACCAGAGTGGTGGACAAAGATAATCTCTGGGTCTCTTAACTCCCGCTTTGGGAATTCTGTGATACATCCCTTTTTGAGGAAGACACTTTACTGTATTCATGACAAATGTGGGTTTGTAATGGCCCAAAGTCTGGATCTTCCATTTATAAACCCTGTGGCCAAGGACAAGGTATTCAGCCTCTCTTTGCCTTAGTTATCTCATCTGTAAATTAAAGTGCTGTCTGGTGCCTAACAACAGAAGTTAACACATTGTTATAGTAGCTGTCGCTGCTGTATTCATTTCTTTGTGATGAGTCCATATTCTCTTGATATACATCGAAAAAACTATATGTAAGCCTAGCTATGTAAGTCACCCACCCCAACCCCCCATCTTCTGTGGAGCACTGGGTGTTAACCCTTTCTGGTATTTTAACATTGACTCCGGATTCTTGCCTATTTGAGTATTTTTTTTTTCCCACTTTGCTAATCCTTTTTTTTTTTTTTTTTTTAATTTTATTCAGATCCAAGTTGGTTAACATATAGTGCAATAATGATTTCAGGAGTAGAATTTAGTGACTCATCACTTACATATAAAAAACCTGGTGCTCATCCCGACGAGTGCCCTCATTAATGCCCATCACCCATTTAGCCCCACTCCCCACCCACCTCCCATCCAGCAACCCTCAGTTTGTCCTCTGTATTTAAGAGTCTCCTGTGGTTTGCCTCCCCCTCTGTTTTTCATCTTCTTTTTCCTTCCCTTCCCCTATTCTCATCTGTTTTGTTTCTTAAATTTTTCTCATCTGATTCATATGAAGTAAGTAGATCTTCAGTATCTTCACCTCATTTGTGAATAAACACCCTGATTAGGCCCTAGTGTACACTGTCATCACTTGATCATTTTCACAGGACCACAGGGACAATGAACTCCAGTACTTAACATTCCTTCATTCCTTCCAACAGTCTTGATGGAGCTTTCGCCCATGGCCAGGCCACCCTTTGCAGGCACTCATTTTGCTGGAATTCAGCTCTGAGTTGTTCAGATGTCACCTTACCCTGTAGCTCAGTTTCCTTGCTTTTTGGGGTGGTCTTGAGCTTTCTACACATCTAAGAAAACTACAGGCCTTCTCTCTCAAAAATGCCTCATATGTGAGGAGAGAAGAAAGGGTGTGGCCAGCTGAGGAAAGAGAAGGCCTTGAAAAAGCACTGTTATTCGAAAGGGGAAATGGTTTTAAATAGCCGGCATGTCTGCTGGAAGAGGGACATTAAAGGCTAGTTGGAAAAGTCAGATACCCCAGTCTTTGAAGGGCCCTGTATCTGCAAGGTTGCTTACATTGTACCTCCGAGATAAGTCGTTGACAACTTTGAGTCACGGCCATTCTTACTGAATTTGAATCCGAAGAAGACTGTCTGTCTTCTCTTCAGAAAATATGTGCACACAGAGATCTCATACAATTTCATTAGATTCACAAACACTAGCCTCTCCCCCAAGCCCATCATTGACCACCCGCCACCCCCCGCCCCCACCCCAGGTTGGGAACTCCTGAGGTAAGATCTAGGAAGAAATGAATGGTGGGTAACGCATTGTCATTTTAAAAATTTTAGGTATGACTATTACGCAGTAAGGCACACACAAGTATATACCTTGATTAATTTTTTTGAGAGAACATGAGCAGGAGAGGGGCAGAGAGGTGGGGGTGGGAGGGAGAGTCTTAAGCAGGCTCTATTCCCAGCACCGAGCCCAACACAGGACCATGATGAGATCATGATCTGAGCCAAAATCAAGAGTTGACTGAGCTCAACCGACTGAGCCACCTAGGCAACCCCAGCTTAATTAATTTTATGTGTATAAAAATATACATATAACCCAAAGTCAGGTAACCTCTATGTACATCAAAATATAGAATAATCCTAGCACCTGGGCACATGGATGGCTCAGTCAGTTAAGCATCTGACTTCGGCTCGGGTCATGATCTCATGATTCATGAATTGGAGCCCTGCGTCAGGCTCTCTGCTGTCAGCACAAAGCCATCTTCGGATCCTCTGTCCCCACCCCCCCCCCCCCGCCCCTCCCCTGCTTGCATTGTCCATCTCAAAATAAATAACTTTAGAAAAAAAATACCTCTAGCACCCCAGCATGCTCTTTCATGGCCATTCTCTCCAAGATAACCAGTATTCTGGCTTTTTTCACCAAAGATTAGTTTTTACCTGTTTTGGACTTCATGCCTGGAATCCTAATCCTATTTTACCCAGCTAATTGTCTGTGAGATTCATCCTTGTTGTTAAATGTGGTGTCTTTCCTTTTTCATTGCAGTATTTTTAAGCAGTCAGTTTTACCACAGTATCAAGACTTAGATTAGAGAGGATCCAAACTTAGGTCAACAAGTGTGGCTAGGAGGCAATTGCCATTGACCTCCTAAGACATATGGGAACCTGAACTAGGCTGCAAGGTGGGAATGAAGATGGAAGAACAGATCTGAGAACTATTTAGGAGGGTTCTAATCTATACAGCTTTGTTGGTTACTTGATAATAGAGGATGGAGAAGAAAGAGGACAGTTTTCTGGTTTGCAAATAATAGAACATTTGTAGGTAACCTTCATTACTAGGTCAGTTTTGATACCTTGAATATTAGTTGCCTTTGGATTTTTGCAGATCCAGATGAATTAATAGAAAGGTCAGAATTAGAGATGAAAATTTTAAGAGTCATCAGTTTATAGTGGATTTTGAAGCCCAAGGAGTGAATTTAATTGCCTAGGAGTTGGGTTTAGAGTAGGAAACCGCTAAAAACAGACCACCGTGAAGTTGCAAGGCTTAAGGAAGGGTCAGGAGAAGAGGGTCCAACAGCAGAGGCTTGGAGAAGCAGGAGAGCACCAGGAGAAAGGGTTAACAAAGAAGCCAAGCCAAGGGCAAGGTCCATGTCACAGAGTCCTTAGATTTGGGAAGAGGAGGCTTTGAAGGTACTTAAGGTCAAGTGTTCTATAGCACCTCTCTTCCTGCTCCTCCTGTAGCTTTGTATGGTGTCTGTATAGATGCCTGTCTGCACTGAACTATGTGGATTTCAAGGGAGAGGGGCCATGTTCTTTCCATTCCTCATGACTCCAAAATCTACCAGGGTAGACCTCATACCTAGTAAGTGGTCACTAAATGTCCAGGTTGCACTTGTGTCTAAGACAGCCCTGAATTGGATGACCTTCCCTGATCTGACCGCCTGCATCTCCTTGGGGACTGTCTTGCTGAGGGAGTGTGGGCACAGCAGCCAGGCTGAGTTGTGTGCCTGCCTTTTGGCAGGGGACAGAGATGGGTTTAAAGCCCAGCTCTGCAGAGGCTTCAGGGCAGTGAGCAGTGCCGCTCTCTGGGAACGCCCTCCTCTTCCAGCAAGCTACGTGGCTCCTTTGGTTACATAAGATGTGTGTGTTCTGGCAGGGAAGAGCTGCCTGAGTGAGTGTTTAGCAGAAATGATTTGTGTGGAGTTATTTTGAGACCCCAGGGGAGGGAATGGCAGCCAAACCCTGCAGTATTTTAAACCGCATCACTCATCTACAGAGATTAATACATTACAGAGTCTCAGCCAGCACTCCGGTAACAGGGAAATAAGAATGCTAGGGCCCTATCAAATTGTTAAGTGCCAGTTCTCCCAGTATACACAAGGTGACTGCAGGCATTTGGACGGAACTTGGTGTCTCGAGATTCCCCCATACTTCTTTGACCTTGTCCTCCCTGAAGACAGGAGTTGGGCAGGTTTCCTCCTGTGGGGTCGGCCTGGGCTCACTTTGGATCTGCAGTCTGATTGTGCTCTCCTCCACTGTATAGGGAGCAAGTTGGTTTTCTAAGAGAGAAGTGAGCCCACTTTCTTTGTGGCAGCCCAAATTACAACGTCATTTAGGTGATTGAGCTTCTTTCTTGTGGTTCCAGGCTGGCTGGGAGAAATCCCTCCTTCCCCTTCCAAAAGCACTCACCTTTTCTCCTGACTCAAGGATGAACAGCTGTCTGCTAAGGGTGGGTGAAGAACAGAACATAGAATTTTCCAGCTTAGTGACAGCCTCCATATGAAACACTTACCTGTTTTTTTCTCTTGCCTATTCTGTGAAATTTGCCTCATCGCTCCCCACCCTTTTATTGACAACTGTCCTCTTTGCCATTCAGGAGCTGGTGTCTCCCTTGGATGGCTATCTGAGATGGAAAGGGCCTTCTTTCCCCCACTGCATCCACAGTTGTAGAGCCAAAGAATTCCTTGCACCAGGAAATCTAATTGCCTTCTGACCCAGTGGGATCCATTTGGGCTGGAGGACATCTAGGCCCTTGCTAGACCGCAGAGAGTCCCCAGAAAGAAAGAACCCTATCCATAACTGTCCACTTTGTTTCATATTTTTAGAAGACATACAATTACTTTAATGACAAAAACTATGGAAACGAAAAAGTGTAGTTACATAAGTGGCGATCACAAAGTATACAGCTTCCCAGAGTCCACAAAATTCTCTACAAAGACGTGCACCTTGACATATTTCTTTTGATTTAGGTACCTCACCACAAGCCTGATCTACCCCAGCACTGGGCACAACGGGAAGATGTGGAGGGGAGCACTACTTGCAGCTGGGGCGGGGGTGGGGGCGAGAAAGGAGAGATCCGCTCCCCCAAGGAGCCAGTAACCATAAGACTTCAGCTGATGGCGTCTCCTTCCTCTTGTGATGCTGGACGAGACCTGCCTGGCGGGGAATGGGGCTGGGGAGTGGTGGAGAGGAACAAGAAACAAGTGAGGAGGCACGAATAAGCCAGCACCTGGGGAAGTTTTCAGGTTGGTGAAAGGGAGCTGGCAAGCAGCCTAGCGCTTTGGATGAGACGTGCAGGCCATGAGGCGGAAGGGGGGCTCCTCTCTCCTTATTCCCGGGAATGAAACTGCATTCTCCTGTGTGCTGTGCCGAGGGCTCCACCCATTCCTGTCTCTGGGCACTGCCACAGAAGACACTCCCCCTGAGTGTACGTGTGCCCGTTGGTGGGTGCAGCCCCAGTGTCCTTCTCCCCACAAAGACCAGTTTCTGATCTGGGCCCCGTCACAACAGATGCTCTCTCCTGCCATAGGCTCGGACACGTGCGCTCAACCCTCGGAGACGGCCCCTGCTGTTTCTTCGCTGCTACCCCCTCAGTCTGCCTTCCTCCTCTCCCCCTTTCCAGCCCCACCCCCTGCCCTCTTTCCGTGAGCCAGTGAGCACACGCGAGTGCACACACACGGCACAGACACGCGCGCCCTGGGTTGTGGCGGCACCGGGAGTCACCATCGGGCAATGTGCTCGACTGCGAGCAGTGTTGGGGAAGTTTAGAGCCCCGCCCCACCCTCAACACTCGACCCCGCCTTCCTCACCTGTCACGCCCTTACTGCCAATCACGACGTTTGGCAAGCTTCTCGTCCAGGGACCTGTGCGGCCCTTCAGTTGTGCAGTAAGCAGCACACCACAGCAGCTCTCTTCTCCCTTGAAGACGGGCACAGCCTGATGAGGCAGGTTACTATCTCCCATTCGGCTGCAACAGATCAGGAAGCTTGTCTGTCGGGTACCTGGTTTTCCCTCTCGCTGCCCTCCCTTCTCGCCCGCTTTTCAACTGAAGCTTTGCATCCAGCATCCCAGTTCAAATCCTGGTGCTTTGGTGTCCTGTTGCCACACTGAGACGGGAGCTGAAAAGCCTCAATTCAATGCAAGTCGTGCATTCACCGTCCCACTGGCCACGGTGATGACCGAAAGAGTCATTTCTGCAGCGTCGCATCAGTGGGAAGTAAAGGATGCAGAAATCCTGTTCTTTCCCTTGGGTCTCCCAAACAGGGAAAATAATCACTTCAGTAGGACACTCTCCCTGAATTCGGCAAAGTGGATTCTAGGCAGTGGTTTGGATCTGCTGTTCCTTTTTATCCCCGAGAGCCCGGTGAATGAGAGAAGGAAATGAATAGACTGCTTGTCACAATACCACCAGGGTCTCCACAGCGCCTGGGGCTGCTGCTGAGAGACAGAGAATGGAAATGGGCTGGAATGGAGGCCGTGGCGGCAGGCGGCCTTCCATGGGCCAGGCTCCACCTCTCCCACACGGTCCCTCGAGGGCTTCCCTTCTCCCTCAGCCCAGGGATTCCTCCCGCACCAATGGAGCTGTCGGCACTGCTGCAGCGTCCTGCCCGGAGCAAAAGTCCACTTCTGCCTGCTCACGGGGAGGCAGGGCTGGTACATGGGCTGTCCACACCCCTCCCCAGTCAATCCCACAAAGGCAGAGGTCACACTCCAAAGGTGGCTCTCGAGAGCGTGTAAGAAGAGACATCCCCACCGCACGTGCCCCACCACCCCATCAAAATTTTAATTAAGTCAACTAGAAAGACATTTCCTGTTTGACAACACCCTTAATATTACCTGGATTAAAAGAGGGAAGCGAGTAGAAGGGTAGGAAATCAAAACCCGTGTCTTGTGAGGACCTTGCAGTGTTTAGCCTGGAGGAAATAAGACAGAGGAACTAGAGGTATTGTCTTCACATATTTGAGGGGCTGTTGAGTGGGTCATGGATGTTTTCTGTGGTCCCAAGGAATTGGGCCAGATTTTAGGCCTGGAATGTCAAGATTGTGGAGTTCTGATTTTATAATAAACTACAGGAAGCCACTGGCAGAGTTCTGAGCAGCATATTATGCGTTAGGAAGAGTGATTTGCTAGCTATGTGTAGGAAGAGTCTGTGTAGGGCAAAATGGAAAGCAGGCAGACAGATCAGAAGATTCTTGCCTGGAAGTGACAGGAGCCTGAACGAGCAGAGTTACGTTGACGATGGAGAAGGTTCCTTGGACTGAACAACAACCTTGGAGGTGAAGTTCATGGAATTGCCAAGAGGTAGCAGTTGCTGAGTTATATAGTGAAAGGGACAAATCTAAGATAGGTGAGGTTTTTAGAACAGGAGGACAATAGTAACAAAACCAGAAGGAGACAAGGGGAGAAGAGGAAGAGGAGTTTGGTTTTAGACATGCTGAATTCCAGATATTGGCAGGACCCTCCCAGGGAACATGTCTGTGAAACATTTGGGATTGGGTCTGTGGCTTAGAGGATAATTCGTGGGTTCTGCAGGATCACAATGATGGAGAACGTGAAAATAGATGGGCCTTCCAAG
Source organism: Panthera tigris (assembly GCF_018350195.1). Taxonomy (NCBI): domain Eukaryota; kingdom Metazoa; phylum Chordata; class Mammalia; order Carnivora; family Felidae; genus Panthera; species Panthera tigris. The sequence goes on from NC_056661.1 coordinate 143,225,993, forward strand.
AGATAGTGCAGAGCATAAAAAGAAGGGACAGCAGAAGACAAGACAGGCAGCCCAGAGAGCTAGGACACCAGCCGAGAGAAGCAAAGCCAGGAAATAGTTGCACTACAGGACCATTGCACGGTGTTGAATGCCATGTAGAGATCTAGTAGGGCTCCCACCGAGAAGAGATTATTAGATTTGTGAGTGAGGAGGTTACTTTTCCAAGTAGTTTTAGTAGAAAGATAAAGTCTGAGTACAAAATCATAGGAGCGAAGGCTTTCTGTACAAGGAGTGTAATAGTGCGAGTATATTGTCAGCGAGTGGAGAGAGAAGCCATTGTGGGAAGGAACAAAGAATGGCAAGTCTGGAAATTTCAAGTTTTGTGCTTATGGGGTATACGTTTTGAATGGGGAAATCTGAGTCTGGGGGAGGAGAGTGGGAATAAAGAGGAAAGATCTCACGTACAGGAGTGGGGCATTCCTAGAATGAGGTGCAGGAAAGGAAGATTGAGGGCCTACACCTGTGGTTAATGCCACCTGCCTCAGCCACTCTCCTTTGAGCCACGTTTCCTTTCCTTTTGCCTGCTCTGTTGCATGACCGTAGGCTTTGTTAGGTATTGTTTTTATTACTTAGGGTATTCTTTCACTGTCACCTACACTGATGTTCTAGTTCTGGGAAGTTGATCTCTGCCTTGGGTAGATTTTCTTTTAACCAGCATACAGCTTCCCTTTAAGCAGGAATTGGCAGACTTTCTCCATAAAGGGCCATGTAGTAAATGTTTTAGGCTTTCTGGGCCAGATAGTCTCTCTCACAAATATTCAACTCACTGTTGTACCATGAAAGAAGCCATAGACAACAAATGAGCGTGGCCATGTTCCAGTAAAATTTCATTTATGGAGACTGAAATTTAAATTTCATGTAATTTTCACATGTCACAATTTTTTTTTAACCATTCAAAAAATGTAAAAACCATTCTTAAGCTCATGAGTTGTACAAAAGTAGGCAGCGGGCTGGATTTAGTCTACAGGAAGTTGTCTGCTGACCTCTTTTATGTTATACTAATCAAAAACAACAACAACAACAAAAACCATTCTTCACCCACAGCCTGGAATTTAAGATACTTTTCTGGATAGAATGTATTTGTATGTCAGGATCAGCCTATGCTCTTGAAGAATCTTGATCTTTCAGAATTCCTTTTCCTTTTTGCTGCTTTTTATTTATTTTTACCTTACCTCAGTAAGGTAAAGGGCTCTTAGAGATTCTCTGCTCTCAAGAGTTTTATTCATTCTCATTGGTCTGGGGGTCTTAGTATTCCTGACACTAGCTGATTTCTTTTTCTCCAGTTCTGCTAGCTGAGTATACTAACCTCTAGACATTTGGATTTCACTTGCCTCAGGAGGAGAAGCTCAGAACAATTTTCTGTGAGTGAAGGCTCAAGAAGGGCAATAGTTTGGAAGCACACTCCACACATTCTCAGAAGCATTTTGTTCAAATAACACAACACAACTTGGTTTAGAAAGTCACTCTAAATTTATTCAAGTAAGTAGCTTTTACATTTGGCTGCCAGGTGTGTGTCAGGATACCTTCTGGAAGCTTGTACTTGCAAGATCCATGTGGGTATTTCCTGTGGCTTTCTCCCCACCCTGTAGCTATTCTCTATCAGCCTGGACAGTACATTCAAATCCTCTTCTTTAGGTATTAACATGGAATTTAAGAGACCAAGATTAGAATTCTTCAGTGCCAAAAATGAAAGGGGGAAAAAATACATCTAAGTTTTATTTGATTCAAAGATAAAGATACATGTTTAAAATAAGTCAGGAAAAGCAAAAGTTGAGGTTCTCATAGAAACCAACTCCTCCTCGTTGCTCAGACATGGGGTTTATGCTCATTGGGTGCTGTCTCCATGGTGCCACGGTGTTACATAAAAGCTTGAGCCATGTTGATTTCTTGTCATCGGAAAGACCATCGTGGCCCTTGCTTTTGACCTCCAGTGCTTTTTCTTTGTAATGTCCATATGAGGCTGTTGTGTTGATATGGATACTGATGAGAAACTCAAGGGGACAGTTGGGGGTCGGCACAGTTCTTTCCTATGCCCGCTTGTTTCATTGCTTTCTGAGTTGATGGCAATATTATTGCAGCTACTGCTTATAGCAAACCCAAAACAAATATGTGTATTGGGAAGCAGACAGCCTGCCGTCTCCAACCTGCCCCCCCCCCTTTCCAAACACCCCCAGAGACAGCCTGGCTAGATTGCTGACAGCCATGCTCTTGGGATGCCCCGGGGAGGGAAAGGCCTTGTTAACCAGTGAGAGTTCTTCCTCCCTTTAAAAATCATTGTTTTCAGATCCTGCTCTGCAATGGGAAGAATTCTGAAAGGTTGTTCTGATGCTGGCCAAATTGTTATCTACTGCACGAGCTCCGTCTGAATTTTTTTTTTTTTTTTTCCCTTTTGGAAGTAGTTCTTTGGTGTCTAAACTTAATGATAAATAAAGCTTGGTGAAGCCAGTTCACCATGGACTGAGCACCAGAAATCCAATAGAAGGCCTCTAAGCCACCTGTTCCTTGTCTCCTCCTTGGAAGTGGGCAGTGGTTTAGCATTTAACACTCATTCGCCTTAAAATCCTAGAAATGATATTCGATTTCCTTATGAACTCACCAAGTGTTCTGCATAGGACATTGTTATAACAGGTTTGTGGCATCCATTTCTGTTAGGTTTAACCTGTTTGGCATTCATTTAGCAAAACAGTTATTGAGTAGCTCCTCTATTCCAGATGCTGGGTGTACACAGAGAACTGGCATTTACCATACCTCAAATAATCGTTGAGTGGGGAGTGGGGATCCACCATTAACAGGCTAACAACAGCTAGAGATGAGACCTCAGAAGTCAGCCCTGTCCTTGTGGTATCATACCCATGACTTGTATCAGAGAAATTTAAGGCACGTTTAAAGCCAAGCACTGTACAGTAGTCCCTCTTTATCCACAGAGGAATTGTTCCACAACCCCCAGTGGATGCTTGAAAAACGCTGGTCGAACCAAACTCTATATATACTATGGTTTTTTTCCTTTACATACATATCTGTGATAAACTTTAGTATGTAAATTAGGCACAGTAGGAGATTTACAACAGCAATAAAATAGAACAATTATAACAATATTCTATAATAAAAGTTATGTGCACATGGTCTCAGAATACCTTATTGTACTATACTCACGCTTGTGATGATGTGAGATGATAAAATGCCTACACGGTAAGATGAGTTAGGGTGAATGATGCAGGCACTGTGACGTAACGTTAGGCTACTGGTGACCTGACAGTACCGCAGAAGTGGGGTCACCTGCTTCTGGGCTGCATTGGACCACAGGTAACTGGAACCACAGAAAGTGGAACCAGGTGGTGGGGAGACTACTGTACCTCTTTTCTGCAGGTGCCTCTCCTTCACCCCCTTCCTTTCTTCAAAGGAAGTCGCAGTTCCCATCGCCTTATGAAGGAAGACTGGGTCATATTGCTTCTCTTCCCAATTAACTTCAGTTTCTCGTCTTTCAACAAATGCATCACACATTACCAAATCAGAGCAGCCCAATAAAAGTCTACCTTAACAGTCGGAATTATGAACTAAAAACAGCTTCAGTCTCAGCTCTTAACCGGTTCTGAGTCCCTGACTACAATTACCTGAGGAGTTGGATCTCTTTAATTAGGATCCCTTCATTCTTCTTTTATCCTTTATTCTGATCACTGAAAGAGCTTTAGCAGTGACATATTCCAAAATTGGCCCACAAGATGCTGCCTCCCCGGAGGTAATAACATAGCAGTTTAGAGAACAAGGGAGAGAAGAAAGAATTTGAGACAATACAAAATCCTTGTTTTATTTCTGACCCTTTCAATACAAATCGAGGCCTCCTATCATGTAGAACTAACTCTTAGGAACTGGTCTACGATTTGCCTTGCTTTGGGGCCATTTTAGGAAATGGAGGACCAGCTGGCCCTAATGGGATGGTTTGCAGTTCTCAGTTGTTAACTGATTCATGGACAGCATTTGCAGTTTGAGGTCTCCAAATTAATTCTGATTTAAACCTTATGAGAGAGAACTCAGATAAGCTTCTGGTGCATGAGATGTGTTACATTTCTGAGAACTAACAATGTGGTGTGCTAATTTGGTTTTATACGTATATGCAGGTGATAACCACGTTCCTTAAAATTAGGCAGATGGCCTGTCTGCCTCAGCATTTTGTGCCATTGGTGTGAGAGTTCTGGATTTTGTTCTTGATGCTTAGGGAAGAAACAGCTGTCTAAACTTTGTTAACACCAAAGAATATTTGGTTTGGTTTGGTTTGGTTTTGAAATTGACTTGAACACAGTTAAGTGTTCCTTTTCTTAGGCTATATAAGGAAACTTATTCTCTGTACATAGTGGGGTTTTTTAATTTGTGTTTTGGTTTTTGGTGGGGGCGGGGAAGGCTGGCAGGGCAAAGTATAGAAATGGAACTAATTGAATCTGGGGGTAAAAATCTCTACTGAGAGTCTGTGAATTATAAATTGGCTTGTAAATTGGCTAGCTGCAGCAGCAGGAACTCAGGCAAAGGTATTGGAGTGCAGTCAGTGTGACAGGAAGCTTATTTTGGTGTTCTTTCTGTGCCTTGCCTTGTCCTTGACGTTTACTCCAGGGGACTGTGTATTTAAAAAGGGAGACGTGTCTACAGTTTCCATCTGGGAAACGTTTACAGCATTCTTACCTAGGGTCTTAAAGGTGAAGGATGAAGGTGTCCTGCTAGATGAGATAGTGTAGTCTTCTGTCCCTTTCCCACCTGTCTGTCACCCGGCTCTGTACTCAGCTCCACTTAAGCTGTCAGCCAGGCAGGTGGCACATACTAGCAGATAAAGCCAGTTTTTGTTCTGAAAGTCCCACCAGGACAACCATTTTATCAGGTTTGATCAACAAAAGAAAATGTGTTGGAATTTCAGGGAGGGGTGCCTGGGTGGCTCAGTCGGTTGAACATCCAACTTTGGCTTGGGTCATGATCTCAGAGTTCATGGGTTCAAGGCCCACATCATGCTCTATGCTGACAGCTCAGAGCCTGGAGCCTGCTTCAGATTCTGTGTCTCCCTTGCTCTCTGCCCCTCCCCTGCTTGCTCGCTCTCTCTCTCTCTCTCTCTCTCTCTCAAAAATAAACATTTAAAAACATTTTAATTTCAGGCAGCAGCATTTAAAGCAGAGATATTTAAATTTGAATATTATTCAAGAAATCATTCCCAAAATATAGAAAATAAAATAACAGTTCCCTGGGCTGGGCTGCTTTCTCATAAGTAGAAGGATGGGCTTAGTAGCCACATTTCAGTTTCAGGGTCAAATAACAGCATTTCCATTTCAATTGGGAAACTTATTTATAACCCACTAGTCATCCCCACGCTTGGTTTTTCTGATATTTTGTCCAGATTTCTCTTTCTCCTAATAATTACACCCCCCGTCTTCAAACTAAGCATTTTCCCTCCTTTCTCGTGTTTACACCTTGCAAATATTTGCAGATTGTTATCCTGTCACCCTCTTAGTCACCACTTAGCTGAACTGTACAGATTTAGCACCTTTTATCTTCCCTTTGAAGGCAGGCCTCCCCGCCCCTGAGTCATTTTCCACTGCTCCCTTGAAATGTGCTCCAGTTTTCTGTATTTCCATGTGGCCACAGAGCTTCCTCCGGCTGAACGTGGGGTTATCAGTGGGGATGTTTCCCTCCTTTGTTGTATCGGAAACTGAACATCTTTGCGGTGCCCCGTCCTCAAGTCTTGCTGGCATTGCCGGTCCGCGCTGACCTCCTCCTCTGTTTCAGCTGCGTCCCAAGTGTGCCAATCCAAAGACCAGCAGGGTAGATGCGTGTAGCTGTGCTTGCCTTTTTTCCTCGAAGTGTTATGTAACCTTGGGAAAGTGGGATGTATGCAGTCAGGGATTCCTTCGGCCCTTCTCCTGGTATTTGTATAATGTCTACATTAACCCTGCCAGTTCATTAGCCATTTCCTTTTCTGTGTATTTAGTTTTTTTTCAGGAGTGTTTTCACTAATATTCATTTAGTCAACATTTGCTGAGGATCTCCAGTGCCACTGTGTGCTATAGCTGGTGTATTGGATGCGGGAGAGAATAAAGTCTGAATGACAACAGTACCCAGTCTAAGAAGCGATTTAGTTTTAGTTTTATTCGGGTTGCCAATACCAGGTTCTCACGTAGGCTTGCTCATGGTTGCAGTAAAGGGAGAGCAGATTTCTGGGAATATCTGTGAAAATCTAACGGGATGTAAGCTAAGGCCCAGGATCCTGTCAGATCCTGGAATCTGGAAGGTGACTGTGGGTCTGAGGTTGCCCCAGGCACTCAACAGTAGCTCTCCAGTGGTAGTGCTCCAGTGTCCCCTCTGCATAGATTGCCTCCTTCCTCTGGCTCCTGATGGGCCTGTGTTGTGCACACTGCTGGATTCAAATTCCAGAAAGAGAATCTTACTGGCTCACCTATAGCTCCCGTTTCTATTTGGACAGAGCCTTTTCTCCTCTGCCAACCTGACTGTAGATTGGCCACCCCTGAATCGTGTACAGCAGCAACTCTTTTCTCCCCCCAGCCCCCTGTCAGTCCCCCACTCTCAGCTCTGACCTCCATCCCCAATTTGCAGTGAGGGGAGGGGACAGACGCCCGGAACAAGGGCTAGGAAACGTAGTTGCCTGATGCCTTAGCAAGGGACTTGACATGGTGAGCCCCGCGATCGGCTTGTCCAGCACATTCTACCAACAGTCTCCCAGACACACATGTGTCTGCCTAGCACAGTCCAGTTACCACATGCTGTTTCTTAACAGTATGTAGCCTGGTAGGTTTAATAGGAAATTCAGTCACCAGTAACATACCTTGCACGATGATAGACAAATACAATGTTTTCATGCTGGTAATTAAGCGTGATTGGCCCAAAGTCTGTCTTTTTCATCATTGAGCCCTCCGCTTCCAGCACAGTGCCTAGCCCGGCGCAGGCACTGATACGTATTTGTGAAATGGAAGGAGGGACCATCTGCTGAGTGAACTGTGGCATTTTTAAGTATCGTAAGTAGGCGGACGGGAAAGAGTATGTCTGCGTGCCTCTGGGGCCCTCCCTCAGTAACGTCCGGCGCAGCAGTGAGCACACTGGACGGGAAGTGAGTACCGTTGACTAATCCTTCCAATTGGTTATTGTTTCCTCTAGAGTTTTGTTTCCTTTAGCTAATCCCTGGTCTCTTGTTTGCTGGACAAAGTGCCATTGGGAAGCTGTCACTTCTAGCCAAGGCAGATTGCCACACACTTCCCTTTAGCTCCCAATAAAGGTAAAAGCAAACACACTTTGAGCCCAGAGGCTTAATTGTCATAAAACTCACCTACAATGTTAAATATTCAGAGCGATACATGACTCTCACATAGCCATCAATAGAATCTCTCATATAGCCATTATCGTATCACTAACAAGAATTTGTACTTCTTGTTCCAAAGCTGACTGACCAAAGTGTTTGTGTTAATTGACCTAGTTAGTGAATGTCTCTGAATGTATAATTTCTTTTTAATAGAATGCTCTATAGCCCGGCATTTTACATTTGAAAGGGGGCATCCTGAACTCCAGAAGTCAAGTCTCGGGTGAGGAATCTCAGAAGGGCTCAGTCAAAATTGCAGGATTTCATCGCCAGGGGAGACCTCAGAGCTCCTTTATTTCATAGAGACCATGAAGCCCCAAAAGGTTTCATACTTCGTCACTGGCAGAGCAGAAACCAGAACCATGGTATGCTCATAGCTAGTGATGCATTTTATCTTCCTAAACCATACAAAATCAGGCACATCCTCTTTTTTATTTTAAATAGTCTTAGGCAACCATCATATCCCAGAAAGCTTAAAAAAGATATGAAAAATAATGGGTTTTTAGCTATAGGCAGATAGGTCTGTGGGGCTTAAAAGAGGTCAAGGAGCCATATGGATAAGAAGGGTGTGTGTCTTATCTGTCCTTCACGGACATCAGCCAAAAAGCCCCACAGGTTACAGTATCTTTCTTCACTCTGGCACACCCCATTGTCGGCAAAGAAAATGTTTTAAGAATGTTTGGGAATTTTTTCATATCTTTGTGTGTTTTTTTTTTTAAACCAAATATTTTTGTTTTTTGAATGACTTGTGAGTGTCAGGAGTCAGTTTGGCAGTTAACCTGTACCTGCGGCATTTGAAGCACAGCAAAGTTTATATGTTCTTATCAGCAGGCAGGCAGCGCTGCACCAGTGCATTGTCAGAAAAAGCAGCTATTAGCAGTAATATGCACAATCCAGAATTACGGGCACTTTCTCACCTGGCTAGGGAGAAGTTCTGGAACTCCAGCGATATATCATTTCATACGTCCAGTCTTGGGAGATCTCCATTGCTGTGTGGCTCCGTGGCTGCAGCCCGGGGTTTGCCTTCCGAGAACCCGACTTTCCTTCCCTTGATCTGTTTTCTTTAATTCTTTTTCCTTCTTTTCTTTCCTTTTTCTCTCTTCTTCTCCCCCCCCCCTTCCTTCCCTCCCTCCCCACCGTATTGGTAACAGAGGAACACCAGGTACACCAGCCCCGTCATGCAATCTTTGTTTGAATAAAGGTGCAGCATGGACGGGGTTTACTTATTGGCCAGGCTCTTAGGAAAAGAGGGCCGGGCAGAGCGCTTCCTGCTGGTAGCGTGTCTTTACCTGGTATTCAGCAGCAACAGCTGTCTTTCTGGGTTTAGAATATTAACACTTGTTTGGTTTCCTCTCTGTTGGTGGATAGCATATTTTTTGCCCTATTCCTTTTTCCCTTGGGACACAAAAGCAAGTCCAGAAACTGATAAATAAACATTCAGCATAGCCTTTGAACTCTTGCTGAGGGCCCTGACCCACTAGAGGCTTAATTCAATGTCATAACCATCATTTTTTCTCTTTAATGAAACAGAACAGAAAGACCATTGTTTTGTGGAAACTTTGTTATATAAAAGTGTATATACCCATATGTAAATGTATATATGGGCCCTAATAAAATTAAAAGCTAGAAAACACTCAGCTGCACAGTTCTTTACAAGCAGAAGTAGATTCTGCCTCTCCCTTCTCAGTCCCTGTTGTGACATCCTTCCTAGCCACCCCCTCCATCCCCCCAAGTCTAGCAATTCCCCTGCCCCTGAGTGTGGAAGCCACTACTATGGCGGCCCCGGTGCCAAGCACCCCTCTGCCTTACGTCCAGACACCAGCTGTGCCTGGACTTCCTGACCCTGCTCAACAAGAAATGGAGGACACCAGGGGCACCTGGGTGGCTCAGTCGGTTGAGCGTCCGACTTCGGCTCAGGTCATGATCTCGCGGTTTGTGAGTTCGAGCCCCGCGTCGGGCTCTGTGCTGACAGCTCAGAGCCTGGAGCCTGCTTTGGATTCTGTGTCTCCCTCTCTCTACCCCTTCCCTGTTCATTCTCTGTCTCTCAAAAGTGAATAAACGTTAAAAAACATTAAAAAAAAAAAGAAAGAAAGAAAGAAATGGCGGACCCCAGGCCCCAGACTCCTGCCTAGTCTCCATGACAGGTTGTAATGCTCTCTAGTTACAGTGGTAGTGAACTCCAGAACTGGGCTTTGTCTCGATAGTTTAGCATCTGCCAATTCGGGGTTCATATAACCACTTAGTAGCTTTCAGGCCGTAGTGATTTCAGGCCTTAGGTCTATTCACAGATAGCAGGTACTCAGTAAAATATTCATTTAACACCTCTCTTTTCCTCTTAGCTCTCATACCTAGCCTTAGGTCTATTCACAGATAGCAGGTACTCAGTAAAATATTCATTTAACACCTCTCTTTTCCTCTTAGCTCTCATACCTAGGTTCCCACTTCCATTGGATATGTTTTTAAGATACAATGTCTCCCTGTCAGTCCTGAGCTGAGATGTGACCGAGCTGAGACGGGTTTTGACTGAGAAGGGGTTACTTCAGAGGAGCCCAGTCAGAGAGAAGTGGGAGAACGCCCAGAAGAAAAGGAAATCAATGATAAAAGCAGAGATAATACTCTTGTTCTCAGGAAACTTTTCTGTTCCCTCCTTTCTTTTACCTACCTGCCCGTTGGGAATTAATGTGCATTGATGTGTTTACTTTTTCCCCACTTAACAAGGTGTAGGGAGACCACCTACTTCTGCTTCTTCCTCTTGAAGAACTGGATGGAGCCAGGCTGCTGGCAGCTGGGGGAACAGATGAGAAAGGCCCTTCTTTGCCTCTGAATCTGCTTGGAGTGGCTGAGTTTTGGTCACCACAGGCCCAAGGGTCTCTCTCTCCTGAAAGACATTTTGACTCCATTTCTGCTCGACTTGAAGGCTTGTTGAGCCATCTTGTTTTCTGGATTTAATCACTTGGTGGTCTCCCAGAAATCAGAGAGGACTACTGGGATCTCTAGATTTCTTGAGATTTCTGAATACCAAGGTCGTGACATCAGAGTAGAGTAGGTACATCTGCTCAAACAGTGAGACCAGGAAATCTTCTGTGCCTTTTTCATGCAGTCTTTCCCCCAATTCCTGCCACCCAGTAAGTGTCCCAGCCTCCTCCCGGTTCCGGTCCCCAGTTCATAACCACCCCACCAACAGCACTCAGCACAGCCCCCCACCCAAATGGCTGCTAAGGGTCAGAAGCGTACTGGAAACGTATTTTAGCATTATTCCTGTTTTGCAGCAAAGCCTTATCTATGGGTCTGTGGCCAGAAAGTTCAATAGAATTGTTTATTTCTCTCTCTCTGACAATTCTGTTCTTGCTTAATTTGCAGATAGAAAATGAAAAGTGATTTTGCCTGTTGATGCTGTAGAAACCATGGGCTGACTTTCATTCAGTTTTACTCTAGCCCCATCTCTCCCTTCTGGGTTACGTCTCAGGCTCTTTGGCTCTGAGTTTATTGGTCTCTTTTACCAAAAATCAGTTCCACTTCTCCCACACAGCCTGGCACTGAAGTGCCCAGAACGAGGAAGCCCTAGAGATCTCACCCATGGGATGCTCGGGTAGGGCCTTCAGCTGTCCCATCCTTGCACAGCTGGGCGAGTGGCCTGGCCACCAGCCCAAGCCGTTGTCCTGCTGCAGTTGCTATCCTTCTGCTGCTCTCCCTCTCTGGTGTTTCCTTTGATGTGATGTATTCCTTTTGTGAGGCCTCAAGGCTTGGAGGGAAAGCTCTGTTCTTGAGCTTCTGAAAACCCGAGATATAAACTATTCCCTTTCCTCTGAGCTTCATGACCTTGAATCTGTACTGTGGCCAGAAACATGAGCCACCACCTGGCTTCGTCCATAAGAGACGCATGTTCTGTCCCAGCAGTGGGGGCCCCTTTGCCCAAAGGCTTCCTGGCAAGTGTGTGCAGTTGCCTAGACACCTTGCTTCTTTGCCTCCTGTGCCAAATCTCTTGTACCGGCACCCAAGGCCATTTGGAAAATGCCTTGGGAGGTAACGCCTCCCAATTCTGCCTTATTGCAGCAGGAGAGACCAGCAGTGATTCAGAGACCTGGGCATAGATGCATCCTCCGCCATATTTTGATCATTTCCTTTTATTCTGTCTCTAGCCTACTTCAACGTTTTGTCTCACAATTACAGTTGCAGTACGAATTTTTTGGAAATACTGTGTAAGTAACTCAGATATCTAAATGTGACGTATCTCATGGTCTGTCACTGATGACCACTGTCAGTGATCTAACACTGATGATCACTGTTGCAAAATGAATGACTGAATCAAAGAGAGAAAGAAAAGGCAATCTGAGTTGGTTAGTGAGCACCCGTGTTGTATAAAAGACCATCTTTGGATATAAAGAAGTGTGAAGAATGGGATCCTCAGGGATCTTATAGGCTAGGTATGGAGTGAAAGACAGCTGAGGTTATGAGCGTGGTGATTGCTATAAATAGTAATAATAATATTAATAATAATGGTAAAACCATAAGAGTTAAAATGTATTCTACTTCTCCATAGGCCAGGCATTGTGCCCCTACATGTTTTTACATACATAACCTCTCCTGGTTCACACAACAACCATGGGAGGCAGATACATTATTCTACCCGTTTTACAAATAGAACAACTGAGGCTTTGAGTGGTTCAGCAGCTTGGCTAAGGTCACAAAGCGAATACGTGATAGAATTAGGATGTGAATCCAGGTCTGTCTGGTTCCAGACACCTAATACTTCATCAGTATTCTGTTTTTTCTGTTACTCATTCTGAATGAAAAACTGATGGTACTATTGTCCAGAATATAGCCAGAGGACAGCAGGGGAAGCTTATGAAGAGAAAAATGACACCGAGTTAACACTTGTGAAATTTGACGTGAAAGCCAGATAGTAAAGAGAAAACGTCTAGGAGTCCACTGGAATGACTCTCAGAAGGCAGAGTGGCTGGGGATAGCAGTATGATTTAGGTGAGAGAGCCATTTAGATAAGCGATGGTGAAGCCGGTGAGACCTTGGGACTGTAAGGGGGTGCATCCCACATCCGGGTGTGCCTGTGCTCCCCACACGTCTTCTTTGGAACTCCCCAGGTCTCTTGCTGATTCCCAGATGCTATGGCCGGGAGCTCACCTCCCCTGCCCCCTCTAATCACCGCTGCCCTGGTGATGGTTGGGTTTTCCCTCTACAGCATCTTATCTCTGATGTGATGGCATTCTGATCTAGGTCCTGCCCTGTCGAAAGTGTCAGGGCGGTGTCCCATCCTTGCTGGACACTAGGCCGACCAGGCCCCTTTTCATCACAGATTCTCCTTTTCTCCTGACACAGGCATCGAATGCCCCAGAGGAGCCCGAAACCTCCCAGGCTTGGTGCAAGAGGGAGAGCCTTTCAGTGAGGAAGCCACACTTTTCACCAAGGAGCTGGTGCTGCAGCGAGAGGTGGGACATCTTACGGTTGCTTCTTGTGTGAAGAGGGGTGAGAAAACGGGGCTCCCTTGGTCTCGTGCTTTCCTGCCACGTCAGAGATGAGTCTGACATTTTTCTGGTGCTCGGCCTTCCTCATCCACCATCCATTCTGTGTCTGCCCACATCCTGCTTCCTTGAGCCCTGCGTCATTGGCCAGCCACCCCCAGACAGCCCCCCGCCACCGGTGTCCTGGGATTGTGTGCTGAAACACCAAGCCGGCCTAGGCAGCATCCTGAGGCAGAGGGCTTACGGCTCTGGAGCCCTCCTCCTTGGCGAATCAGCCCGCGCTGCCTGCCTGCAGCTGGATTTAGAAGCTTGACTAACCCTGTCAGGGGCCAATTTTCTTTGAACATTTATTTGTATCTTTGAGTAATTGCATTTTATGTAGCGGGTTTTCTGACTTAATTTAATTGTATTTCTGTTTCTGCCCGTTGGCCTGGCTCTTGCAGGCGGGAGTTAGGCTTCTCATCTGCTGCGGTGTCCATCTACCTGCTAATTTTTATCAAGTCATAGTCAACTGATACATCTTCTTTCCAGGAGTATTGCAGTCATTCATCCTGCTAGGTGGGCACAAGAAAGGAACAGTGGGGGAGTGTGCTGGGCTCAGGCTGAGGATTTCAGATCTGCCTTTGTCCTCATTTCTTTTACAATCAAACCCATAGGGTCCCGTTAGCTTTCATGCAATATCATGATATGCAAGAGCTAAAAGATTATGGGGTCCTAGAGGTTAGCTCGCTCGTGGGGCTTTGTAGATCCTTGAGATCAGACGTGTGGGCTTGGGGATGTTTCTCATTTGGATTTGAATTGCCAGTGAGTATATTGGGTACTAGAGGCACAAGAGAGCAGGCTAGCCCAGGATGCTGTGTGGGACTGCCCAGACCTGTAGAAAACCACCTCTTTGACTTCTGGCTGAACGACACTATTTGTTTTTGGTTGCCACCTCTTGGGGATTTTTTTTAGCACTTACCTTTCCATTTTGTGAAAGAAAATGGGGTGGCAAAAGGAATCCTGAATTCTTAGTTCAACATAGATGGGTTCCATTTCCCAAAATGAACTGCAACAACCTGGGCATTGCATAGGCTGTGCTGGCCATCTGTATAGTGGGGCGGGGGCAGGAGTGCCGGACCCCTTCATGCCTCCTCAGTCTCACACTGACCCCTGTTTATTTGTGCTGAGATGCGTTCATGTTTGTGAAGAAGAAATCCTCATGCAGAGTGCCTTCCCCCTTCCCCTCTATTTTGTAACTGCCCAGTGTAGTTTGAATTCTTGTCGGTTAAAGATAAGCCCCTGCAGGAAAAGTATTTTAAAAATCCAAATAGTCCAGTTGTCTATCAGAAGCTGTTGCAATTTGGAGCACAGTAATTAGGTAGACGGGGCAAATATTTTGGAATTTCCTCTGGGTGGACCTTTGGGGAATGACCTACAGAGCAGCTCTGTGACGGGAAAAACAGGTCCACCCAAGGTCTGCGACTTAAAGTCATCACAGAAGTAGCCGCGACAGACATCCGGTGGTCGTGCTTTGGACGGAGTGAGGAAAGGCCCTCGTGGGGTTCTCTGAGACTTTTCGTTAGTAACGTCCTCGTCACTTCCTAGCTGCGCCACATTTCTGTGTCGCCCTCCCCATTGGTCACCGTTGTCCTCCCCTGTTGTTTCACGGCTCCTGAAGTTTCTTTCCCTTTCTTTTTCAACTCTCATTTCCCCAGCCACTTTTCTTCTGATCCCATTTTCTGGCCCGCTGGTGCCATCCAAAGAGCACAAGGGGTCAGAGAGAATACTGGCCACTAAGTGGAATGAGTGGGCCGAAAGCTCTTTTATTCTCTTAGTATCGTGACCTTACCTTTGTCTGTACATTTGCTGGTATTTGATTGTTGAAAAAAGATAAATTTTCCCCCATCTTCTTTGATGCCCCTGACGTGTGAGTTTGCAGATCTTGGTCTAATCCAGATTTGATATGTGGCTTTCTTGGTTGTAGCACCCCAGTTTTGCAGAGCCCTAAGTCGGGAGTCTCTTGATAAAGAAACTTTCTGCGTTTTCTTAGCTGCTTATATGATTGCCCGGCCTGACTGTTTTGAAAGGTCTTTCCAGAGGGAAGAGGAGTATGGCTTAAACTCAGGACAGCTTGAAGTTTTAACTAAAGGAACTGGTTTTAACCTGTTCCCTTGGGCATTTCCCTTCATATCACACATGTAAACTGTTTTCTTGACAGTGTAGGAGTGAAGAGTGGTTTTTGTTTTGTTCTAAGTCGCTTTTACCTGTATTTTTATTCCATACATTGTCCTGGGCACATGTCTCTTTGCCTCTTCCTTCCACCCCACTTGGATCTAGGAAAGCCTGATGGATTGGCATTCCTGGATGTGGAGATCCCTCCCGCCCTGAGGAGGAAGCACCGTGCCGCTGTACGGATGCCTGAGTGTGCGTTCACAGCCTCTCACCGCACGTAGCTCTTACCTTCAGGGCAGCCTCCACAGCACCCCATTCCACTCCAGGTGCTCTTCGGGAGTCAAGCCGCTGTTGTGATGGCCGCGGTTGGACAGGCTTTTGGTACCTTGTGCCAATCCGCTTGGTAATCAGACTTGGTCAGGTAATCAGGTGTTGGCGATGACGTGATCGTCCTTGACCCTGCCCCATCCCTCCCCTTTATGTTTTTCTTTTTCTTATCTTAGTTTTGACCGGGATCTCTCTACCCTCTGCCTGTTTTCCCAGTTACTATAAACTGGCAGAATCCAATAGGAAGGGAGAAACACACAGATTTCATGATTTCACAGCACATCCCAGGCCCCCACAACGGCATGTCCGTCGAGTTAGACTCACATGCATAAACCTGTAAACTGACTGGAGAAGGACGTGTAGTGGGGGAGAGACTATAACGGGCACGCCCCTAGGTCAGCCCACCTGCCAGGGAGCAGACAGAAAGCTGAGGTGCAGGTGCCTGACTCCCTGCTTACGAAATACATTGTCTTGGCTTTGGGTGGCCAGAGCACAAATTGCTACATGCCTCTCCGTTTGGGGGGAAGAGAGAGTTGTAGTCTTTCTGTCCCATAGCCTCATGTGGAGCTTGCCAGAGTCTCACACAAGTCTCTTCTCTACATTTCAGATGGCCCCCATCATCTGGACACCCGATAGCCATTCTTTCCTTTAGTGTGTTTTACGGTGACACCAGTTAGCACAGAGCTACTGACATTCCTGGCCACCACTCAGCTCCATCTTCCTGTCTTTCCGGTCACCTTTCATTGCATTTCTTCTTTTTTTTCCCATTTTTCTACGTGCTCCTTCTCCTTAGCCATCGGTTCCCATTGTCTTTTGTTCCTTCCCCTGAGCTAGGAGTCTGGGAGGACTGTTCCAGGTCAGTGGTCTGGGTGTTCTGACATTCTTGCTCCCGGGCAAGAAGAAGAGCAGTTTAGACACCAGCTTGTTACTGGACTTTTTGTGGCCAAAGCAGCCAAGGAACTCTGAAAGCACGTCACACTTAGAGGAAATCCAGGTAGCTCAACAGTTCTTCCTCAGCCTGACTCAGTTAGTATATAGCAGGGGTGGGCAAAGTCGGCCCACTGCCAGTTTTCATGAATAAAGTGCTACTGAAACATTGCCACACTGTGGCTCCTCTCATACTCTAACAGCAGAGTTGAGTAGTTACGACAGAGGCCATGTAGCTCACAAAATCTTAAATATTTACTTATCTGTCTTTTTAGCACAAGAAGTGTGCTGACCCTTGCTGTACAGAGTATGCTGAGTTGGTTGGTTTTTTACCTTGTTGTAGCCTGAAAATGACAATTTACTCTCAACATCCCCTGCCTTTGAGGCTGGGCTACTTCTGGGCCACCCAACGTGAGGTCATCGTGTCCCTTGCTGTAGTTGTGACTGTGATCTATATGAGGGCTGTGTCCCACTGCATGGCATGAGCTGGTGATACTCTTTGTGCCCCCGCCCATACAGCTGCCTCTTTCAGGCAATTCCCTGCCACCCTGCCAAGGACAGGAAGATCTGGTGAATTGTGCCCATCGCTAGCATCTTCCCAGAAGTAGTGGTGAGACAGAGCGTTAGGGAATGGGTAGATAACTGGCTTCAATTTCCTGTTTCTGCACTCCAGGTATCATGTGGTTCTGGGAAAGTGGTTCTTTCCTGCCTTGGTATTCCTGTCTAAAACACTGATCTCACAATCCAAAGCCTTCGTCTTCCCTTTGAGACCCTTCCTGTGAATAAATAGTCATCTGGGATCTCTTCACACCTCGCCAGAAGGCCAGCTAGCCAGCATTCACTCACTGACCAGCCGCTGCCTGTACAGTAACGTGGTCGCTGTCAGGAAAACCTGCGCTCTTAGAGAAGGGGCTCTGAGGTATTAAAAGAGATCAGTGCCACAATTTAACCCTCTTCACAGTTCCAGGCTATAAGAGGTACATTTCCCTGGGGCAGGACGTGGGATGTATAGAGGTTTGGTGATCATTTCCAAGACCTTTCTCAGTGACCCCTTTGTCCTCCTGAGATCTCAGAAATTACCCTTTGCTGCTGCCTGGAAAATGTCCTCATGCTGGACAGCCTGAGCCGAAAACTGGCTGATTCCCTGACCTATTTCCCTTCTTCCTGCTGGCATCGAAAGGGAGGATGCCCCCCTGGGGAGCTCCTGCTGCAGCTTGCAGTGGCCAGGGCGTAGTCCTAGATCCCCTCTCTCCCACTACCCCCCCTGCTTTTTTGTAAACAGAGATGCACAAAAGCCTCACAAGCAACTGGTGCTGTCCGAAGAACATGTATTTACATTTCAGAGGAATGTGGACTTGGCAGTGAATATTGGTGCGTATTTATGGAGAGATGTGCGTCTGGGAGAGAAAACTTAGAATAAAAGGAAAATTATTTCTTGTTTTTTTGTTTTTAGTGCCAAATGTGCTGCATCTTGTCTGAGAAAGATAATAATTGGTCTAAGCAGTTTCCCGTTGATTGAAACTGTTTCTGCACATTTCCCTCACAGTGCTGTGGTATATGCTCACACCCTTCCTGTTCCCGTCTGTCATTGCGGGTCCCTTCCTGGCCAGGAGACACACGGGAGGGGGAACAGTAGCAAAGTTAGATCTCTGGATCAAAGCACTAACGATAGTTCAAGCCACGGGGAAACCCAGAAGGGCAAAGGACACCTGGTGCGGGTAAGGCCAATGAAACACTGCTCACAGACTCTCCCTGGGTCCCGTAACTCTCACTGAGCCACGACTAGTCACCTGCCGGGAAGGTGAGCCAGCTGTCTACCAACGTTTCACTTACTTGCAAAGGACACCCTATTTTAGATGATGTCTGCCACTGCCCAGGGAAGAAGGAATGCAGTAAGGTCACCTTTCTAAACTGCTCTCTTCCCTGTGACGTGTTAAAGGCTGTTGGAAGCTAAGGCTTTACTTTTCCCTCCCCACACACTCTTAATGGTTCATCACCCACCAGTGTTCTTTTAGTTTGTTTTCCGTTTAAGGCTATTTTCTCTGAAGAGGGCTCAGGTAACGACCTCCTATCTTAATAATGATCAGGTTTTCCATTTATATAGTATTTTCTAGTGTAAAAGTGCTTACACATGCAATGTTTCATTTTAATCTCAAAGCAAACCTACATGAGAAATATTATCTCAGTTTCCCAGTTCAGGAAACTGACATGCACAGTGATCTGCCTCTGTTCACAGAGCTTGTTGTACAGCAGATACCAACACCCAAATGTCTGCATTCCAAATCGGGTGCTTTTTCTTCCCCAGATTTTGCCCATTTTTCTATTAGAATGTGGTCATTCTTTTAGCAGTATTATATCATTTCTCAACCCTCAAATATCTGGAGCTAATTAATTTATGAAGGACTTCCCTAAAGGTCCAGCAGTTAAACTAAGAGTTCATCTTCAGTAAAGAACCACTGAGTCTGATTCTGGATGCTCACAGGACTCCAGAGGGATCTGAGGGATTTGCTGTGGCCACACCTTCCCAAAATATTTATTCTCTTCTTGTCACAGTTTTTACAGCTTTTGGTTGCCTGATCCTGCTTCATCTGTTGTTTGACTTCTGCGGGCCTTCCTCTTTTAAATAATGATTCCTCTCTGGTGTATCTTGCTCCATTTCTGCTGGATCATATATAATCCATATTCCTATTTCTAATCTCTCTTAAGACACAGATCTAAGTAAGTCCCTCACTTATAAATCTATGCTTCCCCACTGCCTCTGGGCTAAAGTCTCATTTCCTTAGTTGACATATAGCCTTGATTACCTCCCCAGCTCCATGTCTCACCACTACTCGTTTCACTGACCTTCCTGTACTCACAGTTCCCGGTACACACCTTCCCGTTTCATCTCTCACATTCTTTAGATAGACCCAAGCTCCCCACCCTGTAGATCAACCATCCTCCTTCTTTGATTTCTTGTTCGTACCTACCTGTCCTTCAAGATAGACCTTCTCTGGGAAGCTTTGCCTTGGTCTCCCAGACTGGCTGAGATGCCCTTCCTTTGGTCCCCACAGCATCCTGTGCACACATCTGTCCTTCACTGACCGATGTTGTTGAAAGGATCTGCCTGTGTGTTAAGTCTCCACACTAGATTCTAAGCTTCTCAAGGACAGCATCCATGCTTTTGTCTTTGTGGTCTTTGTACTTTGCCTGGCGTACAAGAGATACTTAATAGATTCGTTAAGTCAACTATTATATATGTTGTCCTTTATAGTTCTTTGGGAAAGCTCTTTAAGGTCACCATTTGTGGGTCAGGGAGGAAGCCTTGAGTATTAAGGCTGGACACATAGCTGCTAATTCAGGAGCTTCTCATTGAAAAAGTGCATTGCCAAGCCTGACTCTGCTTACGAGGGGACCCTGACATTCCTTGGTCTCCCTGGCAGTCCCACCAGGATACTTAAAGGTAATGAGATAATGATGTGTGAGTGTTTAGTGCCCCTGTATCATTCTCCCAGGAGGCTACTCGTCTCTTCCCCTCCCTGTATATTTCCCATCCTTTGCTTTTGCGGATCAAACTATTAAGTGAGATGATGGGTTTATTTTGAAGTTCCAGTCAACAAATTCCTGTTCAGTGATATGCTGTAAGCACCATGTGAATACCAGGCTGTTACCTGCCCACTTACAGCCTCTTCATTTCTGGGCTCGTGGCCCTTGCCAGGTATTTCTAAAAGCCCTAGAAGGAAAGCCCTCGATTCCCATTCCAGCCCCTAAATGAAAATGGCATCACAATGAGAAGAGATGAGGGAAAAATGAAGAGTGGGGGATCCTGTCACATCGCCCTGTTTTTCCCTTCCCTGGCTGCTAGGTCTCCCCTATCAGCTTTTCTACCCGTCGGGTAGCCGGTCACCAGTAGCCTTCCGAAGCTAGCTCAGCAGCATGTGCTGATAGGTGCCAGCAGTGTGCTGGCTCCGGTGGGATTCCTCTCTGCAGAGCTGCTGGCTCAGCTGGGCTGTTGTCTGTTTCCCTATTCTTCTGCTTAGAACTTTCATAGCCAGTCAAGCATAGAATTGCATCCATTCTTCTGAAATAGCTGCTGGGCCTAATTTGTCATTGGCTTGGCCAAGATCCTATTACCTGTAATTATGTCATACAGGCTGACTGGCAAAGTTTGCAGGCCTCACTGCCCTCCCGAGACCGGTGTTCACATCCCAGCCTGGCTGTTGGGAGTGGGGAGAGAACAAAATGGAGTCAGATTTAGGGCCACAAGAGATTTGGCCTCCTTGGGACATGTAGGAACATCTCAAGGATAGAATTCCATCTCAGGGAAGAAAATCCTTTTCGGTGGAGGGATTCTTCCTTTCCCCGGGGAATTGGTCCTTACTAACTACTATACTCTTCCTTAAGAGGTTTTGAGGTTTCCTCTGCCGGTTCAATTTGTTCTTACCAGTAAAAGGAAATAGGAAGTATAGCCCTTAGACCTGACAGACTCTGTTTCCCCCAGAAGCAAGTGCCTTGTCATTGCCAAGGCACCTTTACTTTACTTCTAACCCCCGCCACTCTGAGAGTAAAGATTTTGTAAAAGGCTCAAACATGACTTCCTCTTACATCTTTCCACTAGAATGGTCCCCAGTACTTACTTTGAACTTCATCTCAATTGAACCTGGAAGTGAGTATAGTGGGCACTGATTGCCACTGGAGAGTGTATTTATTGGTTCGCTACAAGATTATCATTACAAACACAAGGTCATGAAAATCCTTCAAACCGAGCTTCGCTAAGCTCCTGCCACCTATGGTATTCAATACTTTCTGCCTGTCTGACATAAAATTCTTTATGAGCCATCCCTGTGGATGACAGCTATTGCCAGGCACATCCTGGTCTACCTTCTGTATAGCTATGTAGAGCCTGTGACCCAGAACAAATGGAAAAATTCTGTCAGGAGGGAAGAGATTTCTGGACTCCTCATAGGTGGATTATGCTAGGAGAGCTGGGTGCCATTTATTTTAATTTGGATGTATCATATGCCCCTAGTAATAACTCCTGGTTTGTCTTACCTCTTCAATCATCCTGAATTTTCACTGCTTCTTGAGCTTTGGCAAGGGTTCTCTTTAAAAAAGAAAAAAAAAGAAGCTAATATTCTTAGTATAATAACAAAGGCTGAAGAAAAACAGCTCCAAATTTTTGTTTTTCAGATGAAATCCCTTATTTATGAAGTCTGTCCATTTCCTTCTGGGAGCCTAATTTGGAAAATAATTCTGTCTTCTGACTAGCAGATCATATTTACTTTCCACACTAAAGATGACCTCATGCAGACCTGCTCACTCTCTGTTTCCAGAAGAACTTCACATGGGACCCCAACACATTGGCCAGCACCCACGTGGACTTGAATGTGAGCTTTCATGCTGGCATGTTTGGGGATCTTCAGGCATCATGTCTCCCTTTTCAATCCTAACCGTTCTCAGACACACCCACTGCCTGAACGTTACTATCTTCTCCTTGGAATTATATAATGCAACTGATAATCTTTTTAGAACACAGCCCTTACTATACAATAGCTGGGCTGTCAAAGCTGCGAGCAAGGAGTAAGCAGATTGTACATTTCATTTGCTCTCCAGGTAATAGTAACTCTCTGGTGTCTCACGTGTGACTCCTCCAAGGACACAGTGGTGACTGTTCTAGTGGATGAGCCAACCTTAACCCTGCCCCCTTCTTATCGATAGCACGCCCACCTCTTGTGTCTGTTGCCAAGGACTAGACGAGATCTTCTGTGTTCCAAATCTGGCTTTATTGATGAACTTCCCTCTTGCCACTCCACCTGTGACAGTTTCTGGTCAGCTGAACTTAAATGGATTTTGAAAATGAAAGTGACCAATGGTCTGTTAGGAAATGCTGTGGTGCATGAAATAAGATTATGAACAAGCTTGAGAATTAACAGCAGATACCCTAACCTGGTCTAAACAACATGTGTCACTTAGGAAAGATAAGTTCATTCTTAGACCCATATGCGGAACATTTAAGGACATCTTTCCTTTTCCGGTCACTTAAAAACTCTTGTCAGTAACATGTGCGGAATCAGACCTGCTTTCTTGTTCCAACCTCACCATTTACTGAATGACCTTGGACATGATCCTTAGCTTCTCTAAATCCAGGGCAATCTCAGTGCATAATAGAATTCAACAGAACGGTGCCCCTTGGGTTGTACAACAGTCCTGCTAACCCAGCTGCCTCACCTACAACAAAGGTACCTTCTCTGTAGGTGATTGTAGAAATAATGTATACATGTGAAATTCCCAACACTGGTGCCCTGGTGAATAGTAAATACTTGGTTAACAACAGCTTGTCATCATTTTTATCGTGAATGAAAATTCTTCTCTCGGAGTTTAGCTAAAATCTAGGATTAGAACTTCAGCGTGTGTGGATAAACCACGATATGAAGAGTAGGGAGGTAGGCAGGTCACAGGCATGTGTGTTGGGAACAGCATTCATATTAGAATCAGCAAAGAACAAAGGTTAGTCTTCTCCAGTGCTCTTTACACTCCAGTCCCATGTATTTAAGCTAGTAGTGGCACGTAAGCATGCTCCCCCCGTCTAGCACCCATGGCAGATGTTTCCGGTCACAGGGCTGCTCTGGCTCAGGGCTCAGAATCTGCTCAAAACAGGGTTCCTAGGAGCTACTACCAGTTGAGTGGATTTGGTACTCGCACCGATACCTATTGGCCATTCTTGTTCCAAGCTCTCAAAAATTGTCTGAGTACCATCGGGGGTTGGGGGGGGAGGGGAGGGTGGGGCTGGTTGGCTCAGTCAGTTACGTGTCCAGCTCTTGATTTCAGCTCAGGTCGTGATCTTGCCATTCGTGAGATCAAGCCTGGCATCAGGCTCTGCACTGGCAGCATGGAGCCTACTTGGGATATTCATTCATTCTCTCTCTCTCTCTCTCTCTCTCCCCCTCCCCCCCCTTCTCTCCCTTCCTCCCTCCCTCTCCCTATCCTTCCTGCACTTGCTCGCTCTCTCAAAATAAACAAACAAACATTAAAAAAAAAAAAAAAAGTTTTTAAAATAAATAAATAAATAAATACCATCTGGGGTTAGCCGGTCATTTTTCTATGAAGATTGAGGAAACAGGGTCTTTTGCCTCTGCTTCTGCATGGTCCTACACTTGGGAAGCTCTTCTTTCTAGGCAGTGTCACATTGAGTGGAAAAGTAAAGGTCTGGAGGTAATGCCGACAGAGTCCTAACCTATGCACAGAGCCTCTTCTAGACTTAACTATGGACAGATAAGGCCAAACATCACCAAGAGCCAGGAAGCCAAGATTCTACACATACCTCACAGATATCTAAGAAATAACGGCTTAAGTATCTTTGCCATGCAGTTGAACTGCCACACGGGTATTTAGAGGATGTTCTGCCAATACTCAGGGCTCTCTGTGACTTACACAGGACTTCTGACCTTGCTCATTTCCTGATGTCACTGTGACCTGAAAATAAGGAATATAGGGATGACCTCTCTAGATCGTAGCTGGCCCAGGCTTCCCTGTCCTCTGATGGAATAGCATTTGCTCTTTTTTGTCCCCTTACCACCTTACCATGGCCACAGCAGTCTACAATTGCCATAGGTTTATCTTTGATCTGTATTAAATTGGAGAGTTGGAGGATAGTGGAGTGCCAGGCAGGAGCTCTAAAGAGAGATCTAGGTGTTAACCAGGATTGAAAAGGACCAGAAAAGGACCCAAGATGAATCCCTTGGGACAGTCACTGCAGCAAGAACAAAAGCTGTCTATTGAGCCAGGAATGAAGAGTTGAAAGGAAACAGCTTCACTGTGCCATTTTTCTTTCCGGGTTAGCATAATGCCTCCCTCTTCTCCCTTTGCCTTCTCTCGATGCAGTGGAATCCTATCTAGTGGTACCAGAAGACGGTCTTGGCATTGAATGCACAGCTAGAAGTGGAGATTTTGCAGGTAAAACCCAACAGGTGCCTCCACCACTACCAGTACCCTGTATAAGCCACTTCACACGTCTCTACAGTGCTGGTGGTTGGTGCTGGATGCTATTACCTCTGGTTAAATAAATCTAAAACTACCGACCCAGGATTTTTATAGCAATGCTGCAACCCTATATGAGGAAATGCAACAAATAGTCCATTACCGCTGATTGGATATGGATTTTTGGCCTGGCCACTTGCCACTCGGTAATTTTAGAATAGGGTCACTTTCGGAATTGGAAGATTCCTTGTAGGAGGGTACTGGTGTTTGCTAAATAGTGTTTCTTATCTTCGTGCCTTCTCACCACCATGCTCCCACCTCCCAAGTGTAGGGCCAGTCTCTCTGTCTGCTTGGCAGAGACGGCCACAGCTCATCCTTCATCAGTTTACAGGGCTGCAGACGTGGCCATTTCCAAACGCCCAGGGTGCACTTAACCACTTCCTCCTTCTAATATCAGCACTTCCACTCTAAACACATCAGCAGCTTTGTAACTTGCATTTTATTTTGCTCTACGTTTTGGCCCTTCAGGTTATTTGTGGGAGGAAGGTGAGGGGACCGGCAAAATGTGTTGTCGCAGATTTCAGAATTACACAATTACACCCTGAGTCATTGTCTCTGGAGAATCATTTAAGCAAGAGTGCCAAGAGCGTCCTGAAGGGCTCTCACTCTGGTCACATGTGGGTTTTAAAGGTTGGGTTCTCTTTCATATTTGATACATGACTACCTACTTGATTTCAGCATCTGCAGAATGGGAGGGCTCAGCCCTGTTCTGCCTGGAGAGAGCTGAAAGGTAATTACTAAGGCACGGAGCACAGGATTGTCCCGCTCACACAGACGGTGAATAAGCACACACGGGCTGAGGGTCCCGTGGTTGCTTTGTTGTTCTCCTCACCTGCATCTGAACAGGAAACCTGTGGTCCTAGAGCCTGAGATCTGACCACTGTTTACCTCATGGGCTTAGCTCTCATCGGTTTTCCCTTTTCTCTCTGCCATAAAATCTGTCTGTTACGTTGCCCTTTTCTTGACATGACTTTGGTTCTGATAAGCAGTATGCCCTAAACAGAAGCCGTCCCAAAGCACTGAGTGGTTCTCACAGTCTTCCTTGTAGCCAGCTGGTTGGACTAAGCCCTCAAAATCAGACACAAAACGCGTATCTTCCTGTTACGAGTTCTTATGCCTATCTGTTGTAACAGTGTGGACTGGTTCTCTGGGTGAGATTGATTTACATACAGTTTGTCATCTTGCCTGTTTGTGGATGGTCATCGTCCCAGGCTTCAGGTCAGACCTCTCACATTTTGGCCCCGGCCTCTGATCTTTATGAGAGGTCTTTCCACCCAGGGTGTTTCAGAGGATAGGCTTGAAACTCCAGAAGCCATGATCTTTGTTATTATCGAGTATGATGCAAGACAGTTCTACTTTATCAGCGTCCCGCCTCGCTTTTTTTGGCATTCGACCCAGGGCTGAGGGTCAGTGTGGCAAAGCTGGAGTTTGCCCTTGAAGCTTTTGATTCTTGTTTCCCCATCCAGAATTATAGTCAGTTGTTGAGCTAGCCCAGCTAGACACCACTCAAGTACGACAACTTCAAAAATTTATGAGGCCCTGGGACCCATAGTCCCTCTCAACATGCAGACTTCTAGCCTTGCATCAAGGGAAGCCATATGGTTTCACATGCCCTGTTGCCCTGGTGAGGCACAGCGCCATGAAGCGCAGAGGGAAGGCCCTGGGACTGCTCTCGGTGGCCAGCCCTTCAAGGTGTGAGGAAGGGCTCTTCGTGACACATTCACACATGCACCCAAGCATGCCTAACACCCAGTGACGGGGAGACCAGCTCGGGGAACATGCAGCCTTCTCACCCTGCCCACACTTCTTTTCATCTGTCCTTCCTCCCTGATGGCTTTCACCCTCCCGGTTGTGTTTCTGTAATCTGTACAGTATCGTTGAGAGGTGTTGAAGAGATCAATAGCAATTCACCTTTTCCCTTATTGATTAAAGTGATGGCAAGTAAAAATGGCAGGCACTACCAATTCATTCATCATGAGCTGGCCATTTCCTACCAGGCCACCAGTGACCTCTCTGCCTGTTAGTTGCTGAGCCACAGCTTAGATTGCACTGGTTACTAGGCTGCTTTAATGGGAATGAGAGAACCACTGTCTTTGGCTCCTACAATCAAAGCTGAGTGAGGAAGGAGACTGCAGGTAATGAGCAAGAAAATGACTGTGGAACCCGTTCTTCAACTCCGTGGCTTTATTTGAGGGGTTCACCACACGTGCTATACTCTCAGGAAGAGGCAGCCTGAGAGCAGATGATGGACATCACTGCCTCTCCCCAGTTCTTCCAAAGGGCACCGCCTTCCTTTATTATCCTACACAATGTAAACTGAGTGTGGTGCGTGAAAAGTCCGTGATGCCTGTGAACTAGTTCCGTTTTTGCTGAGCGTGCAGAGGTTTGTCATTCCCTCTGAGACTTCAGGTAGTTAACTATGGCTCACCCTGGGGGAATATGGGGTGCCTGGGGTTGCGCTTGAGTCAGGGGTGAAGGAAGGGTTGGTTCTTCTACTTAGGAAGAAGGGTCTGCGTCTACCAAGGGATGGAGAATGCAGACAGTTCTTAACCACTTCTCAACTCCAGAAACAAGCACGGGAAGAATGTGTGTGTGCGTGTGTGTGTGGTGGTGGTGGTGGTGGTGGTGGTGGTGGTGGTGGTGGTGGTGGTGTGTGTGTGTTGTTGTTGTTGTTGTTCTGTTCTCCCTCAATGGAAATACCCTCTGACTCTCTGTTGAGAAAGGTGATAGAGACACAACCCATGACATTTCAGGTGCCATGCACTAAAGAGCTCATTTTTAAAGCTGTGTCTCAAATGGCATACTTCTTGCTTCACTCACCTGGTGGTATAGGGCTCTTAAAAGGGAAGTTAGCACTGACCACAAGGGCAAAACTCGGTTAACTTAGCTGCTTTTCTCTTTATGTACCATAGTTTGAATTTGGTTGGTTCTCTGACGCATACGCACACAGAAGCAGCTGGTGCCCACCGCACCCAGCAAGGTCGCTCAGCGCCGTGGAGGGGCTGGGAGAGCGGGAGTCTGCTGCCTGGCTCAGCATGAACCAACTCCCAGAAACTGCTGTCTGCAGCATTTTGGCTGAGGGGGAAGTACACTGGGGGGCCACCTGGAAGCTTACCCTGTTCCGTGACCTCCACCCAGCAAAGGAAGCCACTCACCTGAGTGGGCAGTTAATGGTGACGAGCGGGACTTGCAGTTCCCCAGAGCTGGTCATTGCCATCAGGGAGCTTGCAGTCTTTTGCGTCAGCCCAAGTACACAGCCAAGCTTCCAGAAGAGCACTGCCATCGCAGTCCTGTCTCCTGAGTGCCCAGTGGGTTTAGGTCACTATTTTGGATGCCCCTCTCCCAGTAGGGAGATTTCGCTAGAAACCCAGTGTCACTATGTCAGGTAGCTCTGCAGTCTGCAGATGCCAGACCTGGAGAAGGCAGCCAGCTCTCTGTGAAGCTGGTTAATTACATGTGAAGCTGCCAGCAGGATGATTGTTCTTTTCCCATGGATCATTAATAAAGCATTCTGGCCTGCGTGGATGGGGCAGGGGAAGTCTCTGACAATTCCGTCACCTTCTTCGGCTTTGTTGGACAGGTCTTCCTCCCTTTCAGTCTAAAGTATTCAAAATGGCTGGGAATGAGGAGAGGCAGGGGAAAGAAAAATCTGTTTCCGTGTAATGCACACGTTTTTCTCCTCTAAGATGGAAAGTGGCCCCCGGCTTTCAGATTGTCTTGGCAGCCAGAGTACAAAGGGTTCAAGGCCTGCCATGGGTGGGAAGTGCTAGTGGCTCGGCTCCTAATATTTGCAGCAAACTACTAGCCGGACCTGATTTGGAGACGAGGCAGCAGGTGGCAAACAGCCCTGCCCCACTGGGGCCCAAGATTGGCGCCATCTTCTTCCGTCAGCCAAGGCAGCCCCATTCCTGCTATGCCTGAGCACAGAAAGCATTTGTGGTGTTTTAGAAACTCCTTTTTAGGCAAAGATGGAAGAAGACAAAGCAAATATAATATGGGAAACCCAATGTAGTTAGAAATAGTTTCCTGTCAAACAACCTAAAGTAGAGCTTTTCCTTTGGTTAGAAGAATTTAGAATATACATTTCTCCATAGAGCATTGAGTGCAGATATTAAAAATGGATTATAAATAGAAATAAACATGACCCATGCAGTTTCCAAGGACTTGAGTATACAGCCTTCAGAATACTGAACTAGAGCCTTTGATAGCTATCCGGGCTCTATGGGTTACACAGTCCAATCGAAACAGTGCCCAGTAGTTGAGAAAACTAAGGCACGAAGAAGGTAATTATATGGACACATTCACATAGTAAGTCGTGGGAGAGTTAACATCTCCACGTTTCCATTGTATTGATCTTACCTGCACCCTCCCACCAGCCTCCCAGACAGCCACCTGTTCATCCACCGGCAGTATAGGTAATAATAGAAGGCTGTGACAGTGGCATATAAAAAGGGAGTGGGGTGTACCTGACAGAGGCGGACAGGAGAGGTGAACACGTGCATTCTCTAAACTGTATTATTTTAGTGAGAAAAGGACGCAAGGCTAAGTCAGAGGAGGAAGTTACCCAGGGCCTCAGCATTCTATAAAGAGGACTCTTACTAGACAGGGGTGCAGAGAGAACGCACACAGGATGAGAAGCCATGCCAGAGAGGGAGGAGTACAGGTGTCTGACAAGCCTGGAATTTTCCATTGCTTTTCCTGATCAGCGATCATAGAAAAGCTGTTATCTTTTCATGCCAAAATCTGAGCTTCAAAAAAGCCCCAAAGAAACAACCAAGGAGTACTAAACCATTTTAAGTTGAGGGGCTTGCTTTTTCCTTGGGGGTGGGGAGGCTTATTGTTTTGCTGCCTCCCCCCTGCCCGCCCCAACTGAGAGTTGCAGGGCAGTGATGAAACTTACTGCCCACTAACTCCTTGGGCAGGACTCCAGCTCAGGCACTGTTTCCTGGTCACTTTCTGCCAGGACACAGAGTGGGCCCCTGGGCATCATCCCTTGCGCCCAGTGTCCTGTGCTGTTAGGCCTGCTCCCTCATTCTCTCAGGAGGCAGATCCAAAAGCCATGACATGTTAGCAGGCTCTGGGCCTTGCCCCCACCCTGTAGCTGAGACTGGTTACCCGTTTCGTTAGCAGTGACGTCTGTATGTCTTTCAAGGGCTTGTCAAGTGGGGGAGGAACAAATCACATTTTCCGGCAATTTAATTTTATTAACTCTGATTTTTCCCCCCCTTTTCCAAAGCACAGCTAAATGGAGCTAAACATACACATGAGGGCTATATTTAGTCCTGATGGTGTGGTAGAGTAGGGAAGGCACAAACAGAGGTTTATCTGCTACCTAGTAAACACAGGGAGGTGTCAGGGCTAGAGAATTCAATAGTAATAATAAGCATTTATATGATGCAATGACAACTTTGATACAGGGCATAATTTTCCCGGGGATTGCTATTAATTGTGCTTCTGCCTGTGAGCGGCCCCCTAGTGAGGGGCTTGGAGCACCACGCAGAGTTAAGCTATATTAAACATCAATTAAAACAGCGTAAAATAGAAACCAAATAAAATCTGCAAAGGTCAGAGTGGCTGTGAATGGGCAGACAAGGCCTTGAGGGAGAGGGGTTAGGGCCTGCTGAGTCTAGTATACTGGGGCGCTCACACTTCCAGTTGCTCGGAGCTGCTTTGAGTTCCTCGGTTTATTTAGTAGGTTTGCCGGAGAGTGCATGATGGTACCCTCTAGCTTCCCCCCACTCAATTCTTCCCCAAAGGGGTCTCAAAAACAACTCACTGTGGCCAGCAAGAAACGTGAGAAGACAACCAGAGTCTACCCCCACCATCCAGTAGGACTTTCTGCAGTGATGGAAACGTTCCTTATCTGCGTTGTTCAGTAGAGTAACCACTAGCCACTTACGGATATTGAGCACTTGAAATGTGGTTGGTGCAACTCAGGCACAGGATCTTTAATAAAATTTTAATTTAAATAGCCACATGTGGCCAGTGGCTGCCGTACTGGACAACACAGGACTCTAGACAGTCCTCGCCCACAGTAAATACTCAGGCAGCGAGTGATGTGCACTGCACTCTTCTTCCTGAAACAACCTCCACCTTCCCCCCCGCCCCAGACCCCTGAATGTGTAATGTTTTTTGGGTTTTTTTTTTTTTATACCCAATCCTCCCATACTCTCAACTTTAGCTTCTAGATTCTTTGATAAGGGCCACACACAATGCCAAGAAATGAGAAAGGCCAGTGCCTGCATCAGACCAGACAGCCATGGCCTTATCCTTGTACCCTTCTCTCCTGGCATCCCCCAGTCAAGCTAAGAGTAGGTGTTTCTCACTCCCCCAGACAGAAAAGAAGGGAGTGGTTCTGGATCTCTGGCTAAATGAAGATCACGGATCTGTGGTGCTATCACTGTTCCCACTGAACATCTGATTCAGTTGCTGAGTCTGACCCTTGCATTCTCCAGAACTAGGGGACTGTAAAATTCCCAGGTCATCCAGGAAACTCAAAGCTGACATTCTTTAGTCCTTTGGCACCTAAACTGAAAATACCTCTTCCAGTAGCTTTTGAAACACTTGTTGAACGCTTAGAATGGATCCATTCATTGGAATGACATAGCTAGTGTAGTCAAACAAAGCACTGTACTTGTAATAAAACATCCCATGTGTAAGTCCTGGCTCCTCCATTTACTAAATCCGCGACCTTGACAAAAATCATTTAACCTCCCTGAGGCTTCATCTTCCCACATAAAAATCAGCGTGCCAGATTAAATGACCTCTAGGACTGAGCGGACCTAGAAAAGAGATCCGGAGAAAGACACCCTAATTGCCGCGAAGTCCTGTGTCTCCGCTCAGTTTCCCCTGTCCAATGTCAAGCCTGCATTTCAAGCACCCCCTTTCCTGAGTCCTCCAGGATGCCTCACCTGTGTCTAGTTAGCACTGACTCAGACTTGGAAGTTGTCCAGTAGCACAGACACACCCTGAGCCAGCCATCACCTCCTGTGGTTATTATCGCACTCACGTGAGCCTCTAGGAGTCCCAGACAGTCCCCCAAATTACTTTGAGTCATCCTCAGAGTTGGCATTTTGGCCCTTTGTGGAAAGAAGGCAAGAGGTTTCTTGGCTTGGGCAGTGGGTCCGTAAAGCAAAAGAGGGGTTGGGGAGTTACCAACTCCTGTGTGCCAGTCATCCTGGCTGGCCGGTTGTTTGCCAGCCCCCCTCCACCCAGCCGTCACTAGTTACTGCTCCGGGGACTGTCCCCAGCCGCCCAGAGCCCCTGTGGAGCCGCCTGCTCTGCACAGCTCACAGAGGGCCTGTAGCATCTCTAATTGAAGAGCTGGTGAGCGGACGCCCTCAGTGGAGGTATTTTTAGCTGCAGTGATACAGCCTCATCTTTTCTGCTGGATGTTTTGTTTAGTTATTTTTCTTTTTAAATAAAATAAATAAGTAAAACTGAAGGCTGTGGTCCCAAACCCTAGTGCCAACGCCCAAGAAGTTTTGGCACACCCCCTCACCACAGGCCTAATTAATCCTGTCTAAGACCAGGTGCTGAAGCTCTGAGTTTGCCAGAATATTAGGCCAGAGAGACAGGGTGTACAGAAGGGAGAAGAGCTAGAAATAGAGAGGAGGCATAATGCAGGCTGGCCTGGTGCGAGGTGCGGAGGGCCTTCTGAGCGGCCTGGGCAGCTGGGAACAACTCTTTGCAGGCCTCTTAGACCTTTGATGGATCTTAGGGATCGAGTGAGCGGGCCTCAACTCCTTAGGTTATGCAGTGGGTCCAGGTCTGTACCTTGCTGATGTAGTGCTTTTGTGTTCCTTCTCTTTATCCTGTTCTGTGACTTGTCACCTTTTCCTTGGCTTTTTTATTAGATACCATGTGATCAGGGGCTAAAAGACATTCAAGGAACTTGCATCAGACCCCTTAGCAGGATCCTGGATTGAGGGGGCAGTGGTTCTCAACCCTGGCTGCACACTGAAATCATGGAGTATGGGAGGTTTAGGAAGGATACTCCTACCTGAGCCTCCCTTCAAAGATTCCGGCTTCATCAAGAACCAGCTTTTTCTGTTAAGATTCCCCAGGTATATTAGGTGATACCAAGGAATAGTTTGTTGATGTTATTGGGTGTAATAATGGCTTTGTGGTTATGTAAGAAAATGGCTGTATTTTTTAGAGATGCATACTGAAGTATGGAAAGGTGAAATGACATCATGTCTGGGATAATGCTTTAAAATACATCAGCAAAGAAAAAAGGGGGATAGATTAGGCAGATATGACTGTTTCAATGATTGCTGAATCTGGATGTTGATATATGGGAGTTCATTACTATTCTCTAATTTCAGTGTTTCAAACTTTTCAGATCAAAGGTTTTTTTTAGTAAAACATGTTTTTTAAAAAACTTAGAATCTCTCCAGGTGATTGTAGTGTTCAGCTAAGGTTGAAAACCAGTGGCTTCAAAGATTAAATTTGGATCCCCACACCCTAGGTCAGCTCTGATTTGGGGCTTTGGATAACCTTAAGAGTGACCCTTCAGGGTAAGTTCCCATAAGTAATCTGGACCGTCAACTCTCAAGTAGGTGAGAAACGGGATGGGCACAAGGAACAAATTACACCCGTGTCTAGAATCAGACTTCAGAGTGGAAGACTAGACAGCTTTGTCTGTTCTACTGAGGGACTTCGGTGTCACCCAGCCCTGAAAGCTGTTGTGCTTCGTGGTTTATTTGCCTCGTCCCTTGCCAGCCAGCACCCCTGCACACCACCCCGAAGACCTCTGTCCTCACACCAGGGATATAAAAGACAGCTACGTTGTGATACATGCACCGGAAGGAGGGCCCTGATTTCTGCAGTGTTCAGCACTTCACCAAGTGGGATTTTGCTAAAGCCGGGGTGGGGGGAGAGGCGGCTGAAATTGCACCGCCCTGCCCTTCCCAGGAGTGCACGTGCTGTCAGTTCTGCATGCAAGTGTGTGAAGGCTCTTCTGTGTCCTCAGGTGCCTGTCCCAACTCCCAAGCAGTATTTGACTCTGGCCGCTCAGCAGGTGGGGTAAACAGAAGCTTGCTGCAGCCAAACTAAATGGTGCTCGGGAGCTCAGGCTGGGAGTTTCCATGCTACGTTGAAATGCCACAGCCTGGCTTAGCGTCCTGACTTAGCACCTCCCCATTCGTGAGCAAGCTGCTGGCCGCCCTTCTTTATTCAGGGGGCTTTGGGATTTATACCTGTAAACAAGTCTGTGTGAAGCCGAGGGAAAGCTACAGGCACCCCAGGGTCACTCAGTCACCCCAAAGCTTTGCTACCAGTAGTATTTACTGAGAGTCTGGGTGCCCTTCTTCCTCCTCCCTGGGGAAGACTTGAACAGTCCTTTCAGGAAATGCCAGCTTGAGAGAGGTGCAGAAGTCACCCCCTGCGCCTCTGTAGGAGGGCCCAGAGCATCTGTCTTTCCCCAGGGTCTGAGTCACTATTGGTCCTACCACTGTCAAGTGCCTACATCCA
Organism: Panthera tigris; assembly: GCF_018350195.1. Lineage (NCBI taxonomy): Eukaryota > Metazoa > Chordata > Mammalia > Carnivora > Felidae > Panthera > Panthera tigris. Next base: position 143,259,749 of record NC_056661.1, read on the forward strand.
GAATTCAAACAGGGAGTTTCTTCCTCTGCCCGCTCATAAGAACAAGTAGCCTCAGAGGCACTAAAATTGAAAACTCCAAGCCATGTGGCCTTCACTGGACTGTTTGGATGGGAGGAGGCAGAAGCGTTCCCTGTTGCTCTCATTGCCTCCTGGTATGGATCTCCCGTTGCCGCCACCCTTGGGCTATCCATCATATTATTTGCCCTGCTACAGGGAACTCTTCAAGGGCGAGGACCAAGTCTCTCATCTCCATTGTTCCTCAGCACCTGGCACAGTGCCAGTCACCGTACTGGCTCTAAATAAGCATATAGATGAGTAAGTGAACCAAAGGAGGGTTATGGCAGGGAATGCCAGTAGGCCAAGGGTCAGAAACCTGGCATTTTCAAAAGTTGTTTCTCATTCATTTGAGCTTATGAACCTGAACTGTGTGGCGATCTGGGCCCTGCCTGAGTTAGCTTGCAGAGCAGCCTGTGTGACCAGGGAAGGTTTCTGACGGGTAATGGCTAGAGAGAAACACGCTATTCGGTTCTCTTTCCACTTTCCTTTGGAATAAATGGTAGTCTACCTGTGCCTTGGTTTCTCCCATTTGATATTCATGGGCCTCTGAGCAATCTGTCCCCTCTCTCTCCCACCTGGGGCTCCAAGGAGGGTGGCATGTTTGTAGGAGGGTTTCCCTTTGTTTTTCCAGGGCAGTTAGTCAATTGATACTTGGCCAGCTCTCATGGAAGTTACTCCTTCTGAACCTTAATGAAACCTCAGGGGCACTAGCTCAGCTAAAGCAAAACTATGTATAAGAAGTGCTTCTGTAGTTAGTGACAGGACTGTCCTCCCTGTCAGAAACCAGTGTGACCACTGAGTCGTCCCCTGCTCCTTCCAGACTCTAGAGCAGAGGCTCTAATCCTGGGCCTGCCCTTTAATCACCTGGATGTATTTTTAAAATATCAAAATCCTGTCCCTACCCCTAGAGATGCTGCTGTATTTGATCTAGAGTCAGAACGTTGGTATTTCTTAACAGCTCCTCGGTGCTGGCAGTATATACTTGGGACCGAGAACCACTGTCTCAGAGAGTCTTCACTAGTAGGGGCTGTAACAGCACTTGAACATTCTAGCCCCCCCACCACCAAGGAGGGTGGAAGAGAAGAGCATGTGTTTGCCTTTTCTGCACACCCCGTCGCCTTCCTTAGCTGGTTCTGAGACCCCGTTCCCAGGCTGTGCAATTGATGGCGCAGTGCTGCCGCGTGCCCCGCCCTCACCGCTCACACTCTCTCTCACTCGGCCCGCCGCTCTTAACCTTGGGCAGGTGACCAGAGCAGAGATAAATATCTGGGGACAGTGGTTCGATTTTGTTTCAGAGGGCATTAGTGAGGGAGAACAATCCAGAACTGGCTGTGCAATCGAAGATGAATATTTCCCTTAAGATTTTAGCTCAAAGAATGCTGGCCCACCGGCTCCCAAATATCACACCCCATCCTTCAGGAGCAGAAGAGTCTGCATTAGCAGTGAGAAGCAAGGCCAGACACGAGTTGAAATCCCAGACAGCTTCCTACCCTCCTTCCATATCTTGTCAGATATTTCAAGCTTTAAGGCCTCATTTGTGCTCTGCCTACTTGGCTGGCTGTTCTTGCACTTGAGCGGCTTGTTTGCCTGGACAGGTCCAAGCTGTCTGGGCCATCAGCAGCTGCACCTCCTCCCTCGCGCCTTCTGTCTGAGCCAACCTTGATTCACAGTAGTGCAGATGGCCCCAGCCTCATCCAGCGACGTCTGCCACTCCCATCCCTCTCCTGCCCCGCTTTCCCCTAGACGAAGGGGCTGGGCCACGCCTTGCCCGCAGGTCAACCTGGGGCTCAGCTGAAGACCACTCTTAGTTCGTGCTCTGGCATATTAACCTAGGAAACATGACAACAACTTTACCTGAAGCACATAAGACAAGGGTGCGGCAGGGCCTGAGTTCACGTTGTGTAGAAAATACTTTTCAGCCTGCCTCAGAACTAATCTGTTTTTGCAAACATGCTTAGTTCCACCCACTCTGCTTCCTGAGTATTACTGGGAGCTGAGAGAGACGGAGGGGAGCGATGGTGCCAGATAGCACCTTTCCTTCTTTTCCTTCCCTTTCCTCCCTTAAATGTAGACTTGACAACCTCTTGGTGAGCCACCTCTCAGCTCTGCAGTCCAGTTCAAGGTGCTGAAAGGTGGTGCCCTGTGATACACCATTGTTATCAATCCGTTTCCTTCTCCTTGTCCCTCTCCAAGAGAGATGAAGTGATGGGGAACAAATGTGAGAGGGGTTGTGGGTGACCTTGTACAGAAGAACGCTGTGCTGAAGTAGCCCTGGGGCCTCACTCTGCCTTTCCCCACGGTAGCTCACTGCTGAGCCCGTGGGCAAGGCACAGGGTGTTCCATCTAGTAGGTTCTCTCTGAGAGAGACCCACACCCATACCCTCTAGCAACAGCCGGCAGCAGGGAGGGAGCACTACTCCACCTGTGTGGCTTGGGATGGGGCACACAAAGCAAATAAACCAGCTTATTTCCGTCATGTGTAAACCTAAGGGACCCCAGCAGCTTTGGAATGCCATTGGTTTAGCAGTACTAATATCCACATGATTCATCCTGAGGCTTACTTAGCTGTTACATTATTTCAAGGCTTTTTTTTTTTCCTGTGGAGAAAACTGTCCCTATCCTAGGCTGCTTACACAGGAACATAAGCCCCCAAAGCCAACTGTTTTTATAGGGGAATATCAGACCTGAGATATATTATCCTCTGGGGTGTTTTCTTCAAGGTAAGGATGTTTTTAATCCTTAATAATGATAAAACATCTCTGCTGGCACCCAACAGCCAATAACATACTGACTAAAGAAAACAGAGGCTACTTGAAGAGGTATCTGCTTTTATCTCCATAGTTCCAGGCCAGGCTTTTGGTGAGTGCTCTCTGTCCTAGCGAACATTGGGGCCATGTGGGTGAAATGGGATCAAGGGGCCTTATTCCACTCCAAATGTCATGGCTACCTACAACCTAGAAATGGGGTCGGTTCTCTTCTGCCCCACTTGTCAGGTAAGGAAGAAAAGATCCTTTGGCATAGTCACTTACCCAGGAACCTTTTGTTTCTCTGATGCCACGTGATAGGTATCACCAAGCTGGTCAATTTCATATTCTTCATGGCTTCCCTGTAGCATTATATGTTGTTCTAGCTTTCTGCTACCGTTGCTGCTTAACCTCCTAACCACAGGAAATCTACTCTTTTGGATCTCTTGTTGTCTACTATGACCACATCTTAGTGACAGGCCTGCTTTTGTTTTTGATCCACAAATTCTAGTCAGTTAACACTGCTGGACTGAGAATGACTCATGGGCACTCTCATGAGTCAGGTTCTCAAGTCCAGGTTCTTGAGTTGGGTCCCAAGGACCCAAATTGACAGTATTTGAAAGTAACCATCAGATTTGTAGCCAGAAACCTATGGCAGTTGCACCGCCACCCCATCCCCAATTATATGAACGAGAACGGCCCTGGAGTTGCCCAACTCCAGTCAGGGAGACAGCAGAGCTCCAGAGGGGGGTGCTGCCTTTCCTTCCTGCTGGGTCCCTCGTAACATAAGAGCAAGTTCAGAGGCTTGGAGACTGGGATAGGAAGCTTCTGCCCCCATCTTCTGCCCTCTGTACTCACTGTGGCACTGCCTGCCTGTAAACCTGCCACAGCTCCCAGACCTGCTCGTGCTGCCTCTGTCACCTGGGTGTCCGCTCGATGCCAGGATGCCCTGGACCTGAGAGGGTGCGTAAGGATGACTGCTAAGTGCTCAGGAAGATTTTTCCTGTTGTCTCAGTACAGGGCTACCTCTCAGCCTCCACGTGTAGCATTCACTAAAGTTTTAGACCTGAGAGATGGCTTTATTCTCCCAGGGGACAAATGGGGAAAAGACTCCACAGCGGATATTTCCGGGGTCTTAATCCCAAATGGAAAAACCCACTGCCACGCTCTTGGTGTCTCCTACTCTACGCAGCACGCCTGATTGATTCCACCTCAGGCCATTTCACGGCGGCAGCACTACTCGTGGGCAAAATCCTCACCCCCGTGGCAGTCTGTAAACTGGAGCAGTAAGGCCTCAACTTCCAGAACGGAAAGGAGATGGAATGACCTCGTGGGGGTGACAGGTACAGCACAGCCAGCATTTATTTGGGTTGTCGATTTCCACATACGAAATGGTTCCGGTTGCTACTGGACTCCCTTGCCTCTGTGTGATGGCCGCGTTCCGTATCAACCGTGGCATTCGTGCGGGGACGGGGGAGAGAAAGCTTTGCTTTTGCTGGCACCTGAAAATGGTTCTCCAGGCAGCACGGAGTTGCCAATGGGGAACTGCTGAAGTGGCACTCCGGAGAATCACCAGGGAGACCCCTCTATCTCCTGCCAAGCCAACCAAACCCTGCCCGTGCAACACTCTGAATCACACCTCTCCGCAGCTTCGTTCCTCCTTCCCCAGCTCAGCACACTGCGCCGCCTTACGGGAAAGTCCTGGGTGTCAGCAAGAGAGGCATATGAGGAGAAATGAACCGATGCAGGAAGGGGGAGTGCCGCTCAGTCATCTTTTAAGTAGAAAGGAAAAGGTCATCAGAGCCGTACGGGGCCTGGGTTGGATTATCGTTGACTCTGCCTTGCCGCAGCAAAGGGGCCAGCACCGGGCACTGCCAGCCCCATCCAGCTGCTGACAGCCCAAGCACAAAGAAACGCATGCTCTGTGTACACAAATGGGTCTGCGTGTCAGCGTGAGCCCATTTTTAGCCCTTGCCCGGGAAGGGCGGCCCGTGACATAGTAATTTAATTAAATTTGCCTCCCTCCATGGCCCACATATTTGAAGAGGTTTGGGGGGAAATGAATCTGGCTGAGGAACATTACCCTGCCGCTCTGGCACTGCCCCAGAGCCCAGCCGCAGGACCATAAAGGGTCTCGCCATCCTGAATACGGCCCAGGGCATCTGTCTGCACCGCAGGCTCTCTGGCCGGGCTGCCTGCTGGCACATCTGGCGAGGCAGCCTCTGGAAGCACTCCGTCTCCATCACAGGGAAGCCACCGGGGGCAAAACAAGGGGACTCCCCACCCCCTACTCAAGACCTGCCGGCAGCAGCCTCAGCAAAAACTAGGGCCGCAGTATTAGCTTTCCCCACTGATTCAGTGTCTGAGAAGGGAGAGGGCAGAACGGGAGGGCACCACAGCCTGGGTAATGGCTGTCACCCCGATTTCCACGTCAGCCCACATCCTTGTACTTCTGCCCTGGAAATGATCCATATTTAGGGGCCGGAATTGATTCCAGTGAACTTCTCACCATGTTTCACATCTCAGATGCTCGTCAGTTTTTGTCCAAGGTGTCTGAGCTCAACCCACCCCCACAGTCCACACCCCAAGACCTCCCCCTGCTTTCCAACCAGCCAGGGCTTGTCTTGCATTGAGTCCATCACTCCTCTGGAGGCACCAAAGCTTTCACTTTCTCTTTTCCCTCTTGTCCAGAGTTCCCGCCCTTCTCTTATCAGTAACCTCTAACCTCTTACTCAGCCTTTCATATCCTAGGTCAGCAGTACCGTGCCTGCTGGAAAAGAGCATTCTTTCTCCTTCTCTTTCTCGCTCTCTACCAAGAGCACATCCTCCTGGCTGGCTAATCTCTCCTGCGTAATGATAGCAGCACCTCCGAGAGAAAGGGAATTTCTCTGGCACAGTTTGTCTCAACACCAGCAGAACACAGGCTGTTGCTTAGGAGTGGGAATCATTAGAGTCAGGCCATTATTGGAGGGGACCAGCCTCTAGGGGAGCTAGCAGAAATTACCACTCCTTAATAGACAAAAACTCATTTGCTTGAAGCCCCCGCCCTCCTCTTTATTTCTCTGCGTTCTCCACCTCCCTTCTCTTCCCAGCTTTGAAGTCAAAAAAGAGAGGTAACGCTATCCCATCCAAGATGGCAAATTTCTGCTAAATTAACTTGGTTAAAAGATCCTTGGTTGAAAGCGGCTGTTCTTTTAGAATGTTTCTACTGGGACTTGGCTTAAAACCATCACGAAGGAGACAGATTCTAATTAAATGTATGCGATAAAATTATAGCCAGGACCACTCCATTTCCCAACAGAGGATTTGTTGATATGGGGGAAGAGGAGACATTTAGTAGCCTCTTAGACTCTGTTTCAGGGAAGGCTCCGAGTCAACCTGGGCCGTCTAAGCTTTCCCCGCAAGGGTCCCCTCGCTTACACAGTACTGGGGAAGGCAAGCGACGTGGAAGCAGGACTCCAGACTTCTCTGCTTGTCAGTGGTCATCTTGACCTTGAACAGACCTCTAACATGATTTAGCTTCTGTATGCCTTCCCTGCACAGGGATACGAGTTCTTTACCTCACAGCTTTTTTTTGCTCTTGTGAGGGAAGGGGGAATGGCATAAGCAACAAATGTTCCTTTTAATGTATTACCCGTTTGGGCTGCCATCAGAACTCACATGCCTTGGAACATCTGTGGTTGAAGAGAAAGGAAAAGTTGCCTGATTCCTCAGCGCTAGCTGTTTGAATGAAGTCACGAGTGGTCACCATCTCAGAGCATTAAGCACAGATAAGGTACTGGTGTGAAAGGCCTTCCCCTTCTCTCCCTGGAAGCAAACTGTAAGGGATCGTACCAAATCGCAAACTCCAGGGGCACTAATCACTTTGTGGTTTCTGTAAATGGCACCCGCCGGATTTGTCAGTCACCGTGGCGCTGTTGGTGTTCAGCAGTGCTGGGTTGAGAACCCAGACACCAGAGATCTGGTCTCTGCATCACCAGCTATGTGACACCTAGGAAAGTCCCCTGGACTTCATTTTCCTCATAAGTAAAATAAGGGGGTTCAGTTCGATTCTCTGAGTTAACTTGGAAATTCCCTTCCCGGTTTCCACATCTCTGAATTTTGAAGCTATAAACCATCACTCTGTCCTCAGTGTCTTGCCACCCCAAGGTTGGCCAGCCTTGATGACACCCCCGGGATGTGAAGGTGCCCTCAACGGACATGATACCACTGGTCAGAAGAGATGTGGACTTACAACAGGAATGTGGCATAGGGACTAAGGAAAGGGAAAGCTACCCTGCAGGCACAGCAGGCTGAGACAAGAAGAGTATGGAATAGGCCAGTTCCTTATTCTTCTTGTTTTCAGGCTTCTCTGTAGCTTCAGAGCCTTCTTCTGACACACATGCATAAGATACACCCAGTACGTGCAGTCACTTCCCTCATCAGAGTAACAAAATGAAATGCAAACATGCTTCAAGATATCTGAGCCTTGTCATGTGTCTCCAAGCCCCCTCCTCATTTCTAATTAAAAAATTAGAATTCCCTGATTCCTTTAGCAGTCTCTTCCTTGGCCCTCCCTCCTTTCTTATTCCAGACTCTCCCACTCCATCCCCTTAAAGAGATGAATTGGAAGAATATGCTGTCATGTCAGAAGGAAGCCATTGTCAAGTCTCACAGCAGAGCTAATAGGATAAAGTATTATCCGACTTCCCTTAAGTCCAGAAATTAAGTCTTCTTGCAATGGTAATAGATTATAACTTGTAACCACTGCAGCTGGTAGGCTGCAGGAACAGGCTGTGTATATCTGAGGCCTCAGCTCCATTTCTGGGCCTGTGCTGGGCCTTTTGTGAGGGACACACTGAGCATTCCTGCAAACACTGCTGCCCTATCCGTGCAAGGAACTGCCTCTGCGGAGAGCTGTCTGTAACTCATTCAGTTCACCTACAGGGCGGAATCTGAGTGGGAGAAGCTGCCTGAATGGTCTTAATGAACCTGGATGAGTAGATAGGAGAAGGGAAGGAGCCAGACCCTTGAAGACTCTAGGAAGAAGTAGCCGGAGGCCAAGAAACCAAACTTTGCATAGGGAACAGTTAGTGTGTGGAAGCTCTTCTCAGTCATCCGTGCTGACTCATTGAGCAGGTCGAGTGATTTAATCTAGTGACTACATCAGCACCAGTGCAGACATGGGGAAACCAGAGGTGAGACCTTAAAGGAACTTTCAGAGACTATAGATGAAGGAGTTGCCTTGGAAGAGAAAACGCATGAGGACTGTCGGAAGAAAGAGCCATCAATCTTCTAGAGTGGAACGATCTTGCAAAGATGGCCTAGGTCCTATGATGGCAGATGACTGTACTCAGATGGGGATTATAGAGGGAAACACCCTGATATAAGAGTTATTGGGGCACCTGGGTGGCTCAGATGGTTGGGTGTCTGACTTCGGCTCAGGTCATGATCTCACAGTTTGTGAGTTCAAGCCCTGTGTCAGGCTCTGTGCTGACAGCTCAGAGCCTGGAGCCTGGTTCGGATTCTGTGTCTCATTCCCTCTCTGCCCTTCCCCCACTCACACTCTGTCTCTCTCTCTCTCTCAAAAATAAATAAACATTAAACAAATGTTACTGGAGGGTGCTACTTATTAGTGGGGTTATAAGGAGGTGAGTGAGTATTAAAGAAACTAGTGGACCAAGGACTGTTCCTTTGGCATTTGGTAATAAAATCTCTAGTAATTGTTCTAGTATTGTTCCTAGGTGCACAGAATGAATGACCATGAAAGGCTAACTACTACTCTGCTCCATCTAGTCCCCACACCTGGCAATAGAGCAGCCTTTCCTCTCCATGCTTCCCTACTGGAGGGTCGGAAATCTTGATGGGGTAAGTTAGGGAAGACACCATCGTCTCAAATGCTAACACTGTTTGACAGGAGAGCTTCTCCCAGAGATGGCCCCCATAGGCCTCAGCCTAATCTCTCTGACTCACTGCCAGGGTCCATGTCCTCATTTTTATGGAAAAACACAATTTATGTAATACCCTCCCTCTGGAGTAATACTCTTTTCGTAGATCCGCAGTGACTTGCACCCACTTCTCTCTCCCTGTCTTTGCCCTCATAGAAATGAGGAACCAGGTTCAGTGCAGACCCCTGAGTGAGCCGGTCAGGGTCCAGATTGGGTTACGGTCCTAAGGACTGGGCTGTTTCCCCCTGGCAGTTGGCCAGCCTGCAGGATAGAGAACAGGACTGTTGTGGGTGGTTTGGCCCAAGTACTGACAGCAGAGCTGGCATGTACCGGAGCACAAAACCTGTGATCGTCCGAAAATCGAATTCTAGCCACTCATTAGGAAATCAGAATGCTTTCTCTCTTAGACTTCTCTTGGAAAGTTGATCTCCCGGCTTTTCTTCTCCTCTGTGCCATGCCACGGATATCGGACTGGTCCTCCCCCATCCAGGGTCCAGCCAGCCTCTTGCTTGCTAGGACAGCGGAATCTCCCTGGCTTTCCTCCTTAACTGCATTGCAGACCCTTAGCCTGTCTATCTGCCATATAGCTCCATTCTGCTCTCACTTGCTCAAATTCTGGTCTTCTTTTCTGCCCTTTAATTCTGCTTTGAAGCCCCAGTAGCTCCTCTCTGTCCTGCCTTCTCCCTCCAGGTGCCTCAGCCCTCCCCTGCCCTACCCTTGGTAAGGCACCCTGACAGAAAAACAGGGATAGGTGGAAAAGCCTCCAGGAAGCTTATCCTCTTAGGAAAGGAACAAGGTTTCTTAGGTAAAGGATTCCTGGCCCAGCCCTCAGCTTGTGCATCACCACCAACAGCAGCACCTTTCCTTTCTTCTGGCTTAGCGCAAGGAAAGGTAATCTCTTCCGGGACGGAAACGGCACCTTGGGCCAGCTGGAGAGCTGGATTAGGGAACAGAGCACAAGGCACTGGTTTCCTGGAGGGAAAAGTACAACCCCTCTTTCCCTCTGGGCCTGGCCTTGGTTACATGGTACTGTCCCCCTGTCCCCAACTTCTGAGTAAGCATCGTTCCTCTCTGGAATAGCTCAATAATGTTCTCTCTGGGCACAGATGAGGTTCTAGAATCGAGGTGGTAGTGACTGGGGGCTGGTCAGTTGGTCCTTATGTTTGTCATCAGATAACTACCAACAATACAGCGTTACTACGTGATGCCAGTCACCATTCTTAAGTATGACTTTATACATATAATTTCAGTTTTCACAACAACCTGTGAAGCCGTGAGATCGTAGATACTAATATGTCCATTTTACGTATGAATAAACTGAGTATTTATCCAAAGTCACACAGGTAGTAAGCGATGGAGCTGAGATTCAACCCAGGAAGACCAGATCCAAAGTCTGTACTTGTAAGCACTATGCTATATTGCTTTATAGATATGTAAATCTCACTGATGTGGTTCCTGAAGCATTTGTCGCTGCTTCAAGAAGCAATTTGCTTCATTTGAAATTTAACGCAAAGATGAAAACAACCTTAATTCACTGCCCAAACCCTTCTCACCCCTTCAGGGGTAAAGGGTGTTTTCTGAATGCATGAAGACCAGGAGAGGTGCTTTTGAGCCAAAAACTGCCTTGCGGTTTAGCTGAGGCAGGATTTAGAAATGGCGTGAACAGTGCCCGCATTAGCCGATGGCATGGAGTGCTGAGCGCCAGCAGAGGAGATAAAATCAGACATATGTTTGGATATAAATGTTCTCTCTCTCTTCTTCTTCTTCTCTAATTTTAATCCCCTGCTGCTTTGTTGCAGTAAAATGTTAGGGCCTTAATTGTGGGCTCTTGCCCCCTGAGGTAGTAGTCTGGGCTGTGTAAGGCCCCCCTTAGCCCTGTCCTAGTCTCTGTCCATCTCCACAGAAGGAAGCCAGAACTCTCCACTGTCAATGGCCATGGACTCTGGACCTCTTCCCCACCAATAACAGGAATTGTTTTGCCAGGGACTCTTTACTACATTGTTCTACCCAGCACCCAGCAAGTTCTTGGCCTCAATACATGTTAAACAGCCCTGATAAAGCCAGTGTCTCTAGACCTTAGAAACTGTCCTGTCTACTCTCCCTTCTTTGATAATAAGATGCAGCGGAACACCGAAGAGCGTTAAAAGGCCTGGAGCAGATTATGGGAGTGGCAGCCACAGCATGGCACTTACAGAGCTGGGGCTGGGGTAGGTACAGTGGAGGAGAGACGTTAAGGACCCCACCCCCACCCCCACCCCCACCCCCCGACAGTCTCATTGTTGAGCCAAATAAGCAGAAACCATTCCACTGTGGAGAACTTGCTCTGGTAGGTGCTTTAAGACCTCTGTCAATCCTCAACTCTGCAGAGCTTCCAAGGCTGAGGATGGGAGAAGGCCAAGCTACCTTTCCCTTTGTGAACACCCTGCCTGGTCTAACGTCACCCTTTCTCCAGCAGCCGTCTGCCACTGAACCTCCGAATCGGAAGCTGTTATGTACAGTCCTGAGGATCTAACCCCTTAGTGAGCACACGTGGCCCTTTGGCCAGCTCTGGGGCCCCCTGTGGTCAGAATTCTGGTCAGACCTTGGGGGGCAGTACAGCCAGTTCTGAAGGAGATTGAGCACCCCAAAAAGGAGAAGAGAACACAGCGATATCTGGAGGAAGGTCCCATTTTTACTGCACGGTGGCGGGGAAAGAAATAGGTTCTTGATAGCCCAGAAGAGCCTGAGTGAGGAAGGCACATTTGACTTGGGAGTCCAGAGATCTTGGTTTCAGTGCCACCTCTTCCACTGACTAGCAGTGTGACCTTGGAGAGATCTTTCAGTTTCTCTGGTGCTGTTTCCTTGACCATAAAATGTAAAAGGATTAGACTAAATGATCTTTCATGGCCCTTAGAAAATTCTTTAACTCCATATAATCAGCAGCAGTCTTTCCCTCTAATGTGTTGCTACAAACTACTCCCCTGAAGAGCTACCAACCCATGTCCCATAGCTTGGCCGTCAGGCCTGAGGATGAGTCACCAACACAGCATGAAAGCCTGCACTTTCGGTGCTCATGGGACTCCTCTCTGAAAAGCTGTCCCAGGTGCCTGCTACAAAGGAGGCAATACCCACCATTACGGCAATGGAGGTTTGCTGCTGTAAAAGCTGAAACGGTGCCCAGCTCAAAGAGTGGGCCCAGAGCAGAAAGGAACTACCCTTGCAGCCCTAAGGACACTTAAACCCAAGAACCAGATCTCAGTCTCCCCCACCTCCTTTCAGGTTTCTTCTGGAAAGCGCTTCTCCCTCAGATCCCAAGATGGCAACACACTCAGCCCCCAGGACAATGTTTGTTCTTAGGACTCTTCCCCAGGAATGTTTTAGGACCATTTCTGTACCCCTCCCCTCAGACCTCTGGTTCAGCCACAGACCCTTCATCATTCCAGAGCGACTGTACAATCCCTAACTATCCAAATAGCTGCCAAAAAAGGTTAGGAAACCTGGCCCCACATCCTCTGTTTCTGAAGCAGCCACTTTGTCCACAGTTGCCAATGAATGTGTACCCAGGAAGCTGTTCTGAACAGCCTGAGTTGTCTTGTGGTGCTGGGAAAGGGATAATTTCTTGGTTTTTCAGCTGGTCCTGGCCAAGTCCCACCCTTTACTCTGCTGCAGTTTTCTCGTGTTATCGGGGGTAGTAGCTACGGCGGTAAAAGGAGAGCCAGAGGGAACGTGTATTTGGAGCCTGGAAATGTGAGTGACAGTTTCTCAAGGTGTGCCATGCATGCACGCATGCTACCACAAACACTGAGACCCAGAAAGGACACATATCTACCCAGGGGATTAAGAATTGGCCCTTTTCTTAGCCAACTGCTGCAAAGTGCTGCCTGCCTCTCTCCCTGTTCAGTGCCAGGGAGATCACACCCACTCAGTCCCGATTCCCTGCATTAGTATAAAAACGCTGAGGAGACGCAGGGTCCCGGTTCATGCAGCCTCCCTGGACGTCAGTACTCGGTAAGCATCAGGAGACAGACACCCACCACCACCGAGACATGTTTGACTATTCAGCACCCAGAGAACAGAAGGAACGCTGCCTGTGGGAAGTTTAAGCCAAACAGCATTATTGCAGACCTCTTAAATCCAGGTCCCCCAGGGTCTCTGGGTAGATAGAGCTGGTGCTGCCTGACCAGCAGCTTCTGCTGAGGTGGCATTTAACTTCTGGCCTGGTCCCAGGAGCTGAGGCTGACCCATTTCCCCTGCTTTTCCAGGGCATCAGGAATTTGGTTCTACCCCCAACAAAGCCAGGGACTAACACACTTAGCTTTTGGAAGGTGCACTAGAATTGGGGTGCTTTTTATTTAAGCTAAGGAAAGACTGTTGACAGCTTTAGCATTTTCCCATACTTGAAAGAAATTTAACATTGTCTTCCCCTCCCACCTTACGTCTCCCCTCCCTTTGCCTTTTTTTCTTTAAATAGAAATGACTTGGTTAATGCTTATAAGGATCTATAGGACCTTATTCAATTTAACCCTTTGGGGACATTGGATTAAAAATTGAACAATATTTATTAAAATACAAAAATACACTTTTCTCACATTACAATCAGTGTTCTTTTGTTGGCATTCCCCCCCACCCACCCATCCCACCCCTTTCAAATCTGAACCCTTTATTTCTTTTTAAAGCTAAAATAATAAATGAAAGAAGTTACAGCATTAAATGGACCAGAATAACAGAGATCTCTGCCTTCCCCGCCCACGCCCACCCTTTCTCCTCCACCTCCTCCTGAGGTCGGCCTGGGAGAGGGAAGCCTTCCCCCCACTGTGCCACGTTCCACAGGACTCCTTGCAGAACTCACTTCTTGTGTGCATGTATATCACTTCTGTTTTAACTGTGGATTCACATCTTTTTTGTGAACCATCCTGTTTAGTAAAGGCTTCATTGTACTTGAAATGAGCCTGTGCCCTTTTTCTCTCTCCACTCATGTTCTGCCCCCACCCCATCACCACAACCAGTTGACATCAGCTGTAATAATCCCTAATGAATCAGCATTTAGAATAGTCACCAAATCACAAGCATGAGAAAAGCTTCCACTCCCCCAAGCTCCCCAATCCCAGCCTCTCCTCCTTCTCCACCTTAAAACAAACAAAACCTTTATAAAAAATCATAAAATGCCATCATTGTCTACAATCATTTGTCAGATACCGGGAACAACAGGTGGACATGGCACCATGCTAATTTATGGCCTCCTGTGAATACATTCTCTCTGCTTCTGCTCTCCCTTCCCACCCCCCCTCTGTGGCCGCACCCCCTTGGGGGGGGGCCTCCTCCCCCTCAAGGGAAACCCTGAATAGACACATGCCCTGCAGAGAGTGGGTTAAACCCATCTGCAGGAATCTGGTGCAATGTGAAAGCATTTGACTGAGAGCTACGCCAGCCCCCTTCCTTCTCTGCTCCTTCCCGAGGCGCGCTGTCAGGCGGGGCACGCGCGTGTCCCGGTGCACAAACCAAGGAGCCTTGTGCACATGGACAGACGGAAAGACCGAGCCCCTTTAAGGAGTCATTTAAATTTTGGTGGTTTTCCTGTTTAAAATACATTTACAGATCTATCTTCCCCTTGGCCTCTGAAGAAAAAAAAAATTATTGCCTCTCAACACTTCAGCACAGTACAAATTCTCGGTGCTTTTTTTTGTATCTCTTTTTAAAATAAATTTGCAAAGACAGCTCTCAGCTTAAGAAAGGTGTCTATAGAAATGGGTATTCCTGTATGCTGTGAAGCATCTTCTAAAAAATGACAGTCTACCCCCACCCCCACCCCACCCCTCAGCAGCCCACACCCTACCTCTTTAGGGATATTTGTTGTTGTTTTAGTTTATCTTAGGAGTTTCAGCCTGGTATCAGAAATCCCTTCTGGCATCATAGCAAGTTGACTTGTGGCTTCTACCCCACAACGTTCCCAAGAACCCCACTCCCCCCTTTAAATAGAACTTACAAGTTAGAAAATAGTTTTGTTTTGAATTTTTGTTTTTAAATTTTAATATAATCTGTTTCTTTTACCAGCCCGTAGATTTAATATAGAAGCATATACAAGAAAAAGTCTCTCCCCACTCTGTACAAAAGTTGCTGTCTTGTGTGTATGTGTGTGTGTGTGTGTGTGTGTGTGCATTCTATTGCATTTTGTAAGTTTTTGGGGGGAGGGGAGTCATATTTGAGTTTCCTGTACCTTGTCCTTGGTATGGGTCTGAATTATATAAGGTTCAGAGATTGTGGTGACTGCGGGGTGCAGAGAGTTCCCCAGGCTGTTTTCTGTCCAGTGGGCCCCATGTGCTGGTTTGTAGGTGTTGTAGTTAATATGGTCATGAATTGTGGGCAGCACTACTGCCCCCTCACCTGATACACCGGACGGAGCTGCTGTTGCTGCCGCAGACGCCGCCGCTGGGATGTCTTCGTCCACCTGGATGATCTCAACTGTCCGGGCGGCTGTGACTGTACTCCTCTGCTGGTGCCGCTTACGAAGTTTGTAGAAGACAATCAACATGGCGGCAGCTAGCAGAGTCACTGCCACAAAGCAGCCAATGATGATCTTGGTGGTCTTCATGACTTCATCCAGGCTGGTCTGCATCTTATCATTGGTGTCTGTCGCGGGTACCTGCTTGGGCACACGGGTGGTCTGAATGAGCACCGTGGTGGAGGTGGTATATGCCGGCTGATAACCAGTGGACGTCGTAGGAACAGGCTTGTACTTGCGCGTCGTATCCTCAGGTGAGATCTCAGTGGTCTCCACTGTGACTGTGGTGAAGAAGCTGTAGTTGGAGGTGTTGAGCTCGGCCGTGCTCACGTTGAGGTAGGCCGAGGCGTTGGAGTTGCCTGCCACGTTGGTCACCATGCAAGTGTATACCCCGGTGTCTGAGAGCAGCACGTGGGAAAAGTTCAAGGTGCCGTCGTTGAGGACAGAGATCCTCGGGTGGCGGGAGGCGTGGCTGAGCACTGTCCCATTGGGCAGCAGCCACTTCACGGAGGACATCGGGGGAGTCCGACACTTAAGTTCCGCCATCCGACCCTCGGAGATGTTGAGATCCCGAGGGGCATCCATGATGAAGGGGGCAGAGCACTGGAAGGAGGCCTGGTCCACCTCCACCAGGTATCGGCCACGCATGTGCAGGGGAGCATGACAGCGGCCGCAGCAGGTAGAATTGGTGGGTATGTACTCCCGAAGCCACCAGGCTAGCCACAGAATGTCACAATCGCAGTTCCAAGGATTGTGGTGTAGGTGCAACTCCACAAGGTACCTCAGTGGGGTGAAGAGGTCATGGGGCAAAGAAGAGAGGTTATTGTGGGCCAGGTTGAGTTCCACAAGTGAGGCCAGCCCATCAAAAGCGTTCCGCTCAATCAGGCTGACCTGTGAGTTCATGACCCATAGCTTCTTGAGGGAGCTGAGGCCGTGGAAGGAGCCAGGCCTGATCTCAGGGAAGTGGTTCCCTGACATCTCCAGCTCCTCCAGCCCCACCAGGGGGGTCAGATTGGGCATATCTTTAATGTTGCACATGCCCAGGTTCAGGTACTTGAGGTTGAACAGTCCCTCAAAAGCGCCCTCAGAGATGTACTCCAGCTTCTTGAGCTCCCCCAAGTCCAAGCGCATGAGGGAGGGCACCCGGTTGAAGGCGTAAGAGGGGATGCTTTCTATGGGGTTGTTGCGAAGCCAGAGCTCCCGCAGCTTGGACAGGTACTCAAAGGCCCCACTGGGGATGACTGTCAGCCAGTTGTCAAACAGCTCCAGGGTGTTGAGGCTGGCCAGGCCGTTGAAGGCCCCCACCTCGATCTGCCGGATGGAGTTCCTGCCCAGCTGCAGGACCTCCAGGTGGTGGAGGTGGCGAAAGGTGTCGGCCTGGATCATCTGGATATTGTTTTCCATGAGGTTGAGGTACCGGGTGTTGGAGGGAATACCCTGAGGGACCTCGGAGAGGCCCCGACGGGTGCACACCACCTTGCTGAACTGGTTACTGCACGAGCAAACGGATGGGCAGTTCTGGGGCCCGGCGGAGGCGGCAGCGGCGATGGCTGCACACAGAATCCACACTTGCGCCGTGAGGTAGACGACGGGGAGCAGGACGGCATTCCAGGTGTGGTGCACAGTTACCTGCCACAAGAGCTTCATGGTGTGGCACGTTCATAATTCACCATCGCCTGGGATTTTGGCTCGGAAAGGAGAACCAGCCCTACCCCGGCTTAAATGAGCTAGGAGCTCCTCTTTCCATCTGGAGAAGGAGGTGGGGAGGGGGCGATTAGAGAGACGGAGCGGACCGGCGGAATAAAAGCATGCCCAACTAAAGCGTGGCCCCTGTCTCCAGCCCCCCTCAAGGCAAGCCCTCGGAAAGCCGAGACTTTCTCTCCCCCGCGGCAACCATCCCCACCCAGTGAGTCGCTGTCACCTACCTCGGAAGGAAGGAATTGGCGTGGTGTCCTTAAGCGTTCTCCACGGGAGCCGGCCACGTCGTTGCCATTCTTACTTCTTAGTTTTAATTAACAAAACGGGGGGAGGGGGGGAGTGGAGGGGGCGGGGAGGGCGGAGGGGAGGGGAGGGGAGGGGAGGGGTGGGGGAGACAAAATGGCTTCTAGTAAATCCGGAGCAGGCTACGGCGAAGCAGCGGAGTTGAGGCGCGCCGGGGAGAGCCGAGGCCCGGCGGGCTATGCAGGTGCATGCCCCCCCCTCAGCGCGAGGAGCGGCGCCACCAGCGCTTCCCTGCTTTGTCCTTGGACCCTGGCACCGGCTCGCACCAGCCACGGGGGAAGCCGCTTCATCGCCGGAGCGTGCCTCCGGCGCCCCCAGCCCGCTCCCGCGGCTGCCACCCGGCGGGGGTGAGGGGGCGCCCCGAAGCCTCCCAGGCCGCGTTCGCTCGCTCGCTCGCTCGCTCGCTGCTGCGCTGCCCCCTCTCCTTGTGTCGGCGGTTCCGGCCGGAGGCAGCTGATGCAGTCGTTCGCCCGCGGGGCTGCGAGAGTTAAGAGGAGGTGTTCGCGGCTCCTTCGCCCTCCCCAGACACACACCCCCTTCTTTGCTCGCCTCTTCTCTCAAGGGTTAAAAAGACCAAAACTGGGCTTAGTTTCCCAGCCCGCCGTCTGCCGGCGCGAGGAGCAGCAGTCCGTCCAGCCCCCTGAGGGTCAGCGGCGTGGAGGCAGCGCCGGGACCAGGTCCGCCGGCCGGAGAAGCGCGCGGCGGCCGGGTCGCGCCCGCACCGCAGGCCCCTTCAGGGAGTCCGGGGGCGGGCGCGGGTCCGGCGGCGGCGGCGGCGGCCGCAGCCCCCGGTGGCGCGCAACCGTCCGCCGCCGCCCGCCGCAGCCGGGCCCCCGGCGCGCCGCCGGCTCTGGCTTTGTGCGGAGGGAGCGAGTTCCGGGCTTTGGCTCGCGGCGCCTTCAGTGGCTGCGCCGCCCGCGGACTGCTGCAGCGGCCCGAGCGCCGGCGGTGGCGTGAGCAGCGGGGGTCGCGGCTGCGGGGAACGCTCCGGAGCCCGAGAACATGGTCCGCGCTGGCTAGCGGCGGCGGCGGCGGCAGCAGCAGCAGCAGCAGCAGCAGCGGGGCCCCTGCGCTCGGCGCCCACCGTCTCCTCCTCGCGCCGGGCTCGCGGTGTTGCAGGCAGCAGCCACGCAGACTGCTCTCTCATCCTTTTGTCCTTCAGTCAGAACGTGAATGTACTGCTGACGCATACTGTTCTGGGGAGAAGATTAGCGTGATGCAGTGCTCTTATGTATTAACACCGCTCCCCCTCCGCCGCCTGCCCTCGAGGGGTTAACGCCGGCGCCTTCCAGCGCCGCGCCGCGCAGCCCCGAGCTCCGCGCCTCCGTCCGACTCCCTCCCTCCCTTCCTTCCTTCCTTCCTCCCTTCCTTCCTTCCTTCCTCCTTCCTCTCTCTCCCCCACCCCCCACCCCCCTCCCCGGCGCTTCCTCCCCGCCCCCTTTAGGCGAGGGGAGCGGAGCGGGCGAACGAGCCGGAGTGAGCGTCAAGTGAGGGGCCGCGCGCAAGTCGCAGGCGTTCGCAGCTATTTTGGTCCAGCCGAGGGAGCCGCCGGGTGGCCGCTGATAGGCTGGAGCGGCGGGGCTGCTGCGGGAGAGACCGCGGTCCGTGCCCCGCCCCGCCCCCGGGCGCCGGGCCCCCTCCGGCTCCGGACGCGGTGGGCTCCGGGGCCCGGGAAGCGGGTGGCGCGGCGGGGTTGCTGCAGTTGGCCGGCCTCCCGCCCGGTCCGCGTCATCCTCACCCCCGCCGACTGCTGACGGGGCGCCTGGCCGCGCGCGGCCCGGGCAGCATACGCGGAGTTCGGAGATGCACGGTGGGGACGCGGGGGCGGCTGGGGCCTCTTGGAGCCAGAAGACCGAGAGCCTGGGCTCCGCGGGCCGCCCCGCGCTGCCGCACAGATGCACATTCGTCCTGCGCCCCCCCCCCCCCGCCCTCGCAAATTTTCTCACCCTTCCTCGGTTTTAACTTTTAAATGGTAGTTTTCTTGATGAGGGCTGCAGGGAGGGCAAATGGTGGAAGGAAAGGCCAAGTGTGGGGACCCCGGGGAATGACGACCCGGGACAGCACAGCAGCCGGCAGGCAAGATTGAGGTGAACTACCAGAAACCAGGGGAGAACCCGTTCATTCACGAGCGGCAGCCACCGCTTCTCACTCTTCGCAGCCCAGTGTCGCCCTTTCTCTTCCCCAAGCCTTGAGAAAGGTGGGTCTTAAACCTTCCGCCCGAGGGCTTCACTAGCTGTTCTGTGTTGCTGGGTCTCAGTGAGAACTGCGTAGCAACCTGCTTCTCCTTGTGGCGAAGAGACCCTGGGGCATCTGACAGCCCAGTGTGGGAGAACAGGACTAGGTCAGCCTTTTCCCACCCCCGAAAAAGACTGCCCTTTTCTCTGCTTTGTGGGGGTGGAGCCATCTGTGGCTAAGCCCTGGGAAGCCCGTAGAATATGGCATTGGCTCAGTATTGCTTCTTTTCAGGCGCTGCCTCCAGACTCTTCTCCGTGTGCCCCCACCCCTCCACCTGGGCAAGCTTGCTTGTTAAACCCCTGTCACCTGCTTGTGGGCTAATCCTGAAGAATGAGGAGGTCCTGGATTTCTCAGCTCTGAGTTCAACCACGCTCATATCTCGGGATTGCCTGCTACCCAGTAACCTGGGCAAGGAGTTCTTGAATTCCTGGAAACAGTTCTGTTGTAGGAAAGCTGGATTCCCCATTGTTTACCAAGACCTTTTGATCACGCATTTGCAGTCAAATAACAACTTCAGTCGTTCATATGCTGCCTTAAAATTACGTAGTAAATGGCGGAGCCAAGATGTGAACCCTGGGAGAGGGCAGATGTGTAGGAACTTGAGCATGGAAGTGATTCCCCAGTTTGCTCCCAGTGCATGAGAATCCACGTTTCACTCATGTACTTCAAAAGTCATTTACTAGGATGCTTATCTACTACTGCTCTACCATACTAAGCATAGATGCTTGGGTGGATGGCTGTGGACATAAAGATGTCTATCTGGATCTGTCCTCGTTCAGTCTTTGTTTATCAAGTGAAGTAATTGCCAGAGTTGTCTCCATTTTACAGACGGAGGTACTGAGCACAGGCGGGCAAATAACACGTTCAAGGTGGTACGTCCACAAAGCAACAGAGCCAACATTTCAGTCTGGTCTCCTTACCCTGAGCCCAGTGTTTTCATCGCTAACGGAAATGTCCATTGTGTCTGCACTGCAGAGAGTAAATGGCAGAAGCAAAGTTGGGGGAAAGACTGTATTAAAAAGTTCAGTCAAGGCTATATGAGAGAAATAGAACGAAGGGTGGGGGAGGAGGGGCTGAGAAAATACATTCTTTAACTTGTTTACTCACAATAACTAATCAAGAGAAAGAATGAGAGAAATGGAGGTAGATCAACCCTGATACCAGGCTTTATCTGGGCTCTTGAGTGGCTCCTTTTGCTCTCTTTACTAAAGCTTCATCTGTACGTCATCAGCTTCAAACAGGGCCTCCCCCCTTAGAGATCCAGGGAATGTAAACCTATCCTGATAGGGATCTGTGGAGGAGAATCAGAAGCTTACTGGTGGGAGGTTCCTCTCCTGGCCACAGCTGGCATTGAGCCCGTAGCATGCCAGAGGACACCCTGGCCAGAGTCTGATAGCACCCTGGAGTACATGGCTGCCCCTACCTCCTCAGGCAGAAGAGGGGCTCTGCCCAGACTGGTTTCCTGCCAGTGTAGGCAAACTCAGACCCCATCTGTTCACTCCAGGCACTGCCAATGAAAGGTTATGCCCCCATACTGTGTAGGTGGATGGAAGGGTGGGCTACCTCGGATCAAACCAGTACTGAGTAATGAGGTTGTCTCCCAGGAAATATTTGCGAGTGATGGATGAACACGAACACGCCAGGGTTGGTGTTGGAGTTCTAGACGGGGCTGCTTTGCCCTCTGTAGGCCCGCTGAGCTGAGCGAGCACCGTAGAAGCTACAGACTAGACTGAGGAGGCTGTGGGGCCATGGCAGCACACGGCCCTTCTGAACTGTGAGTGGCGCTGAAACCTCTAATCCTGTAACCTGCGTATCATTTAGCCGTCGCCTGTTGCTCTTCGTGGCCCTGGTTCCGACAGCTTCCTCGGTTTGGAATGGTGCAACCAGGAAACGAAGAGAAGAAGAGTGCTTAAACTGTGAGAGGAAGAGAAGGAAGAAACACTGAGTCGAGAATGTTTCCACTTGTGGTTTCAGAGAGAGACTGGTGTCATGAAGTGATGAGGCAAGGCCCTTGTCAGCAACGTGGTACCTGCCCTGAGATTGGGAGACCTGAGTTCTGGGTTTTCTGCCACTGACTAGACAATGTGACAGATCTTAAAACAGCTCTAAACAGTTTAAGAAAATAGACTAGAATGTTCCTTCCAGCTCTTTCCGGCTCTCATAGTCCCTGATTCCCACCTCTTCTCAGATACGTAGCTCTGTGGAGAAAGTTGATCCATTGGGATAGTAGCCAAGTCTTGGAAATGAGCCACAAAGTTGAAGAGAACGCTTCCTTTAGTTTAACGTAGAGATCTACATTGCCAGAGCAGAGTAGATCGCACTTTGTCTTCCCAGCTACTGAAAAGGCTCATAGATCACAGAATATTAAAGATACCTTGGAGATCAGCTGGACTCAACCTCCCACTAATCTCATTAATCAAGTTCAGAGAAGCTTAGTGACTTACGTAAAGCCACACGACTAGTACCAGAGTCTGTCATTTCTGAGCTCCTTCCCTCAGTCAGGACGACAGTGTTTTGGCATTTAAGCCTGGGGCTTGAAGATTTTTCCGAACACCTGTCTTCTGTCGTCTTATGTGCAGGTGGTATCCTTAGACCTTGTTGGACTGGGACAAAGATAGGTCTTCACTAGAGCCAGTCTGCCATTCTGAGTGACTTTGGAATCCTAATAAGAAATGAAAGAAATGGTCATTCAGGGGACTGACTCTAAGAGGACCCTGGACTACCTCACTCAGCCAGGATAATTGGGCTCCTGGTAAATCCCAGAGCAGACTACTCCCCACCCTGACATGGATCCCTGAGGCATTATCTTGAGCAGCCACTAGATGTCCATAATGCCTCATAGGGTTTGCCAGGAGTGAGCAGTCTTCGGCAGGGTACTACTTTGGCCCCCGATAGGCTTTTGGGCCCCTTAAGGTAGGTCCCTCAGTGGTAGAAAGATCACATATGCTCTGAAACCCTCGTTCCTGTTTTCAATACTGTTGGGCTGCCAACCCTACTTAAGCACTTTTTCCATGTTTATACTTTTTATTCTTCCATGTGAGTGAGGAACCGAGCAAGAGCAGACAGAGGAGGAGAAGGTATTTGGGAAACAAGAAGAAAGGAGAAGAAAAAAAATAGCATGGGAATCATCCTCCACAAAGGGAAGGAAAGACATCAGTTGATTGGTGAATCAGCAATAACAAAATAGTGTAGGAAACAGTCTGTATGGAAATAGTCACCTCCTCCTACCCAAGGCAATGAACACATGTTGTCTATCCGCTCCCTCCTGCGTTTGCATCTCTCACTCACACCCGTGTATGCAAATACCCCTTCAGGGTCAGTAGGTCATGAAATTTCTGTTTAGTGGATAAAGTCACCATTGTGATAGTAATAAATAATAATAATAATAATAATAATAATAATAATAATAATAATAATAATGTTTTTCTTGACTGCTCCTTTAGTGAAGCTGTGGGTATGCTATTACTACCCATAGTTGTGACGGAAATGGATTTTATTCCTTGAGCCCGGCGATTCAAGGTGACACAGTTGTTCTAGAATTACCTACTCTTCCAGGTGCCCTCGGAATCCACTATTCTTTTCCCCCAAGAACTCTGTTCCTTAAGGAAATAAGAAGGAAGTGCACAGAAAAGCACTTTCTCTACAGGTCCCATCCAGAGCAATTTGCAAAAGCCTGAGCAAAGAACAAGATGCTTAATGAGAAGGGCAGAAGAAACTATAAAATAGTAGGGACTTTCCCTCTCCAGAGGCTAGTTTACCGGGGCTTATGATTTCTTTGTGGGCTGCCAGGCCTGAGTGAAGGGAGAAACCTCCCAACGCCCACCCCCCACGCCCCCCATGGCCTCCTCTTTTAGAGAAGGTGGTTTGGTGCCTATTTTAGCCACAGTCTCCTGTGTGTTCAAACAGACCAGAAGCCTTAGAAATGTTCACCTCTGCAGGTACACTGGCCCATGATAGGCTCTTGTGTTCTGTCCTTCTGTTTAATTCCCTTTGGATAGCGGTAAGCGTAATGATGTCAGCAGCATCTCCTTGGGAGTTTGTAGGTACTTGGCACTGTTCTCACACATTTAATCCTCACACGTAAGGTGTGGTGGGTGCTATTGTGTTCTCTATTCTGCAGATGAATTTAAGAAGCTTTCTTAGGATCACAGAACTAGTAAGTGACTGTAGCAGTTTCTTGAGGCTGTCATAACAAATTACCACACATTCGGTGGCTTAACATCAGAAATTTGTTCTCTCGCAGTTCTAGAGGCTAAAATTGCAAAATCTGGCAAGGCCACGATCCCTCCAAGGGCCCTAGGGGAGAATCTGTTCCTTGCCTCTTCCAGCTTCTGGTGACTGTCGCATTCCTTGACTTGTGGCCGCATCACTTCAATCTCTGCCTGTGTGGTCATGTTGACTCCTCTTCCGTCGGTCTCCTCTTTGTGACTTACAAGGACACTTGTTGGATTTACAGCTGATCTAGGTAATCCAGGGTGATCTCATCGCAGGATCCTTAACTTAATCATATCTGCAAAGACCCTTTTTCCGAATAGGGTGATACTCGCAAGTCCGGGGGTTAGGATGTGGATATCTCTTTCCGAGGCTCATTCAGCTTACTATAGTGACAGAGCCAGGTTTCAATCTCAGATCTGTCTAGTGCCCAAATTCTAAATCACTGCCATGTGCCACTTGAGAGGAAGAGAAAGGTAGGGGTGCCTGAGTGGCTCAGTGGCTTAAGCGTCTGACTCTTGATTTCAGCTCAGGTCATGATCTCACAGTTCGAGAGATTGAACCCTACATCAGGCTCGGCGCTGATGGTGAGGGGCCTGCTTGGGATCCCGCTCTCTCCCTCCCCTGCTTGCGTGCGGGCTCTCTCTTTCTCTCTCTCTCAAAATAAATGAACATTTTTTTAAAAAGAGGAAGAGAAAGGGAAGGGCACGTCTGACAACCAGCAGGTGACTCCTCCACATAACCTGTGCTTGAGGGACAGAGGAGCAGACTATGATCTGTACAGCCACTGGGAAGGGAGGGAGTCCCCCCTCAGTCAGCTCAACAGTTAGGACATAACACATGAGCCAACTGGAGGGGGCAGGCTGACTAGACAAACCTGAGGAGTCTGCATCCTGTTACGTTCTTTTTGCTTCTCATGATTCCTTTTCTTGGTAATTTGCTCACTCTTCCTTTACATGGCCTCTAGATTTTATCCCAAAGATCTTAGAACGAATTTAAGCATTTACCAGTAATGGTGGAAGTACCTTTTGACATTATTACAAAAATTTGTTTCACCTGTAATCTTGAGCTTCCTGCTCATTGGAGATTAAGAGACCAGATCGGAGTCCCGCAGATACAGACATGGGACTGGGAACTATATGTAGAATGGCCTTTCGAGTATTGCTGCCATAAATTTGATCCTTCATCAGGTCCATGCCTGCAGTTAACCTTTCCACAGACAAACGCGCCATGGGTGTATGCATTTATTCATATTTTGGTTGCGAGAAGCCCAAACAATTTTTTCTCCCAAACTGAATCCCACAAGGTATATTAGGGCATGGGGGGAGGCGGCGGATGTATGTGTGCTTGTGTGTGTGCTAGTGGGCATTGTAGTGATGGTTGTGAAAGTATCCTGGAGTGAGAGGCCTGGGTTCAAATCCTGTTCTGCCTCTTGCACACTGCGTATAGAAGTTACTTCTTTAAGGCTCAGATTCTTCATATGTAGAGTGGGATTCATAACTACATTTACTGTGTGGTATTATTGGACTAGAAGGAAGTAAGGGCAAACAGTCAATCTTAGCTCGTTGTAGCAGCAGCAGCTATTATTTTCTAACATGGAAACTAGTGTAGAAACAAAATATTGTATCCAAAGTCAGTTATTGAGACAATCCTTTTTTTTCTCCCCCATCCTTCAGGACTTACCTGTTCTTGGTATCAGATCTTATTTAGACCTTGTAATTCTACATTAAAGATAATAAGATGATTTTTGTTGTTTTTACCAGTTAATTTTTTCTTTTAACTTGGAGATAGTTTTTTGATTTACAGGTCAAAAATAGTTCTGGTGTACCCTCTACTTGGTTTCCCCTAATGTAAACATATGACCATAGAACATTCCTTCAGATCTAAGAAATGAACCTATTAAAGGCATAGATGTTTCCTCTTGCCTTCTCCAGTGTATTCTCCATAGGTGCCAAATTGATCTTTGTGACAGCCTATCAAATTGTTACCGATTTGCTGAAAATGCCCCGGGTCTTCCCTTCCTAATTCAAACGATAACCCAACTGCTTACCGTAGACCCCAGGCCCTACGCCATCATTGCCTTCCCTGCACCTCTACCCTCATTTTGATCATCTTCCTCATTCCCTACACTTCAGCTGTACAGCTCTTCATTCTTCCCTTGGAATGGTCTAAGCTGGTTCTCTCCTTTAGGGTGTTTGCTCTCTCTCTCCTCCACCTGGCATGTTCTTCCCCTGTTCTTTAGGTGGTTAACTCCTTCCAGAGCACATTTCTTCTGAGAGACTTTCCATGACTCCCTTGTCTAACCTAGTCCTACCACTCACGGTCACGTTACTGGTTTTACATTCTTATCTTGTTTGACCTGATCTGGAATCACCTTGTTTACGTGTTTGTTCGCTTGTTTATTACACATCCCCATGAAAGCAGAGGCCGTTCCCATCTTCCACCTCCGTCATAGTAGTACATTATTTCAGAGGAAACAGGAATATTCTTTGGCCCATGTGAATAAGAGCTGAGAGTGAGAGTTTTCTTGGCAGTTTGGTACGTGAGGGCTGAGCCGAAGAGTGAGTATAGGTGCACAGATACACTTCACTGTGCTCAGGCACGCATATGCCTGTCACTTTCAAATTTGCTAAAGTGCATTTTCTCCAAAGGGAGTGGGGGCTGTTGAGCCTGAAATAGGGAACACCAGGACAGTAAGATCAAATGCTTTGAAAGTGGCTGTGCCAACGCTTTTTGCTAATTAAAGAATGTTAGGACAATCACCACTAGCAGCAGTAAAGGGCGCCCCATTACCTCGCTTTATGGAGAGCTGGGTAAATTTAAAGGCAGCTATAAATATCCCACTGAGTGCCTGAGCTAGAGCACAGTCGGGAGGCATCCAGCCGGGCAGTGAGAGGAGCCCCGCGCTTCTGTCCAGGGTCCTCAACTCTATCAGCTGTCAGTCCCCAAATTCTGCATGACTAAAGAACAGGCAATTCCATCAACAAACTCTTGATTTAAAACGCTCAGGGCGAAGACAAAGCAAACAGCTGTGTGGGGAGTCTGACTGGGAGCCTCAGCCACCTGGGTCCCTCTCCGGCTTTGTCACTGACTTCCTTTCCCTTTGGCCCTGAGGGAACATATTTCTTGCTGTCGTGACTCCATTTTCCTCAACTATGGGTGTGTCACAGAGGGTTTTTTTTATGGTCCCGAGGCTTTGAGCTATCCTCCTGGGAATATTCTAGAGCCCCTGGCGGAGCCGCTCACTGCTCCGTGAGGGGGAAAACTTAAAGTTTAGAAAGTGTGAACGAGAGAAGAATATACTTCTTGATGCTCACCCGACGGAATTTCTGACTGAATTTGAGAACGGAATTAGAGAATTGGAAAAGCTCAGGTTGGAACTTTTCCTGTGTCTTAATCTGTTCAGTTTAGCTTAAAACCTGTTGTGTCCTTTTCAGCACTTGCTTGAGTCCCTTGTGTGGTCTCCAAGCCACTGTGATGATCCCCTCGGTTTGCAGAGCCGTGCCATTTTGCCACTGCCTCCTCTCTGCCGGCCCGCTCCATCTGTCGTTCGGTTTCTTTGTGGGTCAGCATCTGCAGCCGTCAAGCTGCCTCGCGCAACTTGTTCATTGTTTTCAGTTCCGTGCTGCCAGCTTCAGCTATGGCTAGAGTTTTCCCGGTTCTGGTTGGCGTGGCCTTACTGGTTCACCATCCAGTACTGGCCTAGTAACGTGGGTTCATTTGATCTCATCTAAGGAGCTTCAGAGATAGAATTGGAGGGACCCTAATGGAAATGCGGGCTTTTGTCTCTCAGTTGCCGTTGTGACTGTCCTCACCCCACCAGATCCCTGAGCAGGACAGGCTCTTTACCCGCAGAAGTGGAGGGGAGTGCACACTGGGAGCACCAGGAGACCAGCCGGGAGTTCACGCCTGGCTTCCCCGTGAGTCATCAAGCGACTAGTGGGGGGTTGGCTGACACCCAGGTTCCCGGACGCTGCATCCCTCTCTCATTCTGATGCAAGCCTCTCCGGGAGTTAGGCCTCCCCAGCCCCCAGCCTGGTCTTGGTCCGTGTTTTTAAATGGCGTCCTATGTGCCCGTGTCTCCAGTGGGAGTCACCTTTATGTCTAGAGGAATTGGGGGTAGATGAACATGAAATACGGATCCTAGCACCCTCCACTCCTCTCACAAATTTAGAAAGAGTTAGAATTCCTCGGTTGGTTGGTCAGTTGGCCCTCTCACACTCACATTCTCTCTCTTACACTTGTTGTCTCTCTCTGTTCTGGATTTGGCCCGAACTGATAGGTAGATTTGTCTGTTTATACACAGAAGCAACGTGACTCCCTTGAAACTTAAGCTTCGTGATGCCAGAATATCACCCCCTGGCCACGAATCCCCACCTTTCAGGTTTTGCCTCGCCACCAGCCAGGAGTGCCAGGCAGTGTGCTCTCAGGAACCTGTCGCGTTGGTCTACTTTAAACTACTTCTCTGAAGGACACGAGACTGAAATGGCGCTGCTTCTGATGAGGGCAACTTTGGTGGGGCTGCCAGCTTAGGATCTGGAAGCCTCCTGTCGTGATATGTGGGACACTGGCACCTTGCTAGGAGGAGCCCTCATTCTGTGTCACTTTCTCGGTGACTAGGGCCAGTCTGTGTGGCGGTCCGGCGAGGCTGCTGGATCTGTATTCGGCGCACAAGCCACGGGGGGAGAAGAGTCTGTTAGGAGCCCTGCCAGCCAGTAACTCTGAAAGGATTCTTTGTGTAAGTGAGTCGTCTCTGGGCTGGAGAAGGGGCTGCCTGCCCCACCCCACCCCCCACTGGCCTCTCTGGCCTAGCAACTTGGCGGTGCTTTGGAGCTGGCACCCAGCCTTTGGGATCCCTCCCCAAGAGGAGGCCATCTTGGCGTCGCAGGTACACGGAGCAACTTCACCTTCGCCCCTCGTGCCGTGGCTTCTGGCAGTCTGCCTCCACATACCAGTTAGTGGGATCTATTTCAAGCCACGCGTGTGCCCACGAGACAGTACGTGAAAGAGAGACGAACGCGAAAAGACCACGCAACCAACAAATTGGGGGCGTTCTAATTCTCTGGCGGAAACCTCAGATAGGAAGATACAGACTGTGTCCACCACCGTGCTGCCCTGGTCCATCCGTCTCTCAGCCAGCAGGACGCTTTGTTGGCCTGAGCCTCCTCAATTTCCTAGCCGATGAAAGCGGTCTTCTGCTCCTATGTCTGCAAAGGGGCAGGAATAAGACCCTCTGCTCCCGTGTATCTGGCAGCTGCAGGGTAGACTCCTTTACCAACTTGAGACCAAGACGGGCTCCTACTCTGATAGGCCAGGCCCCTCTCTGGCCTTCGGCACCACCATCAACAGCCTTACCCCGTTTTCAGTGCCGCTCAGGGAGTTGGCTCCCCGCCAGCTCCTGCCTCCACCCGATTCTGCCTCTTTAAGAATGTTATTTGTTATTAATGAGTCTTCCAGACACATAACCTTGACTCACTTGCTTAGGTGAACGAGACCGTTCTCATTAAATACTGTTTTCTAGGAAGAGGAAGAATTAAGTAAGTATTGAATTTTTCTAAAGCCTCACATGTGAGCCTGGAGCACAGTAGCACACTGGCAGGGGAGGCAGAGGAGGAACGTCGTAGTCTTTGACCCCCGAAACGTCTCCATGTTAAGCTGCGTCTTAGAGAAGCCAAGAGATTGGCTGAAGTTTGGCTCATGGAGCCCATCTCAGAGGTGACCCCAGTTCTCCCTGCCCCCTCATTTCGGCCCTGCTGGGTTCCCTTGTTCCTGTCTCCTTTGCCAAGGCTGAAACCCCCTTTATATCTCATTTGCCCTAATTATTTCAAATGTATCAATCAAGGGCCCAGGGTCCAACTCTTTGGACAAAGATATGAAAAATAGTTGCCCATTTTTTAGTCTACCGTAAATTATGTACCTGTACTAAACATTCCAATACTTTGTAAAGAGTGTCCGTTAGATAGGCCAGTGTAACCAGATAAATCCTTTTTTGTTTTTAAAAGCATCTAGAAGGGCTGTGGAGCTGAGAAAGACTGTGTCTGGGGCCCAGAAACCGGCAGAGTAGCGTGTCCTGCACTGGCCTGTCTTAGCCTCCCCTGAGGAATGTTTGGCCCCCAAAAGGAGCAGGCGTTGCCCCACTCAAGTCCCCACCCACAGACTCCGGGAGAAGTAAACCCGGGGAGATACCTCCGTTCAGCGGGAGGAGCATTTTCCCCAAACCCAGCTCCCATCTCCAGTGCTCTGTGAGCCAGTGGCACCTGTGGCTTGTGTGTTATCCACTTCTCCGCTCAGTGCGGCCCAGGAGCTTTGCCGCCCCGATGTGTAGCACAGGAAGATTATTGAAGCCCCATCCGCAAAGGGACGAGGAAGCTTTTGAAGAAATGGGCTTTGGAGACAAATGCAGCCCTGCCTCTCTCCTAGAGCCCTTTGTTCTCTCCCCTCCCCCCCTCAGGTCAGATGAGCAGAAATTATGAAAGCCGGTGACCAAGGAATTCTCTGCGTGGGCCCCGTGTATAGGCAACGTGCTTATTTTTAAAAACTTTTCCTTCCTTTCTCTCACCATGCTGAAGTCACTCATTGTTTTTGCCCCCAAAAGGTAATAAAAGCATTTAGAATAAAGAAGGAGGCTTGTCTTCCCTTTCTCCTCTGTTGCCCCACCTTTTATTCCTTCTCTCAATCCTATTCCCAAAACTTAGAGTTAAGAGAACCTTCAAGAAAGGACGGCTTTGCTCTCATCCTCAGCCTTTCCCCCATTCAGTCCTTTTTCCACATAGTTCACATGGAGTAGAAGGAGTGTGCCTGTTTGTGCATTGATGGGTCTCCTTCAGTTATTGGGTACTTTTGTGTCTGTGGCCTGCTAATGCCATTTGAGTTTCTGAAATCCTTATTTTGCAAATCCACTTGTGTCTTGGGTTTAGCTCCCGATTACAGGATTAGCAGAGATTATAGGGTCTGTCTGATGTCTTCTCCAAGCTTTCTATCAGATTTATGGCTACGAATTGAGAAATTCATGCAATGATAAATTGGAAACTAGAGGCAGACACAGACTTATAGACTGCTGGGGAAAAAAAGAGAAAGAATCTCTCGTAAAGAACTGGAGTGGGAACCCAGCTCCCATCTGATATCCCTGATATTTGGATCAGAATCCCTTAGGAACCTAGAAACCTAGACTTGCTAATTGTCCCTTCACAGCTATGTTGGATCACCCGTGCCCTCTTTTCTAGACAGACTTCCTGAACCCTGGCCACCCGAGTCGTTGCATCCAGAATAAAGCTCTAAGCCAAGGCTCTGGGTGACTTCCTTTACTAAGAGCTGTCCTGTCATCAGCAGTTCCTGTGGCCTTGATCTTGTCAGTGCACATTACATCGCTCTCCTGCTCTCCACTGAGGAGCCCCAAGAGGCTGAAAAAAAGAGAGATGGGCTTGGGATACAGAGCAGGCCCTGTGACTCAGACATATTAGGGGATGTAGCTACCTAGTTTTGCTGTGAAAGCTGTAAAAAAGACATGTCACCATGGAAAAGGCTCATGGTATTTAGGCTGTAGATGGTTTATCCTGCAAGTAATAGAACATCCAGGCAGGAGATTTATTATCTTATATAAAAAGTCGATCCCAAAGTAGGGCAGCTCCAGGGTAGGTTTGACTGAGATGTGGCCCCAGGTCAGAATGGACACCTTGGTTCTTTCCATCTTTTCTGATGTGCCATTCTGTCAGCATGACCGCAAGTTTCTTTCTTGGCTGCAAAATGGTTGCCATAGCTCCAGGCATTACATGCTCGCATACCAATCTCCAAAGGCAAGAGAAACACAGGTTTTTATTTTATTCCTCCTCTTTTTTAAAAACAAAACATCCTGGGGCGCCTGGGTGGCGCAGTCGGTTAAGCGTCCGACTTCAGCCAGGTCACGATCTCGCGGTCCGTGAGTTCGAGCCCCGCGTCAGGCTCTGGGCTGATGGCTCGGAGCCTGGAGCCTGTTTCCGATTCTGTGTCTCCCTCTCTCTCTGCCCCTCCCCCGTTCATGCTCTGTCTCTCTCTGTCCCAAAAATAAAAAAAAATAAAAAACGTTGAAAAAAAAAAATTAAAAACAAAACATCCTTCCCCGCATGACTTCTTTTATTTTATTATCCAGATTTGGATGACACTTCTTTTTAGTGTTTTTAATCTTTAAAAAATATTTATTTATTTATTTATTTTGAGAGAGAGAGAGAGTGTGTGCGTGCACACAAGCGGGGGAGGGGTAGAGGCAGAGGGGGACAGAGGATCTGAAGCGGGCTCTGAGCTGAGAGCAGTAAGCCCAGTGCAGGGCCATTACTCACAAACTGTGAGATCACGACCTGAGTCAAAGTCAGGTGCTTAACCCAGAGCCACCCAGGGGCCTGGATGACACTTCTAAACCCTTGTGTGATTGGCTGAGACCAGGCATACATAGTGTCCATGAATCTGCAGTCAGATGCTCTAGCACTGAAGTATACTCCCATGGGGTCCGTGAATTTGGATGGGAAGAAAATTACATCTTTATTATTAACCTCTACCTCAAACTTAGCATTTCCTTTCAACATGAACGTAAGCAACAAGTCATAGTAAAACTAGTGTATCTATGACTTTATCACCAGTGGGAGTCAGATATTTTCCTATCACATCATAACAGTAGCAGGAATTCCAAAATATTGTTCACTCTTATCATTGCCTTAAAATTACAATTTTTAGGGGCGCCTGAGTGCCTCGGTCGGTTGAGCATCCAACGCTGGATTTCTGCTCAGGTCACGATCCTGGCATTGTGGAATCAAGCCTTGCGTCAGGCTCCATGCTGGGCTGAGAGCCTGCTTAAGATTCTCTCTCCCCACCTCTGCCACTTTCCCCTGCTTGCACTCTTTCTATCTAAAATAGAAAATAGGTAGGTAGGTAGATAGATAGAAAGATAGATATTATAATTTTTAGACCTTTTGTTTGATCTTGTTATTTAGTGTGTTAATAAAGCACATGTATTTACTATATCCTGATTTTGGTAGCTTTTAAAAAATATTTTAATAACTTTTGGTATAATTGGCTTCCTTTCCAATCCTGAATATTGGAATCTATTCTTTGAAGGGGTCCATAGACCTCCCTCCCTCCCTGCCAGAGAAGTCCATGGCCATAAAAAAATAGCTTAGATTCAGCATTTTCCTGAGTCACCTACAGATGTCACAAGAAAAAAATGATAAGGCAGTTAGTTGCCAGCAAGGAGAAGGGGAGATGACCACTGGATGGGCAATCAGTGAGCAGCCCTAATGCCACTGAGTGGTTCCTTCCCTGGTATTGCCTACCTATATTCATTTCACAACAGTGTCTCCCAAACTTCAGGTATTTTTATGCCATTTATGTCATGTCACCAAATCCAGGTACCCCCATACTATTATTTCCTTAATACTTTTCTTTAAATCTCTTTATTTTTTCTGGTATTCGTCATTTTAAAGGAAACCTCCTTAAATGGAAATGTGTCACTTACCATAGATGAAAGGAAACCTTAAACGTATATACAAAGAGTAAGAACACAGAACAGTGTTACTGAATTCTGGCTAAAGCCTATGTGCCCACCTGGCTCCGAGCCTGAGGTGTGCCCTCTTTTTGTTAAAGACAGGTTAGCACTAAACCAAAACTTTCTCCTTAATTTAATCAGAAGAGTTGAGGAATAACCGGTTATTGTTTTATGCCCTGTCACCCACTTAAAATAATTCAGTTCCCTGGGAAAAGCAGGCTTATGACAGACCCCTCATCTTATGAGGTTAGTATCACTTACGTTTCTGAACACGTTACCTCTTAAAGATCAGTGCTTTTTAAGAGCTCACAAGCCACATCTCAACTACTGGTTCTGGGATTTGGTCCAGGACAGACTGTAAGCTTTGTTACCTGTGGTTCTTGAATTCACCGTTTTTCCTTTTCTTTGCCCTGATCCTTTTTCCCCTTTTCAAAGGTCAGACTAGCATTTGCCTGTCTCCTCGCTGCCAGCATCCCTTCTCTGTGATCCTGAAAGCGTATCGACTGTAATCCAGCAACTTTTGGTTAACTGATTAGGCTTGCTGTTATGCAATGGGACTTTAAGGGGGAAAGCATCAGTCTTGGAACCCCATGGCAGGAGAAGCAGAAGAGCCCCAAAGCTCGAAGAGAAGTGAACTAGATGAGCAAAGGCCCTAAAAGTCAGACTGCTGCTCCAGAGCGGTGCCGGGCCCTGGTCCCGGTGAGCGACGCGCGTGCAAGAGAGGGGCTGGGGCGGAGCATGCAACTTCAAGGTTCAGAGCCAAGGGTTGGAGTTCAGGTGTTTGAGGGCTAGAAGGAAGTTCAGATCTAGTCTCATCCCATGAGGAAACACAAGCTCAGAGAAGTTAAGTGGCTAACGTGACAGTCACACTGATATAAAGTAATGGCAGAGCTAAGATCAGGACCCAGGGGCTATTTCCACTCATTATCTTAAGACTCATGTCCTTCTGCCCAGTGTTAAAATTGGTCTGGGGTCACGGTCCCACCTTCCCTTCCTCACTGGTCACTGCCTCACCCCTTCTTCCTCACTTTCCCCATGCTCCTGACGGTGGAGCAGCACTCAAGCCCTCTCATTTCTGGGACCTTCTAGGACTTGTGTTGAAGCTGACAGAGAGGACCCAGACCTCTCGTTTATGCAATTCTTTTTGCCTACAGGCAGCCCTTAAGACAGGGGAGGTGGGAAGGAAACCCCAAGTGCAGGGGTGAGCACTTCTTTCTCTGCTCTCTTACCTCCTCCCATCAAGGTTCTAGCTGACAGGTGTGGTGGGATCTGAGGTCTGCATTCGTCTTCTTTCCTGTTCTTTTCTGGACCTCAGAGAACACAAGAGGTAGACAGACGCTCTTGGTTGGGGAAGGATGAGCACACAGCTGCGATTTCCAGGGCCTAAGCTAGAGAGATGGTAGTGATTTTTTTTTTTTTTTTTTTTTTTTTTTTTTTAATTTAGGAAACCCTGTTGAGAAAGACAGGTTGACACTTGCTGACCATGCTCGTGCAGAATTTCTCCTGGAGCTGCTAGTCGTGTGCATGTTTACGAGTGGAGTATGTCTTGTGGGCATGCTTCTTTGCGTGTGCACTGCCATCCCCAAGCAGGCCTCACACGCATCACGCCCCAACTGAGCGCTTTTCTTAATGGTTTGAAGCACAAATGTTATTGTCTTTGAGTTAAGTGGTTCAATTAGCGCTGATTGGAAAGAGTGGGATGAACTGGGGAAACATGCAGCCTGTTTGTTAACAGCCAGGGGAATGAACGGAGGGAAGGAGGGAGGGGTGTTGGCGCTGAACACTGCTTCCGGGGGAGCCTGGCCCACACCATGGCTTTGGGGCAGAGCTGCCATGACCAATTTTTGTTTGGAGGTCAAGAAAGCAGAAAGCTATCGGGAGAGGGGTAGCGTGGAGTTCTCGAGCAATGCGGAGTGGATGTGTATCATCCCTGCTGCTGTGAGAGATCTTGGCGTCCCCACAGAAACTATTCATCGCTCGGCCGCGTACCGCCTCACCCCACCAGCTTGGGGCCGCACCCTTGCCGTTAGTGGAGAATGCTCTCTCTGGTTTGCAGAACCTTATTCCAGCTGTTGGCATGGGTGTCTGTCTTGCTGCCTCCCAGAGAACAGGACATTTGGGGAAGCTAAGCAGGACCGCAGAGGCTTTCAGAGCTTCGAAGCAACCTCAGATACCTTGCCCCTGTAGTCATTCCTGGGAGTAGACGTGGGGCCGGAACCTCACCCCTGATCTGCTCCCTCTCCGGTCTTTCTTTTTTGCTACCCTAACAGGAGCAAATCCAGCATCATTACAAACCTTAGAATTGATCATTCTTCCCTTTCCATCCAGGTCTTTTGCATAAGACCCGTGTACTGTGCATTGTACTGTGGAGGGCTCGGTGATTGATCTGTCACTCTGCCGTGACCCCCAGAAGGTCTCCTCTTTCCACTCTGGGTAACAGAAGGTGTGGCTCCTCCCCGCTTTTATCCTCCAGCCCTTCCTCATTTCCCCACGCTACCCCTGTTCCTTCAGGGCCTCCCACAGAGGACAGCTTTCTCTTTAGGTGCCACCCTGACACAAGGCCCAGCAGCCCCCTCTTCCTTCTCTCTCCTCTTGGGCCCACCAGCGTTCTAACCACACACCACCCCTCAACTCGCGGATAAGACCAGAAGACCTGAGGAGCTTTGAGACTAATGACACGTCTGTGCAGCAGGATAGCATGAGGGTTAGCAACAGGGACTCGGGAATCACACCTGCTTTTCAGTTCCAACCCTGCCACTCACTGGCTGCATGGCCTTAGACCTAAGGCTCTGAACCTCTTTAACCTTCAGTGTCCTCCTTATTTATAAAATGGGGGTATAATTAGTAAGTAGAATTATGGGAGGAAAGTCGCCAGAGAGCCCTAGGTGTAGGAAGGGATAGCATGGTGAGGTCAGGGGAGCAGTGGGTCTCTGGTAGGGATGTGAATGTGAAGGATGTTCTGAAATGATGTCGTCAGTTCATCCAGTGAAAGCTTGGCCGGATCCAGGGAGGCCAGGGTAAACACACACAGAGAAAAGGTTTCCCAGAGAGCACTGCGTTCTGTAGTGAGGACACCTTCTGCCCCCGGCAGATGGCTCAGGTACCATATGATTGGTCCCATCCACTTTTCTTCATAAGGAAGCTGAACCAAGAGCTGGTACACACACATGTGTGCGCGTGTGTGTGTGTGTGTAAGACCAGTGAACAGGAGGAGATGTTTACTGAGTTCACCCTTTTCTTGCTCTCCTTTTTCTTTTTGGCATGTGGAAAATTGTTTGAATACCCCTATGGACACGAAGAATTTATGCACAAACCACTGTTTTCTGGTGATCTTACCTCCATTTGTATATCATTTATAGGCCGATTGAGTCAGTGTGACCCTGCAGGTCCTGAAGAATCCCCACACCTCATCGTTCCCCTGCTGACCCCCTTCCCCAAACAATGTACCCCTAGAGCCTGCACTCTCACACCAAGGAAAGAGAGCCTGTCTAAGTTTTGCCTTCACCAACTTGAGCAATTCAGTTACTGTGCCATTTTGGGGAGATCATTGGTGCCCAGCCATCCAGCCAGAAGACCTTACTGCTATATAAAACCTGGGGAGTTGGACCCAAGCAAGTCCCATGTGCCCTTGAGATGTCCAGGGGTTTTGCCATCAGAGCAGTCTAGGAAGAAAGCTCACTTTGGCCTCAGGTTCCTAGCTGATGTTTTTTTTTGGTCCTCCCTCACACCATTTTCCCCTGGTCTTTGGGCCCAAATCCCTCTTCCATTTATCACGTCGCCCGCAAATCCACTTTCTGTGCTGCTGCCAAGATCCTTCTCTGCATTCCCACAGCCATCTACCTGTGACCCAGCCCGCCTTCCCCAGAGAGTTTCTATAATTACTTGAGAGAACCATTGTTCCAAGAAGATAGGCAGAGCTGCCGAGTTGAGGGGCTCCGGGAGGACACAGCCGAGTCAGCCCTCCCAGGCAGAGGGAGAACGTCATTTCCTAGATATTTCTAAGCTCTTCTCTGCCTTGTCTCCATATTTAACATAGACTCTTAACCCCATATCCATCTGTGAGTGCATGTAAATGGCAGTAGCTTTGCTTTTCTGGAAGCCTTGGGTCCAGCAGATATGAAGGAGCAGGGGTCTGGGTTTCCAGAAGGGAGAATTCAGACCTCGTCCTTCTCTGGATCTGCCCTGCCTCAAGAGCTTCCCCCAGGCTCTCACCATAGGGCTTTCCTTCTCAAAAGCACTCGCCAAATCCTTACGCACTGGCGTAGTACAAGTTTAAGTTTCTGCCCCTGGGTCTCTCTGCCCTTTCTAAAACTTGGGCAGAGGCCCAGAAGGCATGCTTATCACATTTGAGATGAATAAGATTGTGTTGTGTTAGAAAACCAAGGTTCAAAATTTCTTACAAGTATGGAGAGAGATGGGCTGCAAGTTACAACGTGAAATGTAATTTACCAGTTGTGACAAATGCCAAGTCCTGTGCTTAAGTTCAGAAAATCGGTTACACAATTACAAGATGAAGGTGACCTAGCTTGACAACCGTTCATTTGAAAATTACCCCAGGGGGTTTTGTTTACTACAGACTGTACACTAACAACAGTGCGAAGTGACTGATAAAAATTGCATTAATACAGAAATAGTATAGATCGAAGGAGGCAATTATTCTGCTTTGCTTAAGTAACATCTGGGACATTGTGTTCAGCTCTGAGCTTTGCGATTTTAGGGAGTTCTTGATAGCATTCCTGGGAAAGGACCGGGTGGTGTAGTGAGTGGGATCCAGGTTCGAGGAGTAATGGAAACCACTGGAGATGGAAAGAAGGGACGAAGCTAACATAAATAATAGGAATGGTGGTTTCACAGACGGAGGCAGGGAACGGGCACTTTTTGTGCACTTGCTATTGCTAAACACTGTGCTAGTCACGCTCATAATTCTCATGTAATCCTCAAGGCGGTCCTCGGAGCTGAGAGGCATTTGGGCTTAGAGAAGGTCTTATTTCCTGGGTAAATAAGAAAAGGGGCTCAGATTTTGTTCCAAGTGGCTCCATACTACAACACTTTGGCCAGTAGGGGCAAATACAAGTTGGTGGGTTTCAACTTGAAAGAGGACTTTTCTAAAGCAGAATGGATTCTTAAGTGGAGCACCCCCTGGTGTGGAATACTTTGATAGAAGCTCATCATCTCCCAGAGTTGTGAGGAGGACATCCATCCACACTGCGGGGGTGGGGGGAGATCACGATGACATTTGGTTCGGATGGGGTGTTCTGGAATTCCCTCAGGCTCTCTGAGGGCAGCATCGGGCACAGGAGAACTGCTAGGCGGGGGCGGGGCAAGGCTAGAACTGCCAGCGCCCCTTCTTCTGCCTGGGCTCACAGATTACAGGCCGCTTACTCCAGCCTTTGCCCAGTGCCCCCGTTTGCTAGTCTCAGAACCCGAACAGGGTCTCTTCCTGGCAGCCCATCTGTAAGGGCCAGAACCTGCCCTCCTCCCCTTTCTGACTCCGTCGTCACAGCTTGTCTTCCTACCCAGGAATGGGCATTTTGAAGAGGCTCCCTCCTGTCTCCTTTTCCCCATCTGTGCAGCCTCTTTTGCGGCAGCATCCAGCAAGGGGGGGTGGGGGGGGTACCGCCATCCTCACCCCAGACAGGATTGTCTTCCGAGCCAGGGATGTCGACGAGGCCTGTGCGTGTATCTGCATGCTCACGCCGCAGCCTGATCGATGCCTGTCAGAACTGAGCATCAGAGTGACAGCCGCACGCCGGGCTGTTTGCTGAACACAACGCGTCCGTCAAGGGAAATCAGACGAAATCCATCTCCTTGTCCAAAGCCTGGCCCGATGGGCTGTGTCTGGAAAGCCATTCTTCTATCCCACCCTACTTTGTGCCCTGAAAATCATTCCCCCTGGATTTCAGTGTTACATTGATGGGCCTCCTGGGGCAGGAGAATTACGGTCAATAAAATGAGGCGAAGATACCAATCCCAGCCTCTACCCTTTAGGGACATCCAGTTTAGAGCTAGTGGCTACTGTATGGACAGTACAGGTCTAATAAATACACAGAGTTATCTTGAATTGATTGGTATAAAATAGAGCATAAATCGGATTTGATTTAAAATTTTGCAGATGTATTTTGAGTAGGGCATGACCAGATTGAATGGTATGTGGGATATAGGACTGGCATTCTAGACACAGCCCATGGTAGACAAGGGTCTCTGTAGAAGGTCTCATTAGAGAGGCAATTATGAGGTTTTAAGGCTTTCAAATTGACAAGGACAAGTGTTGGCAAAGGTTCTGTGTTTGTAAACCATTTGGGGCTGTGAGAATCTCTGTCACCCTGTGTCTTGGCAGTAAGCCAGCTAGCTGCTTCTCTTTCCTCTCCCCGAAGCCTCTTTATCCCATACAAGCCTGTACCTGAACCTTCACGAAGACCCTCTCTAACCCTCAGCCGCGCCAGCACTGGCATTTCCCAAGGCTGCCGGCTCTTAACAGAGGAACTCTCCTGTTGCCCACCTCTGGCAGCCGCTGTGCCGGGTAGTTCTCTCCCCTACGCCTGCCCTCCCATCAGGGGTCTGAATGGCTCGCAGGTGTCAAAGAAAAATGTTGCAGGAGGCCAATCACTCTGGAAGGGAATTTTTTTTTTTCTACCAGCTAGAAGACTGGAACACAAAATTGTTCAAAAGACAAAAATGGGATGTCTGGGTGGTGAGGGAAAGAGGTCAATCAGCCCAGGAGCAGGAGGGTGGAACACAGCAGCTGAGAAAAATGAGGTGTTTTGGGGGGCGGCGGGGGGGGGGGTCGTCAAACCAGCAAGCAGAGGGTGGGGATCCTGGACGAATGGGAGACTGAGGAGAAGCCAGAGTTTCAGGGTGGCCTCTCGCTGCTGCTGCTGGTCCTTAAAGGGCCTTTCAGGCTTGGGAAGGATTCTCTGATATTGCTTCCCCGGGGGGCGTGCCCGAGGGAATCAGCCCCCCACCTGGGCCTCCTCGCCCCACACTGCCCTACTTGAGCAAGCGCAGCTCTCCCACCCCAGGCCTGCGGAGCGCAGCAGTCAAAGCTTTATTACCCACACACAGGAGCCGCTCTGCAATAAAATAAAATAAACCAAGGTAATGGGAATGGCTGGTGCAGGGGGCGGCCCCCCAGAGAGCTGAGCCCGTTGCTGCCCCTCTTCTCAGTGCCACTGATCACCATTAAGGCGGCTGTCAGTAAGGCATCCGCCGTCCCCTGGACCTCCTTTCCAGGGCTGAGCG
The DNA here is from genome assembly GCF_018350195.1 of Panthera tigris. Lineage (NCBI taxonomy): Eukaryota > Metazoa > Chordata > Mammalia > Carnivora > Felidae > Panthera > Panthera tigris. The sequence goes on from NC_056661.1 coordinate 143,300,153, forward strand.
AGTGACCCCACGCAGTGGTCAGTCGTAGGAGCAACAGCAGCTGTACACGAACGTCCTTGTTCAGCGCGCCGTAGACCGCAGGCCTTGGGGCCGCCTCCTCCTCCTCCTCCGGGCAGTAAGACAGGGAATTTCACCTCCTGAGGCAAGCCGGGGTAGGGAGGAAAGGAGTTCTGCCCTGAGATGACCTCAAGACAAGCCTTTATAACAGCCTCTGCTGTCTATACCTGGGGTAAGTGCCCGATAACACAGAACTAGCTGCAGGAGGGGAAGTCGTGGACCTACAAGTGCCCCAAGGGAGGTGGAGGGAAGCACAAGCACCTGGCTGACCGTCCTCCCGGGGTCCCCACCTCGCATGTGCATTGTTCTGCACAGATATTTATGCCTTGCACGGACGGTGGCATTAGCAGTGGTTCAAAGTCTCTAGTAATTTTCATTTTGTCACACGGCGTATCTGGCCCTTTGACCAGAGAGCTTTTAAATTCCTCCTGCCTGGCCCTTTCTTCTCCCCGTCTCCCTGGCTCCTCCATCCCCGGCTTGATCCAGACTTGTTGATGAGCCTCAGCTTTCCCCCCACACACGAGGCACTAAATCTTGCCTGCCTGCCTCCCGACCCACCATCATTTCCCGAGCTCACCTACGCCCATGAATGCTTAATTTAAAACTTCTGCTGCCGCGCAGCAGTTTGTAATTCTGAGGCCGCTTTCAACAGAGGAAACAAAATGGGCTGATGAATGTACTCAGAAAGGTGAGCAGAAAACCATCCAGCATCTCTGTGATGTGGGGAAAGGCTTTTCTTAACCATTTAGCTTAATAGGATGGATATCTGCAGTGTAGAGTAATTCTAAGAGGATGGATATCTGCCTGATCCATTGGCCTGTGGGGTGGTTATGAGTTTAAAATTTTCTCATCTCCCCAGCAATAAATTCTCTGGGCTTTTCAATTGTCAACTTAGTTTTCAGTGGGGCAGCCAGAAGGGATTTTGTTTGGGTCAAAGGGTTAAAAAGGCAGATCCAGTCAGGTTGGGAGGCAGGCAGGTGTACCTGGCGTGGCTCATCCTTCATCTGCAGCTTCTCCGCCGCCTGCACTCCTCCCCCGGCACCTCCGTCGGACCACAGTTTCCCTGTGCTTATCGTCTCTGCGTGGCTCATGTTCCACCGCGGGGATCTAAAGGAGCCCCTGGGCCTTCAGAGGTTAGAGCCCCGCTGCGGGTGTCTGCGCTAGCGTTCGGATTGCGAGGGGATGGCGAGGGGATGCCCTAGCCCGGCCACCTCCAGATGCAGGCCCAAGAGAAGGGCTCGCAGCCTGCAGCTCTCCCAGGCAGGCAGGGACCTGGTGATGAGTTCCCAGGGCTGGGTTCATGCTGAGCAACCAGCGGAGAGTAGCTGCAACGAGTCCCAGAGGGTAATGAGCCTAGAACGCGGCTAACTGGAGTACTCAGCATGGGATCATTGGGGAAACAAGCTCAGGCAAATCTGTGCAGAGGGGAATCAAGGCTTTCCTAATGACTTTCTTCCTTCATACTGACATATTACCTCTCTGCCCAAGAGCACAGCAGCCGGGGCCAGTGGGAAGACAGATGACTCTCCTTAGGTCCACTTCCTGGCCTTTCTCAGCATGCCTTCCTCCCCTGCTCCCAGCTCCTGATGGCCTCCTACTCCCTGGGTCAGAGCTTCAGGAACTCCCAGAACCTAGGACTGTGACTCTCCTGGATGTCAGTGAATCGTTCTGCCCACTGAGTAGTGACAAGAGTCAGGCTCTGAAATCAGGAAGGATTATGTTCAAATTCTGGCTTCTCTCCTTACCAATGACCTTGGATACATTCTTTAGCCTCTCGGCCCCTGTCTCCTTGTCAGTAAAGTGAGACTAAAAATAACCACTTCACAAAAAGGCTATGAGGATTAACTAAGGCAACATGCTTGTCTGGGAACCTAATTCGTTGTGTGGTATACAGCAGGTACTCAATAAATGTTAATTCCCTTCCCTCTTCCCTATAGTGAGGAGCTGCTGGTCTTCCCTTCAGATGTGGCAGTGGGAACTGCAGAACCTTCTTGCCTGGAGTGTTCATGATCTACCCAGTGCCCAGCCTGGCTGTCTGACAGAGGCTGTGTTGAGGGCAGTAGCTGGCAGGGCCCAGCCCTAACGTGGTGGGCCCTCGGAGCAGGGCTTTGTCCCGGTACTGTATGCCAGGGACTGTGTTTGGATCAGTAATAGAAGAAAAGCTTTGTTTCTCTCTGAGATTATCTTCCCTTTATGTTCTTTGAAGCAAACATTCTTAAAAGCGAAGGCAAATCAGTAGATAAGTGCCAGTGATTGGCATCCGGGTCTTTTCATTCAGTCCATTTAACAAACATGTAATGACCTGTATGTCAGGTGCCATGCCAGGACTTGGGACCACAAAGTCAAGTGCCATGTGGCTATGTTTTCTGCCATCAAGGAGTTGGATGGCAGGCTCAAGAGCTCATCAGGAACCCAGAGTACAGGGTGATACATGTTCTGGGACTCACAGGATTCCCTTGGGGCACAACTAAGAGTTCAGGAAAGATTTCCTGGAGGAAGTATCACTTAGGCCAAACTGTTAACGGTGAGTAGGCATCAGCCAAACCAAGGGTAGAGGACATGCATTCCAGAGAGATACTAACGCATCAGTTTGGAATTACATTCAGTTGCTGAAAACAGTTCAGAAACAGCAGTTGCTTACACAAGATTAAAGTTTACTTCTTTCTCATGAAAAACGTCCAGAGATAGACAGTCTTGGACTGGTACAGTGACCTCAGTGTCAACAGGGATCCACGTCCCCTCCTCCTTCTGGAGTAATGGATCCAAATCCATTTCTTAGCACGCATGGATTCCATTCTCAAGGTCCAAGGAGCCTGTGGGGCCCCACCTATTCACACCTTCCTTCCAGTTAGGACGCCGAAAGAAAAGGGGGAAGCCCATGGTGGCAAATGCTTTCAGAAGTCCCACTCAAAAATATCAGCTAAATCTCAGCGGTGTGACCAATGAGAGAGGGACCGACTTTTAGCTGGCCACACCAATACCTGGACTAAAAGGATACCTGTTACTAAGAAGAAAAGAATGGAAACTGGGCCACAGAGCCCGTGTGACATGACATTTCAGGATCTGTTTAGGAAACACCTAGTTCATTCTGCCTCGTTCCTTTCCTGCCACTAATACTTTTCCCTCTCGCTTTTGCTGTCACTCCAGTGGCTTTAGGTACTTTCAGGAGGTAACTGCAAAGCCCAAAACAGTGTGAGGAGCCCATGGCCCAGGGAGTTGGGTAAAGACAGGGAAGAAGAGGGAATGTGGCCTCGGTGCGGAGAAGCAGAGGAGTCAACCCACCCGTGCCGGCCCACGCCCTTCGTTCCTGGTCTTTTCCTGGGCAGAGATGACCCGGACCAGCTGCAGACCACAGAGAGGTTTGGGAGGGCTTATGACATCTGAGAGCTCCACTCAGACGGTACAAGCAGTGCCATAGTTTCACTGTCAGTAGCAATAAATGAGCAGTGAGGAAGCCCAGCCTCGACCCCCAGAAGAGGGCAGGGGCCGGAACCAGGGTCATTGACCAGGCGATCTGGCCTCTGGCATACCGCACTTATTCCAATCTGGGCTATGTGTGCTCAGATCGTATAATGGGTGGCTTTTACCCACAAGCCTTCCTTTGTATTGCAGAGAGGCCACAAAGATCACAGGTCATACAGAGCAAGGACTCAGTTTGCCCGTGTGACAGGAGGGTGAGCACACAACAGCCCTTGCCCACTGGCACTGCTGGAACAGGAAGACTGTATCATCTGTATATTAGCCAAAGGCCTATGATTTTTCCCTGAGAGAACCAAAGTTTGGTCACTCTATAACCGAGGTGCCCTCAAAATACATTTCTGTTCTCACCATCTGTGCTTAACCCAGGAAGAAGCACCAACATTGTCTACCGGACATTCTCCTGAGAACTTTGTGTATAATAACTCATTTAAACCTCACATTTTCCTCAGGAGGGAGGTATTCATTTTCACTGCTCCCGCGTTAAACTTCAAATCTGAAGCACAGGCTTAAAATAACTCGTCCAGGTTACTAAACAGTAGAGGCCAAGTTTGAATCCAGAAAGTCTGGCTTCAGAGTAACCATCGTGCAGTTCTGCCAATGGATGAGGTGCCCCAAATCAGGAGGAAATGTCGGAATGGAGACAGGCAGGTGGAGGTAGGACCAGACACAAAGCACCGTGCCTGTCTGTTATGCAGGGAATAAGTGAAAGTCATGCTAGGGGACCCTGCCCGGTAAAGGCTCTTCTTCTCTTTCTGACCCCCTTGTCTTCTCCCCTCTTTGCTTTCTGACTCCAATCAGCATGATCCATTGACCAGCTACACTACACTTGTCTGTTTCTTCTCATTCCTGCGTCCCAACTATTGTCACTGTACCAGGACTTCTGTGCATCTTGTTTAGGTTCCCATCCTTCCCTTCCTGCCTTCCTAAGGATGTACAGAACCCACCCCCGATCCATCTGTCCCAGATCTGTATTAGAAGGGGCTGGGCTCTGACCCATCCCATCACCCTATCCCTCAAGGTCACCCTCCTGAGCTTTTCTTCTGAGCAGATTGCACCTCTTCCTGGCCTCTGCTGTCTCTGCCACCTTCCCTCTCCCTCAGTATCTGCTTATACCTCCACTGACCTCGGCCTCCCTTTTTGTCCTGAAATTCTACCTCACTCCTGCTTTCACTCCACCATCCATGACTATTTCTGAAGTATGATCCAGGTCATTCCACATGCTAGAGCATGTTTGCCTGGCCCCACCTGTGATGTCCTGCCTGGCCCCTCCCTGAAGTATCCCCACTGTCTAGCGCTCAGAGTTGGCGTGCTCCTGTGAACCCCTCCAGTGCCTGCCGTCTGTGCTACCATTCGGTGGTCATGGGTTTTACATGGCATTTTGTCACTAGTCGACATGAAGCAGCTTCGTTGTGTCTTCTCAACTGAAGCTCTTTGAAGACAGAAGTTATTTTTTGTCCGTTTGCATCTATTGCAATGCCTAATGCAGTGCTTTTCTACTTAGGAGATGCCAAATAGCTATTTCTCGGTTGGTTGATTACAATAAGTCCTAGGTCTCTTTACACATCCTTAATGATTTTTATACATTGCAGTTCCTTCAACATCTGTCTTTCCATTTTGAAGAATCCTAATCATTTTTGGATGTTCTCTTCTCTTTAATCAGCTCAACTGGGCATCCCTGGTCCTTCTCCAGCCCTGCTGTATCTTTCCAGAGATGCAAGGCTGAACCACAATGATCTCCCCTTGCAGGGTACATTGTACTCTATTATAACTGTAACCTGCACTTTCTGCTGCTTGCCTGGCCTTGGAAGCTGTCTTTGTTAGGGAAGCTCTGGACAGCAACCAGGAACATAGCCATGCGGAAGGTGTTGCCCAGAAACAAAAGAGCCCTGCCAAGCACAGTCGCCCAGGAGCCCCCTCCATCAAGCCCCTTCTAGCACTGCCTAGAATCCTGATGCTTGGGCAATGACGTGGGGACTAGGTGTGGGTGCAAAAGAAACAGGCAACAGCCTCACTTGGAGGGCATAATGTAAAAGCTCATGGATTACAAGAGCAGTCTAGTTGATTCAGGACTTAACGTGAGCACTAAAGATGGAGTTGTTAGAAAGAGTGAATTAGGGAAGGCTTCCTGGAAGATATAAGTGGTGTGGGGGAGTTGCCCCTTGGACACATCTTCACACATTTTCTCTCGGCACTCCTGGGCAGAAACTTCCTGAAGTGGGGGTTCTCTCAGCAATCCCTTACCGGTAAACGGCCAGACATCTCTCTGAGTATGCTCCGCACCTCTGCTCCTCCCTTGGCGGTGCGGGGGCCGCTGCGTGTCTGACTTTTCCGGCTGTGATGTAGGGTTGTGGCCTCAGGGACCAGCCGGGCTACAGGAGGCGGGTTGGGCAGCTCACTCGGCAGGCAGATCAGCTGAGCCAGAGCAAGGGGGGCTGGATTAGAGGAAATGAAGTTGGTGAGAAGGGGAGTATGGTGTACTTCGAGAAGATTCACGGTACTGAGAATCTCTCCTCATAGCCCTTCTTTTTCTTTTCATGCTCCTTACGGCATGCCTTTTACTACCTGACTAAGACAGAGAGGATGGTGCTGGCCTTTCCTTTTTTTTCTTTTTTTTTTTTTTTTTTTTCCTGCTCTTGACCTTCCCACTGTCTGTTTTCCTGCCCACTGGCTCCAGCCAGCAGCTCAGGAGCAGTGGGCAATTGAGAGCATCTTCAAATAGCATTAAAAGAAATCCAGTTGCTTAAATAATGTTTACGTCGAGTGTCAGGGTGGGGGCAGGGATCTCAAAGCTTTCCCCCCCCCCCCCCCGAGGACACCGACAGAAAGTCTATGGCAGGAGAAGCTGCATTGACAGCAGTGGCTGCAGCCACACTGTCTTCTGTCAGAAGAGCCTGGAGCAGGCACCTCCGCCTAGGAAAGCGTTAGGCTCACCACGCTTCCTCCAAAACCAAAGGTATTGTCTTAAAAGCTTAATTGTGCCTTCCAGAAATCTTAGCCAAAGATGCTGAGCATCTTCATTTCCTGTCTCCATTTCAGAGCACACCTACGTTGGGAGCACTCCCCGTGTGGAGCAGAGAGCAGGTGTCAGTGGAATTCTGCTTAGTGTAACCAAACTGGAGGGTGGAGCAGGGCAAACGAGGCCACCCTCATTTGGAGGAACCCCATTCGGAGGAACACAGGATAGCTGCTCCCTGCCTGAGAACAGGACAAGATCAGCCTGAGCAAATAGTAGGGCTGAGGGGCCACCCATTAGCTCCTGGGACCTCATTAAGCTGAGTTGTATTCGGCACGTTTGGTTGAAATGGGGGAGAGAGAAATAATTGTGACTAATGGCGCTTTGAGTCCTGTCAAGAGGATGGGCAGAGAGTCATGTCAACAGCTAAGCTGCTGACCCATCCTATGTATTGTCCTTTCCTACCACTAATACTTTTCCCTCTCTCACCTTTGCTGTCACTCCAGTGGCTTTGGGTACTTTCAGGAGGTAACTACAAGTGTAGCCCAAAACAGCATGAGGAGTCCATGGCCCAGGGAGTTGGGGAAAGACAGGGAAGAAGAGGGAATGTGGCCTCAGTGTGGAGAAGCAGTGGAGTCAATACACCCGTGCCGGCCCACGCCCTTCATTCCTAGTCTTTTCCCAGGCAGAGGTGGCCCGGACCAGCTGCAGACCACAGAGAGGTTTGGGAGGGCTGATGACATCTGAGAGCTCCACTCAGACGGTACAAGCAGTGCCATAGTTTCACTGTCAGTAGCAATAAATGAGCAGTGAGGAAGCCCAGCCTCGACCCCCAGAAGAGGGCAGGGGCCGGGACCAGGGTCATTGACCAGGCGATCTGGCCTCTGGCATACCGCACTTATTCCAATCTGGGCTATGTGTGCTCAGACCATATAATGGGTGGCTTCTACCCACAGGCCCTTCTTTGTATTACGGAGAGGCCACAGAGATCACAGGCCCTCCAGGTCATACTGAGCAAGGGCCTCGTTTGCCCACATGACTGGAGGGTGAGCACACAACAGCCCTCGCCCACTGGCACTGCTGGAAGAGGACGACTGTATCATCTGAAAGGATTTTTTTATTTTCCTTACCGTGTTGAAATAGGTTTGAGACAGACTTTGGGAACGTGCATGAAACACAGGCAGAGTCCCTGAAGAGGCCCAGATCTCCTCTCCACTGGGCCTAAGAGAGCAGCCCCTGAGTGTGGTGAGAGGGGAGCAGGGGGCTTTCTCTGTGGCCTGTCCAGGAGTGTGGATCACAGGACTTCTGCCGGCCCTACCGCTTTGCCTTCCTGTGAATCGGAAAGGGGTGCCTGCCAAGGACAGCAGGCCCAGGGCCAGCTTCCTGCTGGCATGTGAAGGCAGCTGGATTTTAAGGAAGAATACGGATGAACACAGGGGCAGGGGGAAATAAATTGCCTGGCTCCTAGCTGCAAGTGTAGGATTTTTATCTGTTCCGAATTCTTTTCTCTTGTGCCTTTCTCTGGCCTGCAAGAGGGATTAGTGTCCATGCACCTATTCTAAGAGACCAGGTGATAATGAAAGAGAAGGAGCTCCACATCCCCTTTCCCCTAGCATAGGACATCCCTGCCACAACCTGACAGCATTTTAGTGGCCCCCGTGGCCACAGCCCAGTTCTGAGAACTCTGAAGTGACTGAGCTTGTCCAAGCTCCAGATTCCCTTAAACCTAACAGCAGTGGCCTTTCCCCAAAGATTTCCCTGTTCTCCTAGAAGGACCTGAGACCTGCCCACACTGGCAAGTGACTTGTAGCTTGAGGCTTTCTCAGCCCTGCGCTCAGATGTTCCCTCAGGCGACTGAGTCCTAACTGGGACACCTACCCCCTGGCTTGGAGGACTTAGCAGACAGGCTCTGGGGTCCTGTCCTGTCCTCTTAGCTCTTCCTCTGGCTGTCTCGTGTCTGCTTTTGCTCTTCACCCCTTCCTTGCTGAGGGATAGTGGCCAGGAGTGGTGGATGTGTAGGAGACCAGGGGGAGGCATACACAGCTGCTGCCTGTGTTCATGCCTGGATAAATAGAGGAATCCATCCTCGCTCCAGTTATATTCAGTACAGGCAAAGCCAAGTGCGAAACAGCCCCTTCTGCTCGTGACGTCTGGGAGCCTCTGAGTCATCAGTGCTGGCTGCACTGACCAAAAGCCAGTTTCTGCCCCTCCGGGCTCCTATGAGCAGACCTGCTGTGACAGGGGCATCTGTGGGAACATCCCTGTCACCTTAGAGAGGTTCTCGAAACAGGCCTTCTCCCAATTTGTTCAGCGCCACTGGATTTCCCCAAAGACCGTTTTCTGTCCCAGGAACTTTCCTTCTCCAAGTTGACTGCCAGTAATCTGGAGAAGCTAAGACCTCTTACCTTTCATCATCTGCTCACTGAATGCCTCCCGTGTGCCGGTAACAAGACATTAATAAGTGCCCATTATGATACTGTAATTAGTAGTGGCATGTGGGGGAAAGCATTGCTAAGTAAATAATGTAATAGTTTGAGTGAAATCCCATCAGTGCAGAATCTTCATGGGCTGGGTAGGAGTTCACAGGTGCCGTAATAGAAGGAGCGTTCTAGCCGCGGGGAAGAGTGTGTACAGAGGCCTGAAACGATGCGTCATGTGTGTGGAGCTGGCGTTGGTTTGGCGTGACCAAAGTAACGAGGGCCAAAATGGTGGAAGGTGAGACCAGTAAGAACCCAGTGGTAAGAAGCTTATACTCTGCTGTGCTGAGGAATTTGGACTTCAGCAGAGAGCAGGGAAGGGTCTCAACAGCAGCAGAAGGGATCAGGTTTGGATTTTCTGGTTAAGTAACCCAAACGCACAGTAACTGTGCGCTTACTATCTACCAAACTCTTCCTGAGTATTTAACTAGAATCAGTTTATTTATTCTTTAGTAAAAATCATTGAAGTAGGCACCATTATTATGCCCATTTGACCACTTAGGGTCCCACAGCTAATAAGTAGTTGAGCAGGGCTTGACTCCAGGTGGTCTGGCTCCCCAGCCTGTCTCTGACCATCGTGCTGCACTGCCTGTGATAAGCCTCACTGCAGCATTGTGGAGGGGCCATTAGGGACACTGGTGGCAGGGATACCGGTGAAGGGGACTGTCCCCCAAAGGTAGGACCTGAACTCAAGGAGTGGCAGTGAGGATAAAGAAGAGAGGAAGAATTCAAGCGACATTTATGAAGTAGAATTAGTGTGATCCGGAGATTGAGTGTGAATATATAAGGGAGCCAAGGATGACTCCCGAGCTTCTCGTGCTGCTGACTGGGATAAGAAATGCAGGTGGAGGCACAGGTTTTATAGTGACGATAGTAGATTCGGAATTAGACTCGTCACATTTGAAAGTTGTCAGGTTGGAGCTGAATTCTGAAGAGAGGTCCGGACTGGAAATAAAAGTCATGGTGTCCTATAACTCCGAGAGCAGTGAAAAATGGGGGCTGTGCAGCTTAAAGTGGCCCCCTGGTAAATATCCGTATTCAAGGGGCATGTTGTTGGGAAAGAATTCACGATTGAAACTAAGAGCAGGGAGAAGAAGCCACGATTGAGAATCACAGAGGCCTAAAAAAAAAAAAAAAAAAAAAAAAAAAAAAAAAGTTTAAAGTGGAAGAGGGCCTCTTAGCTTGGTTAGATCATTCAAAAGGTCAAAATCGATGACATGTGAGAAGAAATTGTTAAAATTACAGTTGCGAGGTCTCGAGTGACTTAGAAGTCGCAGTTCCATTGCAGTATTGATAGCGGTGAACCATCGCAATGGATGGGGAAGAAAAAGAGAGTTGAGGAAATACTCTGGGTAAGGAGAAATAGGTTGACTGGGTGGGATAGGAGGTCAAGGCAAGGTTTTCTCGGATGGGCAAGATATTCATAGGCAGAGAGGTGGATGGGAGAGGGGATTGGAATGGTGACAGTATGTGAGAGGTGACTGGTAGGTGCCCGAGGAAGCCAAAGAGGGTGTGATCTAGAGCTAGGTTTCTTTTTCTCTGGGGTGGGAAGGAAAGAAGTAATTATGGGGGCGCCTGGGTGGCTCAGTCGGTTAAGTGGCTGACTTCGGCTCAGGTCATGATCTCGCGGTCCGTGAGTTCGAGCCCCGCGTCGGGCTCTGTGCTGACCACTCAGAGCCTGGAGCCTGTTTCACATTCTGTGTCTCCCTCTCTCTGACCCTCCCCCGTTCATGCTCTGTCTCTCTCTGCCTCAAAAATAAATAAACGTTAAAAAAAAATTTTTTTTTTAAAGAAAGAAGTAATTATGAATGACAACATAGGAGCTTTTTAAAAGCAAGATGTGGGTCCCCATAGACACCCACAGCAGTTCAGGTAAAGAAGCCGGAGAGCTGGAGTCAGCAAAGCAGAGGGCGCCTGTCCAGAGTGGGCCTCGGGATCAGGGGGACACACAGGTCCTCATAAAGGGGGAAGTGGCATTTTAACTCGACCTGATTGAACAATATTCGATTACTTTCAGACCAGGTCAGACATTTGATAGCCACATGTAGTTAGTTATTCCATGTCATACATACACTGATTTGCCCTGACAAGAGGCCAACCTTCCTCTCGCCGCTAGCTCGGTCCCCACAGGGCTCGGGTACAGCCTGAGGTACTCTGACTGGGCTTTGGAAAACGCCACCGTGGCTGCCTCCGTGGCCCACGCCAAGGTTTGGGATGAAGAACTGCATGGGGGCACCTGATGAACAGCAGTCTTGTCTTCGCTGCTCTTTTGGGCTGGCGCTGCTCTTCTCCATGTCAGCCAAGGAGGATGAGAGGAGCTGGGCCACTCGGTGTGCCTCACGGTCTGAAGGAGTTCCAAAGCTTGGCTCGGTCTCAGGAAACCTGTGGGGAAGGGTGCCACCAGGGGTGCCCTGGACAAGGGTGCAGAATGAGGGCTTCCTGATTCGGGGTCATTCCTGCATGAATCTCAGAGAAGAGAGAGTTAAATCTCCTTCCAGCCTTTAGCCCCAGGTTTTCCTGAGAAGATGAACAATCTACTTTCCTCATTGTCTGCACCAAAGGAACAGATTGCGTCAGGTTATAAACTGTGTTACCGCCTGCAAAGGCCTGGAGTCAGCAGGTTTGCATTTCCCGGCAGACTCAGACGATGCTGATCACTTTGGCTGCCGCCTCTCTGCCTCAGGCAGGACCAGGAGCTGCCCCGCCCCCACCCCCCCCCCCCCCTACTCATCCCACCCCTCATCCCTGAGGTATTCTGGGAGAGGAAGAAGCCCTGAACTTCTAGCTGAGCCATCTTGTTCTGTGCTCAGGCCTTCCATCAATTTCCAGGAGCTTCTTGACCCCTTCGGCCACCGTGCCGACTCGGGCCTCATTTCCAGGCATTCCTAGGGCTTTGGCTTGGGCCAGCACATGGATGTCCGAGGGAGGTTTTCTGGAGAACAGTTGGCACTGTGGGCTGGACTTGAAAGAGTCATCTGATCTGGAGGTGCCGCGGGGTTAGGAGCAGGGGCGCTGATGGGGACCAGAGCGCTGCTTCTCCAGCACAGGGGAGATTTGTACTGCTGCCTGCCTCTCCTCTGCCCACTCCCTGCCGGCAGCTGCCGGTAATGAGACCCAGGAGGCATTTCATGGGCACTGCCTCTGCAGCTCCCAGAGCGTTACATTATTAATTGCAGTGTGGTAACGTTCGTCGTCTCTGAGAGACGTTGCTGTGTCTGCGCGTGCCTGTGAGTGGCGGGCACACGTTGGCTGTGTTAAGCTGCTACTATATTAAGGTGAGGTGTCTCTTCAAGTTCACAGCTCTAGCTGTGGCAGCACGTTACAGCCTTCATGCAGCATCAGTGATGGTGGAAAACCAGCTCTGCGGCGATGCGGCTACCTCTGTGTAACAGGCAAGGAGTCTCCGGTGCAGTCTGGCTGCTCTGGATCACTGCTCACATTCTGGCAGAAAAGTGGTGGGAGGCGTGGGTTCGGAAGAGGCTGGAGTGCCCTTTGTGCCTCTCTGCAAGTTTTCCTGCGGGGCCCGAGGGTTCGCAGGGGGCTTCTCTGCTTGCCCTTCTGTCTCCTCAGCCGCCAGTCGTACTGGTACACCACCAGTGCCACCACCCAGCCCCGACTGTCCCCTCAGCTAGTTCACAGCCGAGAGCACCCTAAAACCTTGGTTCTGCTCTCATTTGTGTGTGAGGAGACTGAGCCTGGAGGGGACGTGACCCGCGTCCTCCCGGCCCAGATCACAGTTCCAGTCAGTCCGGTGCTTTTTCTTTGTTCCTCGGTGCCTTGTCATCCAATCTTCCTTCCTGCCGTGTTCCTAGTTTCAGGCTTTTTCCCATACTTGTTGCTGGTGGCTTTGGGGGTGTTGAAAGCAGGCCTGTGGCCAGACAGCATGTGGGAAGGATAGAGGCTTCTGCCTGTCATTAAGGCCCCTGATGTCACCTCCCCAGAGGCAGCCCTGAGCAGTCTGCTCTCTGCCTTCTAGAGGAACTCGCAGCCTGTATAACCTCCATCGCCGTCACCTGTGCGGGAAGTCTTCGTTTCCAAGGACCCCAGGGCAGGGGTGTTCTGTGCCACTGCTCTTGTCTACCTGGCTTCACCTGTCCTGCCGGAGGCGGCCCACCTCCCCTGGAGGAGAGAGCATCCCCTCGCTATTTTCCAGGCATTCCTCAGCCTCCCAACCGAAGAGGCTGGCTAAAGAACAGTCCTCTCCCGCGCTCAGGCACTGTGCCTAGAGGTGGGGCTGGCACACTTGGGGAGATCGTACCTTTTCTCCATCCTCTTGACACACAAAAAAGGAAGGTGGGTACATAAGTATGGGATCTCCCTGCCCTCCCCCATTGCCAGTCGCCTCTGTGCTGTACCTCCTTTGGCTGCCCTGAGTCACCAGTGGAGCGTGCAGCCCCCTGCTGTGTCTCCTCCTCTGCTCAACACTTGAGAGTTTCTTTGCCCTGAGCGCCCCTAGCTGCCTTGTTCAAGTTTGCCTTTCAGTGGAGGCAGCCTCCAGTGCCTTCTCCCTCCCCTGGCCCAAACCTCACCAAGACCCAAAGGAGGCTGCAGGAGGACCTGTGTCTTTTCAGCCTTGCCCCAGACTTGGAACCACTAGTCATCCAATATGGTTCCTGGAGCAGGAGAGGTAGGACAGCTACCTGAACCCCCAGGGCAGTCAGAATTTCCTCTGTGGTCTTATGGTGAGCTCTGAAGTGACCAAATCTCTCTCTCTCTCTCTCTCTCTCTCTCTCTCTCTCCCCTCCCCTCTCTCTCCCTCTCCCTCCCCCCCCCCCCCAACACACATACACATATACTTTACATAAGGTTTCAGAATCTGAAGGCTTAGTGGCTGGGAAGGAGCAGGACAAGTTGAGAAAGAGGAGTAGTATCCATAAGACCCTCAGCCCCTGGGTGGCTTTCACTTCCCTTCCTGTGACCCCGTGCACCGTTCTAACCCTGCACTGCACCCCAGGCCCAGAATGTGCCACACTGCCTAGAGAGAAAGATGACTCAGACCCCACTGCCTGCCTGATGGAGTACTTCCTAAGAAGCTGGACAGAATCCAAACAAGGGAAAGGAAGGGCAGTGTGGAAGAGGGGAGCAGGACAGGGACCGAGTATATTTCTGGAGGCCAAGGCACTCCAGCCACTAAGGAAAGAACTATAGGCAATGAAACAAATTCATGGCCACCACAGCTTCTCTCCTCACTTGTTCTCAGCCACGGAGAGCGAGCCAGAGCCGCTCCAGTTCTCCCCTTTCCTCCTTTCCCTTCTCCCCTTCCTCACGCACCCGCAGCTGGGAAGGGTGAGACCACAGCCCGGCTGGGTGGGCACTGAGGTGTGTGTGCTGCCTGGGCACGGGAGCTCTTCCTCAGTAATTAGGAGACATGCAAATTAACAGCCTGTGCCGTTTGTATTAATTTGGTAAATAAGCCAGAACAATTTCATTAGTGGCACATTAATGTGCTTGGGAGCAGGAGAACGTGTCCCACTGTGAGGCAGCGGGCCCGCCGGCTGCCCCAGCCCACGGACAGGCCGAGTCCAGTGTGTCCAGCTGCTCTCCCGCTGGGTGCGGCTGGCCGGGCCGTGTCCCCTCCCCTTGGCCCTGTGGCAGAGAGAGACGCGCCCCCCCCTCGACTGAGCAGAACAGCACCTGGTTATTCAGCTGGGTGTGAGGACAATCACACATTAGCTCTTCCCATCAGCCCACACTTGCCTTCCCTCCACTCTGTATTTTGCATGAGGCCCCCTGGGTGTAAGAAACCCAAACCTTCTAGATGGAGGGAAAGCTGAGGGGATGGAGCTCAGCCCGAGCAGGGCTGCTGCTGGCCCGTATTAGCTGAAGGGAAGAGGAAGCAGTTTTATGTTACTTCCTTGAATACATAGGATCCGCTTCTCTTTTTACGGACAAGAAAACTGGCTAGGAGAGGAGAGTTTGTGGGACTTCCCAAAAACCCCAGCCAGAGCTAGGATTTGAGCCCAAGTCTGTCTGACTCCATGATCCATGCTCTTCCTGCCATCTCATTGCCCGGTCACTACACCCAGCTCTGGGGAAGACGCGGGGGGGAGAAAAAGCTTTGATCCCCCTTGGAGCAAACAACCTAGTTGAAGAATAAAGATATTTGGAAATAAAATAACTGGCCCTACTATGAAGTAAAAAGTTGATGCTGATGATGATGATGATGATGATGAAGCACTTATGTGTCCAGTAATCTTCTACATGCTTAGTGTATGTATTAGCTCATTTAATCATAACAAATCCTTTGAGATAGGGAATATTGCAGTGCCAGTTTTACAGTAAACAAGGACACAGGGACGCCTGGGTGGCTCAGTCGGTTAAGCGGCAGACTTTGGCTCAGGTCACAATCTCGCGGTCTGTGAGTTCGAGCCCCGCGTCGGGCTCTGTGCTGACAGCTCAGAGCCTGGAGCCTGTTTCCGATTCTGTGTCTCCCTCTCTCTGACCCTCCCCCGTTCATGCTCTGTCTCTCTCTGTCTCAAAAATAAATAAATAAATAAATAACTAAATAAATAAGTAAACGTTAAAAAAAAAACAAGGACACAGAAGGTTAAGTGACTTGCCAAAGGTCACATAGGTGGGAGGTGGATTTGAACTGAGGCAGTCTGGCTCCACAGGCTGTGCTCTTAACCTCTGTGCTGTGCACTCCCCTCTAAATGCCAACGGGCGGGTGAGCCTATAGGTGTCCGCAGAGTGGTTGACTTGGGGATGGGTTCGGGAAGCCTTCACAGGAAGGTGGTACTGAAGCTGGAAGAGCTCAGCTCACAGGGCCCAGTTCGGACCAAAGACCCGCACCCGCTCCGTCTGCCTCAAGAGCACGGGGCAAGAGATGCTGGCAGATGGCCGGACCAGCCGGGGTGCCCAGTGAGGCAGCGGCACGGTGTCCTTCGGCGCCTGAGGAGCAGGTCCGACCTCAGGCGTCTCGGCCGCCCTCTTCCTCGTTCTCGCCCAGCTGCTTCCTCAGTGGGATGCCATGGCCCCCCTCATGATCTCTCAGGAGGCCTCCTCCCCTCAGCTCTGTTTTCCTAGGCCTTAGCTTCAATATGAGCATTGAAGAGGGGAATGAAGAGAAGAGCCTCCATCTGTTCCCTGCTGACACCGCCTGTGTCCATGTGGACACGTACTCTGTGGTACCCTAAAGGCCGGATCAGCTCACGTGTGTCCACACCGAATGCCCACGCACAAATGAAACACTCCAGCAGCCCACGGTCATCACCCAAGTCTTGAACTCCCGATGTCACATGCCATTGTAGGAGGCCTCCCAAGGGAAGCTGTCGAGTCCAGATCTCTCCCTGAAACACTCCACAAGATGCTGAAGAGACAAGTAGCAATATTGTATAGCACTTTCCGGTTTACACAACACTTGATTATAATAGCCAGAAAGAAACCGGAAGAGGTTTCCTGTGTATTTGACATGAGTGAGCCTCCCCTAACTCCTGTCTTCAGTTTGAAACAAACTTGTAGGAAATAGCTCTCCGTATACCTCTAGATAGTCAATCCTCATTCTGTGTGATTCCGTTTTTGCAAATTCACTTGCTAAAATTTACTTGTAACCCAAAATCAGTGCTCGTGGGACTTTTTTTTTTTTTATTTTTTAATGTTTTATTTATTTTTGAGAGAGAAACAGAGCGCAAGTGGGGGAGGGGCAGAGAAAGAGGGAGACAGAATCTGAAGCAGGCTCCAGGCTCCAAGCTGTCAGCACAGAGCCCGACGCGGGGCTCGAACTCACGAACTGGGAGATCATGACCTGAGCCAAAGTCGGATGCCCAACCGACTGAGCCACCCAGGTGCCCCATGGGACTTTTTTGATCATTTGTGGATGTGCACTGTAGTGAAAATTCCAAGTCTGCTGGTGAGCACATCTCCCACCTGAGGCTGAAAAAGGTGCTGCACAGCCTTCTTGTTCAGCTGTCACCCCACACACAAGTGTCTTGTGGTCCTGCATTTTTCCTTTTTGTGTGTGTGCTTTCTCTTGGTGATTTTGTAGTTTAAAATGGCCTCCAAGCAGAGTGCTGAAGTGCTGTCTAGTGTTCCTAAGTGCAAGAAGACTGTGATAAGCCTTAAGGAGAAAATACATGTGTTAGATAAGCTTTATTCAGGCATGAGTGATAGTGCTATTGGCTGTGGTTTCAATGTTAATGAATCATCAGTATATATTAAATAAGGTGTCTTTAAACAGAAACATGCACAGAAGAAGGTTATGTATTGGTAAGTTGATAAAAATGTGATGAGAGTCCTGCAGGAATCTAATCCTGTGTTTCCCCTGGGAGCAATGGTTCAGGATTCACTAATTCGGTGTTCATGGTGCCTTTATAGAACATAAGTACCACAAACACTGAGAATCAGCTGTATCTGTATATCTCCGTATGTATGTGTGGTTCATATGTACTTTTTAACTAAGAGAAAGTATCAAAAACCTGAGTCTTAAAGTTGATCAGAAAAATAGAGCATATACAGACATTGGTCCATGGAATGTTATAGTCAGGCTACAAATTCCTGGCAATCGATCTGAGAGAAACATGATGAACAGTGAACACTTATACCAACCTAGGACCACCATGCTTAACCCTGTGCTTGCTCCCAGTGGAACTCTCCCAGGACTAGAGAAGGGTTAAGACTTTGGTCTTCCGATTGAATTCTTTGTGCCCAGAAGGATAGATACGCACAGGGCTTGGCTAGAGAGGTCACAAGTCAAGATACTTGGGAGTAGCCCCATCCCTCCACTGAGCCCAGCCCACCTTCCCCTGAATGCCTTTGATGGAGAAAGTACCTTGGTTGCAGCAGCCATAATGAAAGGGGAAGCAGAGACCCACAGGCTACAGTTTTATCTCCCTCTGTAACCCAAGATGGATTCGGTGAGAGGACAGTGCCCAAGGCTAGAGATTTCTTTCCTCTGTGCCTGGCTGGGCCCAGGGACTTGTCAAGCCCAAGTTAGCATATTGATTGCAGGCAGGGAGAGGCTGGTAAGTGTGAAGTCAGCCAACAGGGTTGGTAGTGTTGACCCCAGGAGTGGCTCCCAGTCACTGTGTCTGTTGCTAGTGTGAGCCCTTGAGAGGCCATCGTCTGGTTTGCAGCATCAGAGGTGAGGTGTGAATTTGGGGTTTGCTATGTGGAGTGAGGTCTAAGTGTGGGCACCTTATAGGATGAGAAGGATTGTACCTGCCTGGGTATTTCATCAACCCGTCTCTAGGGTTCTTGCCTCCATTCTAGCAATCGGGTGCCAAGAGGAATTATGCCAGGGAGCATCAAGCTTCTTGTCACAACCACACTAGCCCACCACAGGCTTCTCAGAACTGGAAGGAGGCCGTGTGCTCAAGCAGGGCAGCTGTCCTCAGTTTTAGGAAAACGTCACTTGGCTACTAACATGGCAAAAGACCAGAGGTCCAGGAATAGGGGACCTACCTACCCACCTACAGAGTCAGCTTGGAATGGATCTATATATAGTATCTTTTTTTTTTTTTTTTTTCCTAGCTCTAATAAACTCTTCATATCTGCTTCTGGGTCAGACCCCAACCTCAGGCATCATTGAACTTACATTTCCACTTGAAGGGTTAACCGTAAGCCTTAAGTAGGAAGAGGGTGTTCAAGAAAAGGGAAAAGCCAGGGTCCTGCCTTCCTGGTCCTACCCCTTCTTCTCCCCATTGCCTTCTGTCTGCATGGCCAAGTCACCTCTGTCTACTTACAGGGTGCCATGTCCTCCACATCTCTCCCTGCTCTCTTCCCTCTCCTTCCCTCCGCTCTCCTCTCTAACCCTCTGCCCTGGGCTGCTGCTGCTGGCTCCAGCCCAGGCTTCAAAGAATTCCCAGGTATTTAGACATTCATTTTATTGCTTAATCGAGCTTGAAGCTGTTTAAATTAATACAAGTTTTCATATTTGGCAGCAAAGACTTTTACAAGCCCCTTTTAGCAGAGAAAGGAGGAGGTTGAGGAGAATCAAAGAAGAAATTCACCCTGGGCCATTGCCTTCATGAGGTGGAAGCAGATCAGCTACCACAAGGGCCAAGGCATCAAGGCCACCCTCTTGGAGGAGCAGAGTCAGTACTGGGGTTCGGGGTCTTGGAGAGGCCCTCAGTGGAGGAGGCTCAGATGCCCCCGAGCCCTGCAGGGATCCCTGAGGGTTCTGAGGTTCCGCCACAGCATAAGGCCCCAAAGACTGGCCTGATGGTAGTGACTACACCCTTCTAGTCACTCCCTGTCAGGAGCAGCCCCCCGCTGTGGTCACCCCACAAATGCCCTCGTGTGTTAGTAAACTCCCTGTTCACATCCTTCTGCCCACCTGCCCCCTTCCCTCCTCTCCTTGCCTGGCTCTCATCCAGCCATTTTCATCACCTCTGTTAAGCATTAATTCCTTCAGCTGTACACCCCTCTCCCCAGGGATTGTCTTGCTTCCCCAGGGCCTGCCTGTCTTCCTAGAAGAGCCGGGGGTGGGTGGGCGCTAAAGAAGAGTGGGATGTTCCCAGAGCTATGTCTGCTGCTTGTCTCACTCCCGATCCCCAGGCTGCACTCACACGCACACGGCTAACGCAGACTCGCTTGCTTAAGCTAAGGGGAGCCGAGTTTACCCTAGGAGCTGTCTGCCAAAAGATCTGAGGAGAAGGGAGTTTTGAAGTTGCTTGGTCAGTGACGTATCTGTAAGGATGATTCCGGGGTGTGAGAGGCCAGAACGCGTAGGTCCCACTCACAACTGAAGCGAAGGGTTCTAAGAGGGTCAGCAGTGCTGGAGCCCCAGTGAGCTCTTGCTCTTGTGCCTAATGCGCTCCTGTCCTGTGGTGTGAACGCCCTGGCGGCTGGCCAGGGCCTCCCCCTGCAGGCTGACACCCCCTTTCTCTGTTCCCCAGGTAGAGGTGGAGGTGGAGAGCATGGACAAGGCCGGGAACTTCATCGGCTGGCTGCACATCGATGGCGCCAACCTGTCCGTCTTGCTGGTGGAGCACTCACTCTCCAAGGTCCACTTCACTGCTGAGCGCAGCTCCTACTACAAATCCCTGCTGTCTGCTGAGGAGGCCGCCAAGCAGAAGAAAGAAAAGGTACGGGTGTGGAGTCGGGCCTGGCCGGGGAGGAGGTGGGCGCCACCCCAGAGCTCAGACTTCCCGCCTTCCCGCCCCTCCCAACACCACTGCCTCCACACAACAGACAGAGCGGTCATCCCCCACCTGAGGGACCCCGGTTGGTGTTGGTCTCAGACCCCACGTCAGGAGCCACACGTGACCGAGGGAGAGGCTGCCAGCTTAGGCTTCGTCAGCCACAGGCCTCCTCTGGTGGACCTGGTGGAGGAGAAAGCTGTCTGGAAGGTGACCTTGGAGCCATGAGAGGAGTGCCTGGGGGAGCCCCTTGTGAGCAGGAGACTGGGGAGTCCTCCCTTCGCCAGCCCGGACCCTTCTTTGCTGCCCTCGGAGCAGCTGGGCGACCCGCAGCCCACTTCTGAATTTCCTTCGCATCGCCCTGCAGGGAAGCCCATTTTGGAAGCTACCCCAGGAGATGCATAAAGCTGTTAGGACAGCAGATTTATAGCCCATCAGTCTCTGCAGACACTGCATTGAAGAGACAAGGGGGGTGGGTCGGAAAGCGGCTTTTGGAAACAAATGGACGATTAAGGAACCCAGTGGTTTGGTGGTGGGAGCTGGGCTTGGCACCCCCCGACTCAGCCTGTCGCCACTGACTTATAGTCCAGCCCTGATAATGGGGATAAATCAGCCGGCCACCAATTTGTCAGGGCTTCTCTGAGCTTGAGGAGGATTTCATGGGACAGCCGTGCTGAGCCGTAAATTTGTTCCAGGAATAAACGTTTCCTTCCCCATGGGGCAGCCATCTGGCTTGCAACTCGCCTCCCAAAGTCAAGGCCCAGACACCTGCCAAAAGGAGTAGGGGGCATCAGGGCCCAGAGGCTCCTCATTCTCTTCCAACCCAGAGCAGCCACCTCCTCACTGGGTCCTTCCCAGCTGTCTTCCTTCAGGCACTGGCCCAGGGACTCCTGCCTAGATCTCTGTCTTTTCTTCCCGTCCCCTGGGGATTGGGACAGGTGACCAACCCTAATGAGAGTGGAAGAACTGTAGGGAGTGGTGACCCACAAATCTTGGGACAGGTGAGAGGGACTGTCCCTGTCTTGGAGGAATAGGCCACCATGAGGCCTCTGAGGACACTTCCACCCTTCCTTGTCCCAATTCTGCTCACAGTAAACCCCGTCTTCCTAGAGTGATGGGGAAGCAGGCAACCTTAGCCCCTACTGCAAAGGAGCTTCCTCTTGGCTTTCCTGTTAGTGAGAGCTGAACTTAAGACTGCCAGCCCCGTGTCCTGTGCCTACTGAAGGGAAAGGCTGAGACGTGGTGCTGGGGCCTTGTGTGCAAAGGGCTGAACCTTCACCAAAGAATTAGCAGCAGGGGGTCAGCGTGGCAAGCACCGGCCTCTAAAGCCCAGATTCTGAAAGCGTCTCTGCCCCCAGGCCCTGCTCCCTTAGTCACTCAGCACACGAGCCTCTTCGGGTCTGAGTGACCCTCTGTTCTCTGAGATTAGAGACCCCAAAGGGACCCAAGAGAAGACAGAGGGGGATCTGGCCTGAGGTGGAGGAATGGGTGCCTTGCTGGGTGTTGTACTGGGCACCACTATTTCCCACGCAGTGGATTTGTCTGAAAGAACCCAGGTCATCGTTTCACTCTTGCCACATGATGATGTTGAGGAGTAATTACCAGTGATTAATTACTTCCACAGGCTGCGTGGTTTTGTTCCAGTCCAATTAAAATGCAGTGCGCTACTCAGTGCAAGAGCCTGCCTGCCTGCTGGGTCCCTGTCCCGCACATCCCATCCTCTTCGGGGGGTCGTGGCAGAACCTAGTATGCCTTGCCTCTTCCGGTGGGGCTGGTTCCCAGGAGCGGTGTGTGTGTGTGTGTGTGTGTGTGTGTAGCACTGCAGCCCCCTCAGAGTTGGCTGGACTCAGATGAGAGAATTTGGTAGTTGCTGCATATCTGAGGTATTCCCAGGATGGAGGCAAGGATCTCCAACCTTGCCTCACTTGTGACCCCATGAGGGCTGCCTTAGCTGTCCGGAGACAGGCACATGTGGCTAAGGGATCATGGTGGTACCTGTGAGCTAACCAAGGAAAGGTAATGCTGAGAGATTTTGTGAGACTAAGAGCATGCAGATGTCTTTGGGGAATGTGATTATGTGTGTGCACATTTGTTAGCGGATCTGAGGGAACCTGGCAATGCTAGCTTCCCTTCCATGAGAACTTAGCTGCCTCCCTGCTGGGCCTGATTCCTCCCTGTGCCCTGCAGACTTCTCTCCTCATGAAGATGCTGGTTGGGCCCTCCTCTTCCTCTACAGGAAGCTAATGCCAGGTTACCCCCTCCTCCTCCAGGAATCCTGGGCGGGTCTGTGGACCAAAGAGGGAAACACAGATGGCAGGCACCAGAACTGCCCTCCCTCCCCGGCCCCCCCTTCTGCCCCAGCAGAGCCCTGGACAGGGCTGAGTTGGCCATTGATCGCCTTTTATTGAGCTTGTCTTCCCCACTGAGATCTTGAAGGCCTCCACAACCCTGGCCCCGAGCCAGCCCCACCCTTGGAGCCTATTGAGCGGAGATATTAAATAGGATTTAGAAAGGAAGGCCTCCAGCCAGTGGAGCCTCAGTTCACATCCCCCGTCTCCTGCCAGAAAGAGGATCTGGGACTCCCTGGGGAGGGAGTACAGGAAAGAGGGAGGGCCAGGGACGGGTGAGGACAGGAAGAGAGAGCCTATGCCCCTGACCTGGCCCCACAATGTAGACAGGAACTGGCATGACAGAGCAGCAATAGAACAGAGAAGGGAGGAAGGAGCCGCCTCCCTTGCCCATTCCCCCACCTAGGTCTAAGGCCAGGGTCACGGAGGGGTTCCCAAGGGGCCCCGCCTCAGGACACAGTGCCATCCTGGCCCCCAGCCTGACCACAAACCCTACCACGAATCAGAGGAGCTGGGAAAGGCCTTTCCACATTAATGCAGTCCGGAGGTTTTCCCAGAGCAAAGCAGAGCCCTCTTGGGTGGGTCTCCCAGCATGCCTAGGCCCTGCTGCTTAGACCCAGTTCAGGCTTGCCTGCACCGAAGGCCAAGAGCATTCCCAGCTTCAGCGTCCCATCCTCCGGTCAGCATCTTGGCCACGCAGGTCCTTCCCCAGCTCTTCCATCTGCCCAGAGCCTGGGGGGAGAGCTATAAGGCACTGATTCTGTGCACACACAATTACTGTTCTCTCTGGAAGGGGTCTTTGGGTCTTCTTTGTCATCGCCCCATGGGTCCAGGATGAGGAGCATCCCTCCTGGGAATTCCCCAAAACAGGCTCCTTGGCAGAGGTCTGAACTGTGAGAGGGCTAGGGATGGCTGTAGGGAAGTGGCACCCATCTGGCAGGTGCCCGCCAGTGTGTCTGTCCCCTCTGCCCCAGTTTGCAGAAAGGCAACATAAGCCATTATGGGCAAAACGTGCCCTTGTTCTAAGGGTGGGCCAAGCTCTCAGCTGACTGTCTCCTTCCCACCAAGAAGCCACCTAGCCGGGCTACGTTTACCGGCTTGCTGGTGGCTAGGTCCCAGGGAACAGATGGTCACCTCCATCTCCTGAGGGAAACCTGCAGGGCTCCACTATTCAAGGGGCCAAGCCAGCTCCCTCTTAGAAATGGAGTTCCTTTATCTGAGGAGCAGCTCTCCCTGTCCTACCCTTTGGCAATCTCATGCTTCTGGTGTCTTTTCACCTTGGCAGGCAGCGGGGGGGGGGGGGGGGGGGGGGGGGGGGGGGGGTGTACACCCTGCTGTGCCCCTCCTACCAGTGAGCTGTGGGACCTTATCACTGGACTGGCCCCACTGCCACACTCCTTGTGGGAGCAAGAGGCCTGCAGGCCGTCCCTGAGGCTTTTGTTTGCATCATCCGTGACCTCCAGCTTGCTGCCCACCTGAGCCTGCCTGCAGAGGAGCTCCACCCTTCTCCCCAAGGAGGAAACCTGATGCTGTCGCCCAAGGCGCATTTACTTGAGGAGTCATTAGCAGTTCCTGCTCCCCGCTGTCAGTCTGTTCCCAATTCATCACCACCGCTGAGGAGACTCCTTCCCCACAGCCCCCACAGCCGAGGGAAGCAGGGCAGGGTTAGGATGGAGCCCAGAACGGCTCTGAGCCTCAGGCCCACTCCAGGCCAACGTCTGAGACGTGCTGGCTGCACCTGGGAGGGAGCCAGAAGAGCGAGGTAGATGGGAGAAGGGCCCACTGCCTGGGGGTGGGGCAGAAGGAAGGCTGAGGGGTTGGAGGGAGGGTAGGTACTGGCTGGTGGGGGGAGGCGGCACTTGGCTTCAGCTTAGTTGAGGCAGTACTGACAGTCCTGTGTCTCAGTGAGAGTCCCGTCGGTCCTCGAGCTGCAGAGGTCCCAGAGAGGCTAGGACTGACTGAGTCGTCACCCCCCTGGGGAACTTTCCCCTAGCAGGGCCCAGAGAGAAAGTCTACCTCAACAGGATGTGGGCCTTGGAACGGGAAGTAACCATGGGTGGTCCCCCAGAGTGCTCCCAGCAGTCTGTGCCGTGGCCTCCAATGGGAGAGGCCCTTTCACAGGGAAGTCCGAAGGCTAGAGACGCCCTTGGGCCAGGAGTCTTTGATCTGACTGAGTTGAAGTCCTGCTCTCTGCCTCCTTTCCCGTGGCCACCAGTCCTCGGCACGTGGAAAGCAGAGGTGTCCAGACGCCAGGGATTAAGGGGGCAGCTGCGCCGGGACTGGTGCTGGGAGAGAGTGAGAGGGGAGACCTGTTTGGGTTAGAGTCTGACCTCAGATGGCAGAAGGCAAGGGCACTACTGCGTGTGGCTGGCCGAGGTTTGGGCCCGGGTGACGTCTCTCCCATCCCCCTCGGCCGTTCCCTGGCAGCCTCCCTCGGGCTCAGCCCCTGTTGCTCATTCCAGTTCTCAGGGCCCTGGTCCTCAGTGTCCCCTTCCAGTGGAAGAGTGCTCGCACCGCATGAAAGGCAGGAGCGTAGCCTCTGCAGGTGGGACCCAAGAAGGTTCAGTAATTCAGACATCCCTGTCCTTGGGCTGCTTCCTCGTGCCATCCAGGGATCCGCAGGTCAGCTGAGTGATTCTGCGGTCATGTGGCACAGCCCACAGGTTCCAGGGGCCTCTTCCCTCTTGCAAGGAAGAAAAGGAGATGCAGGAGGTCTGTGGCTTGACTGAAGTCAAACAGCAAATTGAAGGACAAGAGCCCACATCTCCCACCTACAACCTTTCCCTCTGTGTCTAGAGGCCCGGTCAATGCCAAAATGTCCCCTTGAGGACCTTGAAGCTTGAAGATCTCTAGCACCTGGGTGTCCAGGTTCAGATCCTGGTCCTGCTACTTATAGCAAGCCTGGGTGCCTCTGGTCCCTCCTTTCTAAAACAGGGTAATGTTAATACTTACTCAAAGGGTTGTCGTACGGATTAAAGGAATTAATACTTGGAGAATGTTTAGAATGGCGCCTGGCACCTAGTAAGCATGTATGTTTTGGCTAATACTTTTATTACCCCCTGTTCTTGTGTGACTGTGGGACTCCGTGTGTGGTCCAGTCCCTCACCCCCTTCTTGCTGCTCAACTGGACAGCCCCGCCCTCTCCTGCTCTGACAGGCTTCACTACCGGGATAATCTCCTGGCCGCGGGATCGGACTTGATGCACCGTCACATCGAATCAGCTTCTGAGCCGCTGCAGCCCTGACAGTGCAGGGCCAGGGGAGGAGGAGAAAGGCGAGGGTGGAGGGGAGTGGCCCAGCTTCTGAGCTGGGGTCAGAGCAACCTGCTTGAGGTGAGGACACAGAAGTTGCTGAGGCAAGGCATTCCTGAACAGTGACAAGCCCTCCCCTCCGTGTCCCGGGGCTGTCACTTGGAGAGCTTTGGAGTGCCATGGCCCTGGGCGGTGCGAAGGCCTCAAGAGTTCAGAGTGACCCCTACTGAGTGATGTCAGAGAGGGAAGTGGGGTCCCAGAACCACTGCGACACCAAGGTTCTCACGCTCTGGTTTGCATGAGGATTGCCTGGGAGTCTGCTTTGGTTTGCTTCACTTTCTCTGGGTGCAGTTACAACAGACCCTAACTTGACATACGTGCGTTGGGACCCAGGGACCAGCATTTTTAATAAGCTACCCAGTTGCTTCTGACACCTGCCAGAATTTGAGAGCTGATCAATCAGAAGAATTTCAGAGTACTCTCCTTACCCACTCAGACATACGAGAGGTCTAGGGACTCAGGCCAGTGTGACGTGAGTGCCCTGTGATGACCTCCGCACTCCTTCACCCCAGGGGTGACCCCACTTGCCCAAAGACCTTTTCCTGCGTTTTTTCTGGCTTCACTTCTAAACCTCCCACCCCCCACCCTTTGCTGCCCGCACATGCAGGTCTGGGCCCACTATGAGGAGCAGCCTGTGGAGGAGGTAGCGCCCGTGCTAGAGGAGAAGGAGCGCTCGGCCAGCTACAAGCCCGTGTTTGTGACGGAGATCACTGACGACCTGCATTTCTACGTGCAGGATGTGGAGACCGGTGAGTATGCTACCTCCAGAACCCACTCTGCTCAGTGGGAGGGAGGGGCACAGCCCACACGTTCCGGGGACCTCTCCCAGTCTGTGGCTGCTCCCCATCCCCCGGGCCCCGTGCGCTGCTCTGGGGCTCATTACATGCACTGCCAGTGAGCCCTGGCATGGGCAAGGCCAAGCAGGTCCTCTGAGGGCTGGTGAGGTAGCCTGTCTTGTCTAGGTGGTATTTGGAGATGCTCAGGAAATTGTTTTGCTCTCGGACACTCCTGGCTGGGCTGGGCATGGGGATTTGTAGCCCTCGGAGTGTATCAGGAAGCAAAGAACAGATTGTCTCTATGTGTGGTCAGGAAGCACAAACCAGCTTCACTTGGCCCTCCTCCCCCTCAGCTTCCTTGGGAAGGCAGCAGGAGGAGAGGAGCCTGGGCTTTTTTTCTCTGGGGCTTCTCCTTCTCTAGAGGTTACCATAGCCCTGAGTGGTAGTCAGTTGCCATGGAAACAGGCGGCGCTCTAGGGAAGTCATCCCCGGGCAATCTTTCTGAAGGACCCTCTCTCTCCATCCTCCTTCCTCCTGCCTTCAAGTGATGTACACTGTGGCCAGGGCCTTCTCTGCAGAGACCTCAGGCTTCTGGAGCAGAGAGGACGGTAGAGGTCACTCTCACGGTGGTGGCCCTGTGACCCCTCTAGATGGACTTCCTACCCCCACTGCATTTGCTCTGTCTACCCTGACCTCCCTCCTCTCATTGATAGCCTGTGCAGGGAACCATTTTAGTTGAGGGCAAAGGAAAAGGCTTTTTAGAGCTGCCTCTGCGTCCAAGGAGCCCCATCCTTGCAAAGCAGAGGGGCCCGAAGATGTCACTGGCACCCAAGGCAGTCCTGTGGGTGGCAGGGTACGGCTCTGCCTGGCCTCCTGTGCCCCCTGCCAGGCCCACTCCAGATCATCAGCCTCATGCCAGCCACTTCCCCTCTAATGATATTTCCCAGGCAGCTGCTTTTGTGGCGATGTTATTTCACCGAGGAAAACCAACCTTTCCAAGCCCTCGTCTGGCTGTACTTGGGAGGGGGGAAAGCTAGCAGGCGGAGAGATGGGCTGATGAGCCTTCAGGATTAGGTTCCCCTTGAGGTCAGCTGCAGTCCTGCTGCACAGTGGCCTGGCATTGCCAGGTCTGGGTGGTGTGACGAGGAAAGGAGTCTTTCAGTGGTGGCCTGGGTAGGAAGGAGATCGGTTTCTGAGCACAGGAGCCAGAAAGGATGGCCCTCAGGAAGCTCAGGGGAAAGGGAACTCAAAGAAGGCCCTGCCCAAGGGACAGCAGCTCCGTGGCCGGCTCTACCTGGCCTCTGCATCCTGTGAGGTAGGACCCACCTTGGATAAGACCAGGTCCTGAAGTCTCGAGGGGACAAAACTTGAGGGTTCAAAGCCTTCGGCCACATAGTCTCTGTAATTTCAGAGGCTTCCTGTGCATGCCCTCTACCCTGCCAGCTGTCTCTGCAGGGAGCCAGGACCCTGTAGCAAGTGGTGGCCAAGGCAGAAAATACGGCCAAAGGAAACAAGGGGGAAACCATGTATTCTTGGAACATTGGAGAAGGGAGTGAGGCGCTTGTTGGCACGCCACCTGGAGGGCTGCAGTGGGCTCCAGAGAAAACCCTGACCTCAGTTGGTTCCATAAAATCCATGAAAATAAACTTCAGCATGTACAGCCTCCCTCTTCTGAAACCTTTCATCCTCTCTTAGGGGACATCCTCTTGCCCTGTCTCTCTTCTCTTAATTAAAGCCTGCCTTCAGGAAGGATCTAATGAAATGATGAAAGCATTGCCATTAGCTGTAAATGACCAGCCAGACTCTGTGCAAGGACCTGTTTGCGGGAGGCAAAGTCTGCTTCTGTTGCCTTGGAGCAAAAAAATAAAAAATAAAAATAGACCACGTATAGAAGGAATTTGTCTGTGTAGAGGGTGTACTGCTGGGTGGGGGAAGGGCAACTGCTTCTTCACAAAAGTCTGTGTTCTGAAACCGAGGCTCATGAATGCTGGGACAGTGGGCTACGCAGAGGCCCACGAGTGGACACGTCCTTGTGTGCCTACGCAGAGTGCATCCTCGATACAGTTGAATTCTTAAGCACCCTCCATGCGGCAGATTTACTAGACCTTGAAAGAGTAAACAGAACCAAGTGAGCAATGGTCTGTGCCCTGAAGGAGCTCACAGTGTAGTGGCAGACACATAAACCCAGACAGGGAACGTATAAGGCCAACTGTGACAAGTGTGCCAAAAGCCAACATGTGTTAGGCACCTGTTACAGTGTGGCTTCGGGCCCTGGAGGTGAAGAGAAGAATCCTGTACCCACACCACACAAACCCAGCTACCCTCACCTCAAAGAGCAAAGGGGGCACGGCAGGGCTTGATGCAGAGCTAGAATCAGGGCCAAGAGGGATGGAAGGGTAAAGCCACTGGGGACCGGTGCTTAGCGGCATGGGGGGTGGGGACACAACAGGAAGGAGCAAGGAGGGAACCTGAGAGGACCCTAGGTGTTGCCAAACCTGGTGATGACCAGCTGACGAGTGGCAGGGACTCAGGATTTGGGGAGGACCAGCAGGAAAGAGCAAGGGATTCAGTAAGATAGGCAGGGAAGGAGACTGTCTCCCCTAGTCGAAGAGGGCCCCGGGTTGGGCTGAGAGCTTGGAACCCCAGCCTGGAAATACCAAAGTTTGCTTTTGCATGTACTTCACAGGGTGAGCGAGGTCAGAGTAGCCTGAGGCCCTTTCCTTGTCCAGGGTTGGGTGGGGGCCATCCCTCATTTCTGTGTTTTCCCCTGGGAGACATAGCAAAGAGTGGCTGCTGTCAGTCACCGCCTCTGTGACCCAGGCCGGGGCCAGCCCTTGTAGGAATTAAGCTGGGCTGCTTCCACCCAGAACAAGGCTGGTTGGCTTTGCTTCACACCCCCATGCTTTCTCCACCTCCTTAAGCAGAGCCCGCCCAAGGAACATTCCCGAGGGCTGCCACTGCCACGGCCAGTAGGTTGGAGAGCCGAGGTTGGAAGGAAGAGTGTGTGCCTCTGAGGTGTCAGCAAGCCCCTGTTCCACTTTTGAAGACCACATGAACCTCTTGAGCAGATGTCACAGAGGACTTCTCTATGGAATGGGGCAAGCCAGTGCCACGGGCGACCTACAGAATTCCACATGCTGCCTGCTCCCCGGCCCCATCTAGAGAACATGGCGCCCAGGTCTCACTACCTCTTCCTCCCCTACAGGCACCCAGCTAGAGAAGCTGATGGAGAACATGCGAAACGACATCGCCAGCCACCCTCCTGTCGAAGGCTCCTATGCCCCCCGCCGGGGAGAATTCTGTATTGCCAAGTTTGTAGATGGAGAATGGTAAGCCACTTGTACCTGAGCAGAGCAAAGAGTCTTAAGCAGGAGCAGTTGCAGGTCTGTCCTCAGGGCACAGGCCTACAGAGCTACCAGGTAGACTTCAGGCATTTGCCTTAGCCACCTGGTTTCACTGGGCGGTGGTTGTTGACCTTGGCCAGCTCTCCGGCGTGGGCCTCTTCATGGCCTGCAGCCCATCTGGGGCCTGTGATTTTCCTGCAGCCCAGTCAAGCCTCTGGAGTATAGAAGTGGTGTCTCTCTTCAATCCTGGGAAACCCTGTCGGGGGAGCCCTAGCTGGCTGGCTGGGACTGACACTCCCCTTACCCCACACAGGAGAAATGATGTCACGTGGGGTGGTGAGGGCAGAGGCTGGTTCTCAGTGAGCCCAGATCAGCCACCCCACCCTCCACCCTGGCTGTCTGGGACATGAGCAGGCGCACTCACAGGCTGCAGGAAGGTCACTCACGTCTGATCTACCAAGAGTAGGGCCCATGGCTTTCCCTGGGTGACGAAGTGACTTGGATGTGTTCCCTGCTGCGGCCTCCCAGACAGATCTGCCAGCTAATTACAGCTGCTGTTTAGTGTGCTGGGTTTAAACAGCAGACATCAATCTAGTCATTAGTCTTGTTGCTTTATGCCCCAAGGACACATTAATCTGCTTCACATGCTCCCTTCTCCCTCCCTCTGCTCCCAGCTATGCTCTGATTCCATTAGATGGTGGCCACAGCGCCGCGAGCCTAGGCCTTAGTGGAGTCTGAGAACTGCCCTCTGTGACCCCCTTGGGTGTTCACTCTGAGCCCTGGGCAGGGAAATGGTGTATCCCAGCCCTGCTATCACTGAGGCTCCAGGGAGGCCAGACTCTTCAGGGCTCTCCCTTGAGCTCTTCCCACGATGCCATTGCAGGTACCGCGCCCGAGTGGAGAAAGTCGAGTCTCCTGCCAGAGTGCACGTCTTCTACATTGACTATGGCAATGTGAGTGTGGGAGACCGGGAAGTGGATGAGTAGGCAAGGGAGGGGCGCCAGGTGGCTGCCAAGGGCCATTCAGCACAGTAGTCCCCTAGGTCAAGTCCCTCTGACCTCTCAAAGGTCCCTCGAAGCTGTGAAACCACTTGCTGATAGAACAGTGAGCATGTGGGCATCTCTACTGTTCATGGAACAAGTCACTGACCCCTGAGCGACTGGGCCAAACTGATGTCTCTGGTCAGAGGTTTTTGAGAGCTGAGAAGTCTCCTTTCCAGGCCCCACGGATGAGTGCCCAGCCACACCCACGGTTCCTCATCTTCTGCCCAACCTCTCTGAAGAAAGGGCCGGTGGAGGCCCTCCACACCCCACGGTTCCTGGTCCTCAGGCTTGACTAGGTGCTTGTGTGCCAATTCCCAGGACATCCCCAAACCAAGGCTTTCTGGGAAGGGAGTCACAAGGTGGCTGCACCTGGGAGTCTGTCGACAGTTCTGGGGGATTCCCTCTGGGGAAAAGCAAGTAGGAGAGAAGGTTGTAGTTCAGAACCATGCCACTCCCGAGGCGTGACGATGGTCATCTGCTTTCCTCAGGGACTAAGGTTGAGGGTCGATTAGCAGCAGCCCAGAGTTGGGCCATGCTCCCAACCTGCCACCAGGGGATACACAAAAGAAGAGGTCCTGCCAGGTCACAGGACTGTAGGGCCCCTTGTCTAGGTGTGCTTTCCCAGCAGAGCGCCCCCTGGCCAGTGGAAACATATTCAAGGAACCCATGTCCCAGAGGGAAGGCGTTGGAAAAAAAACAGAGGTAGAGGTTAGTTAGATACCAGTTATCAAACCGATTATTTTTGTAGAGCCACCAGGTGTGCCAACACCGGGCCCAGGGTGAGAAGGTGTGAGTCACGGCCGACCGCCTACTGCAGGGGCGAGCGGGGCATGTTCCCCCAAGATGTCACTGACTGGGCAAGCCTGTGCACAGGGCTGAGTGGAAGCAAGTCATGGTGGGAGGACCTGAGTTAGAACTCTCAGAGGCCCAGCCACCAGAGTTGCCCTGTGAGAGCCAAGGGGGCATCGAGTGTGTGATGTTCTTGGCCCGATGTGTCCTCTACAGAGAGAGATCCTACCATCCACCCGCCTGGGTACCCTGCCACCTGCCTTCAGCACTCGTGTGCTGCCTGCTCAAGCCACAGAGTATGCCTTCGCCTTCATCCAGGTGCCCCAGGACGTGAGTCTACACATCTTCCTTCCTTCCTTCCTTCCTTCCTTCCTTCCTTCCTTCCTTCCTTCCTTGCTTCCAAAGGACGTGTCCAGTGGCACTCAGCCACTGATGCGGCCCTCACAGACTGACAGGAGAAGGTGGAAACAGTGACGAATGGTCTGTTAGCGACGGGACTCGAGAGACGAGAGCGACCAAGGAAGTTGAGGGAAGTTGCCACAGAGGAGGGGGCATCAGAGCGTCCGAACTGGTTCTTCAGATGGATGGGCCCGGTGGGCCAGGGCACTTTGGGCAAAGACTGGTCCACACAGTCGGAAGTCAGGGACCTTGTGGGCAGTGGCAAGACATGAGAAGGGAAAGGCCTGGGGGTTGGGGAAGGGTTTTCAGCAGAGGTGTGACGTGGTCAAATCTGGTTCTGAAAGTTCCTTCAGGGGGCGTTGTCAGACTGGATGGAGTAGTGGGAAGCAACTTGGAAATCCAGGCTAGAGACAGTGACAGCCAAACCGGGGCCACGCC
Source organism: Panthera tigris (assembly GCF_018350195.1). NCBI lineage: Eukaryota > Metazoa > Chordata > Mammalia > Carnivora > Felidae > Panthera > Panthera tigris. The sequence goes on from NC_056661.1 coordinate 143,332,645, forward strand.
CGTAGGGGCCAGGTCTCAGTGCCTTCTGTGGATGGGATGCGGGAAATGAGGAACAGAAGGTGACTGGATTTCTTATGTGTGGCTGTGTTGCTGTTGGCCAAGATGTGGGGACGAGAAGGAGGAAATTAGGAGCTGTAGGAGCTCCAGGCGTCTTGATAGTGTTCAGTTTGGAAAGCAAGAAGCCCTGGAATCGCGGATTCATAGCTAAAAGCATGGGCACCTACAGGGTGAGCGTGTGGAAGACAGGATGGGGAGGAGAGCGAGGCTTGGCAAGTGCTAGCCTTCAGCAATCCAGGGACGAAGAACCTGAGGCAGAATGTGCATCCAGAGAGGAGAACATGTGCTCAGAGTCAAGAGCCACCCAGTTCCCAGAAGCAGGGAGCTGGTCTGCAGTGTCCAGCTCCCCAGGGAGGTCAGGCTCAGGCTTGGCGGGTACCCTTGGCTCTGGCACCGAGGGAGGTCCCTGGTGCTCAGAGCGAGCAGTCTGAAAGCCTGGTTGGAGCTGCCGCCAGATGCAGGGTGCTGAGGAGCAAACAGTAGGGTCAGGAATTTGCGCCATAGAACATTTCCTGCCTTTTCATGAAATTTGCTGAAGGGCAGAAGAGAAACAGTAGGGGAAGAGGGTGACAAAATAGGTCAAGGGGCCGTCTCTGGGGGGAGGGAGATGTGAGTGTGGAGAGAGCCTGAGAGGCCAGTGAATGCACCAGAGCAGGGACTGTGTGGGGTTGGTATGCTGGAGCACAGTCCTGCAGAGGTGGGGGATGACGGGAGCCAGGGTGGCCAGTGGAGGTTAGTTGGGGATGGTCAAAAGCCACTTTTTCTCCGAGACACAAGGCAGGTGGGCACGGTACTGGGGTGGGGGATAGGGATGGGATGTATGCAGGAGGCGTGGCAGGGAGGGAAAGGACAAGATCAGGAGAGGGGGCACTTTGTATCCCAAGGCTGTTTCCTTCCTTGTTAGGATCTGAGCAGGGAATGAGATGCTGGCACCTGCTGGACACTTGCTTGGAGGAGGTCCATGAGTAGGACCTGGGGTCCACGTGGCTATCTTTCAAGTTTGCACTTCTCTCTCCCATTTATCTGCATGCAACTCTGCCCCAGGAGGACGCTCGAACAGACGCCGTGGACAGTGTGGTGCGGGATATCCAGAACACTCAGTGCCTGCTCAACGTGGAACACCTGAGCGCTGGCTGCCCTCACGTCACCCTGCAGTTTGCTGATTCCAAGGGGGATGTGGGGCTGGGCTTGGTGAAGGAGGGACTGGTCATGGTGGAGGTGCGCAAGGAGAAACAGTTCCAGAAAGTGGTACGTGATGTGGAGGTGGGCTACCAGCATAGGGGCAGGCTCCTAATGCCTCCGCACTACTGTCACAGAGGGGCTGGGGGCTGCACCAACAGCCGGTGAGGGAGCAGGGGACCCTCCATCTTGCTGCTCCTGCTGGGGAAAGATAATGGATTTGGGTTTGTTGGAGTTTTTAAAAAAAAAAAAAAAAGCTAATTACATCCCAAATTAATTGGCTGCAGGCTTGGCTGAGAATGCAGCGGTAAATTTGAGCAGGGGGGGGGGGGGGGGGGTGGGGGGGTGGGGGGGGGAGGGTGTCCGGGTGCGTGTGCCTCTAGGGGGCAGGCTGGAAGGCCTTGCCAAGGGTGGCCGGAGGTCCATAGCCTGTCACTGCCTCTCCCTTTCTCACTTCCCTCTCCCATACCCTGCCGGGTCCGTAGCCAGCTCCTTGCACACAGGGCCACCTGAAGCCAGGCTCGGCTGGGATGGGGCCCCGAGGGACTCTGCCCCTCCAGCCCTCCAGCCAGTCTGAACAGCCCCCAGGGCTTGGAGCCCGTCCTGAGACCTCTGATCATGAGATGAGTTGAGCGCCCCCAGCCATGCTGGCTTCACGGGGCAAACCATGAGGGGCTGGTGGGCACCTAGGAACTACCTGCACTTGGCTGGGAGTTGGGAAGGGCACCTCTCAAGTCAGGATAGGCTGGTGGGAAGCGTGTGCCCTCGTGCAGCGCCCAGCTGAGAGGAGGGATGAGAGCCAGTGGCGCTCAAACGAGCGTTCCCTCTCCGTTGTGCCCGTTGCTTCGCCTTTTCCCAGGCCTCTTTTTCTCCCCCTCTGAGTCCGTGGCACTGGTTATACAGGGCTGTAATTCATTTGGAACAAGACCCCACTGTGAATTGCTACCATGTCTGTGGACAGAAGTGTGACACCCTTAGTCCTCTCACTAGAGACTCCCGGTGTCTTGAGATTGCCCTGGGAGTTAGCGTAAGTTTCCCTATAGAATTTTGAGATCTCCCTGTCTCCCCTGTGAAGCTACCCATAATGTCTCTGGTGTCTAGAACATTCCTTTGCCCAGCATCTGAGATAAACACTCTACGTGTGTTCACTCATTCATTCATTCATTCAACAAGCATTTATGGAGGGCCTACATATCTCCATGAACAAGAGGCACCATTTATGCCCTGTGGAGCCTCCATTCAAGCATGAGTTGACAAAAACAGCAACATATATACTAGATGAATGAAATTGAATGTTAGGAGATAAATGCAATGGAAAAAGAGAAGATAGAAATAAAGGATATCAGGAGTGTGCGGGAAGAGGTGATTGGAATTTTCAGTGGGGTCATTTCATTAGGCTTTCATTGAGGCTTCATTAAGAAGGTGATGCTTTACCAAAGACCTGAAGGAGCAGGATAGGTAGCCAAGTAGACCTGAGGGGAAGAGCATTTCAGGCAGACGGAACAGCCAGTACAGAGTCAAGGAACAGCAAGGAGGCCAATGTGATGGTGCACTTTGAATCTTATTCTCAGGGAGCTGGTGATCCACTGAGCAGGAGAGTGGTGCAGACCAGACCTGGGCAGTCTCCAGGGTCATTCTTGCTGCTCAGTTGCAAATACCCACTTTGTGACCTCCGTTTCTTCCCTTGTCCCTCCAGATCACAGAGTACCTGAACGCCCAGGAGTCAGCCAAGAGTGCTAGGGTGAGTTTTTGCCTCTGGGTCTCCAGGGAGGAGCTGAGGAAAGCAGCTTAGCAGGGCCCACCTCCCTGACAGTCGCTTTCTGTCTTCTCACAGCTGAACCTGTGGCGCTATGGGGACTTCCGGGCCGATGACGCTGATGAGTTTGGCTACAGCCGCTAAGGAGGGAATCGGGTCTGGCCCTCAGCCCCGCTCACACCAGTACCTCCTCCTCTGCAGGGAGGGTGTTTTCAGCTCCAGACCCCAGATCAGGGGTGTAGATTGGGTCCAGCTTTGCTTCAGTGTATGGAAATGTCTCGTGGGGCGGCATCTGGGCTGGGGGTGGGGTGGGTGAACCCGAGGCTTTCAGGAGGCAGGCCATTGTCTTCTGAGATGACAGGCACTGCCATCCACAGTCTCTCCCAGCTGATTTTGTGTTTTTATTCGGAGGTTTGTTTTTTTTAAAAAGTTGTCCGCAAATCAGGAAGAAACATGAAAGACTTTGTCCTAACATAGGGCGTGACCCTGACACCCAAAGCCAGCTGCCTGCTGGTACCCCACTTCCGTCCCAGATGGCCCTTCTTCCCAGTTCTCTGTCCGGCTGTTGATTATGTGATTCCTCTGATACGTCCATTCTCAAATGCCAGCCTGTCTACATCCGCCCCCTACCAGCCCTCCCCACTTCTGTATTTAAAGCTTTTGAGGCCCAATAAAATAGTACCTGCTGTCTGCAGTCCTTATTGGTCATGGTGGAGCCCAGAGCCTGGAATCTCGGCAGCCCCCACAGGAGGAGACTTGGGCACGTGAACGACCCCCGACGTAGTCATCCACATCCCTGGCCACAGCTCTGGAATCACAGCCAGCCCGGAAAGCAGGGCCATTCTTCAGAGTCATGGGCAACTCCTGGGGCCCAGGAGGCATGATGGCACCATGAGTATCATGCAGAAGGCTGGAGATCTCCTATTTTAATGCATCAGTCCAGGCCCCCTGCTGCACATGGCTGCCCTCAAGGACCGTGGAGATTTAGAGCAGCTTGGCAAGCAGTGCCCAGGACCGGCCACACATGGAAGGCCAGGCTCAGTCTTAACCGGTCCCCTGCAGAGAGTCACTAGTCCTATCCTTTGCCAAGTTCTGCCAGAGCCCCAGCGGGAGCCAGAGGGGACTCTTCCCCTCTCCTGCTGTGGCTGGGGTAAAGGCTAACGCCACACAGGCTGGCACAACAAGGGGAAAGAGTGGGGGCCCGGTGCCTGCCCAGCTCCCTCCACAATGTGTGTTCATTGGCAAATGGAGCTGGAAGACCAGGTTGGGTCCAAGAGGAGTCATGGCTGTCTGCTGAGGAGATCCTGGGTCTCGAGGTTATTCGCGCTTGCTCTGTTTGACTTAATGAGGTTATCCCCCAGGTGGAGCTGGCCACAGAGCTCAGAAGACCCAGGCTGCTCCTAGCCCCTGAGGGAGGAGGGAGGCTTGAGAGCAGCCCCTGTGGTGTGCAGTGAGGAGCCTGTTATGCTGCTCAGGGAGTGCCAGGGAGAGAAAGCTGTGTGACGAGGAGGTCACCGCTACCAGCTGTTTCCCATGACTTTGTACAGCCCGTGATGGGGCCTGAGAAGTCAGCGGGAGTGTGAATGTCCCCGTCTGTCCCCACTCCTGGAGAAGCTGTCCTGCCCCAGCAGGTAAGCCCACTCCCCGTGGTGCCACATTTTCTTCTCCTGCATCATGGAGGTTTGTCATGAAGAAGACAATGCCCATCTCACCCATTTTTCTACCTCCTGGTATGGTCGAGAGCTGGGTCGGCGTGTGTTACCCGGGAGCACGATCAGCAGAGGGGTGAGGTGCCAGCCCGCCCTTTTGTAAAAGGGTCTGAAATCATCTCACTGTCTCCACAGTTGCCTTGGTTACATCTGTGCCCAAGGATAAACCCTCCATGGTTCTGCAATTGAAATGATGCCCGAACCTTCCCACTTCTTTTCTTCTCTTGCAAGGCTGGTTTAGACAAAGGTCAAACCATTCACCAGGCCTGAGGACGCTGCTGCCACTTCCTCTTAGTGTCTGTTGAGTTCCTGGGGTCTGTCGTGGCAGGGTGGGACTGAGGCGAGCCGAGCCAGGCACCCAGCATGCCCAATCTCGGGGGGCACTCAGAGTGTGCGGGTGCCTTGGAGGCTTTGCCTTTTGCCTGTAGTCGAGACCAGTCAGCATCAGCACTTGCACAAGTAGCACCAAAAACCCCCCTCAGAGTTCCTTCCCCCGCTGGAGTTACAAAACATGTTCCCCCATCCACCTCTCACTTAAACACCAAAACCTCTCGAGCACCTATTATCCATCTGTCCACCCACCCGCCAAGCCTGGATTAAGAGCCAGCTACCGGCATAACACTGGGTCCAGTGGGTGCCAAGCCTGTCTTCACGGGCTCGAGGGGCGTGCACGACCGCTGTGGAGCAGTGGGCAGTACTCCAGGACAGGGGCTGAGGCCCCGGCCCAGTGACCAGGGGGATGTCACAGTGGAGGAGGGCAGAGTCGAAGCTCGCAGGTGACAGGAGAGCAGCATTGCTAACCTGGACAGGCTCTGGAAGTTTCCCGTCTCTGAAGGCTGATGCATCAGAGCCCAGGGTTTAGGCTAGCCACCAGGGAAAGATTGCCACCCAAGACCCTCCCTGGTCTGGGCCAGTAGGGGAGGTGGGGTAGGGAGTGGAGGGAAGGGTTTGTGCAACTGCCTCTACTTTATTTATGGTTTTGATTATGTCTGCATTCCAGGAAGAGCCGATGCACCCCTTTTCTTGAAGTAGCCCGTGTTGGGAAGCAACAGGGAGGGGCCAGAGAGCTAGTGCCTCAAGAGTGGTTATTGATGTCCTAATTACAAGAGGATGCTAATTTAATTTGAACCTAATTACAGTGCACTACCCTGGGTGGCATGTGTTTTAATAATTAACGTCCTTCAGATGCGTAGGAGTATAATAATATTTACACTGGGTTGGCTAGCAGCCTGGGGAGGCGGGCTGGGGGCCCATACGTCACCCTCCCCCCAGACAGCTTGGCTGCTAGCAGGTGGGGAAGATGGCGTACAAGTCTTGGTTGGCTAGCATCTTGTCATCCTTCCCAGAGAATATGCTTGGGCCTCATCTCCAGCCACTTCCTTGACCCAGCAGGCTGCTCTGCTCTGTGGGGTTCCAGGCTGGAGCCCTGAAATAACATGGTGACTGTGACTGTGACACCAGCCTTCCTTCCCACCCCAGGCCGAGCCATGCAGATGAGGGCCCCATCTGGCTGCCCCTGCCTGCCTGGACCCATCCTGGGGAAGGGCTTGTTCAGGCAGGAGGAAAGAGCTGCTTAGTTTTTCCTCCTTCTCTTTTTACTGGTAACACTTAGAAGGATGTACACATTCAGCAAAGGGCCCGAATTACCAGGGTACCACTCCGGTTTTCACAAAGTGAACATACCCTATGTAAACACACCAATCAAAAAATAGAACATCACCAGCCCCTCCTAAGCTTGCTCCTCAGTCACTGTCACCCTCAAAGGCAGCCCCTCTCTTGACCTTTATCCCAGTAGATGTTTCGTCTGTTTTATTTGTTGCGTTTTATTTTTCAATTTTGCCTGGTTTTAAATTTTTCAAAGGTGGAGTCCTGCGGGATATATTATGTGCCTGCCTTCTCCCATTCAATACATGTGTGGGCTGTGTCCTTGTTAGCTTCGTTTTGGTGTGTGCATTCTTGTTCTGTATGTTCTATTGTCTGAATACACCACTTCTTGGTTGTTAGGAAGAAGTCAGATGCTCAACAATCTGCTAGAGCCAGAGCTGTGCCAGTCCCTAAAGGAGAAATCTGCTCATCCTAATTATGCGTCAGGGGGACAGGAGGTGAAACTAGATGAGATGGGGTAGCAAGATGACAGGGCAGGGCAGTTCCACCCACTACAAACATGGAATCGTGTGGTTGCCAGTGTGGCTCCCATGCCCAGTCTCTCAGAGCTCCCAGAGGTGGGGGAAGGGTCTGTCAGCAAGTTCTAGAAGCCAAGCAGACGAACCAGGGGCTTAAGAGATGACCTGAGGGAACTTCAGTATCTACCAAGAAAGCTCTCTAGGCCGGTGCTTCTCAAAGTGTGGCTGGTAGACCAGCTTGCTCAGAATCACCTGGAATGCTTGTTAAAATGCAGCTTCCAAAAAAGTGCCAGGACCCACTGGGAGTGGGGGTGTGACTGGACCATCCATCACAGCAGGAGGACAACGGGTAATGTGTGTGGAGTTGATAAAACAAGAACTGGCCTATTGTTTAGCAATAAAAAATCCAACAGAAAATCTAAAATAGATGATTAAAAGCGGTTGCCTGTAGGTGACAGCTGGGACTTGGAGTGCTTATTATAACTCCCTGTGTACCAGTTCTTTCACCATAGGTGAGCATTTCTGATTCTTCTCATTATCAGGTAAATATGTATGTATCACTTCCCATTCCAGAGCCACTCCCTCAATTCTGGTGGTCCAGGGCCTGGGAATCTGCCCTGTGAACAAGCTGCCTGGGTGATTCTGAGGATTGCTCAAGTTCCAAGAATTGGCTCTCACTGTCCAAACTCATTTTACAAGATAAGGAAGGAGACCTAGTGACTTGCCCAAGGTCATCCAGCTTCTTTGTGGCAGGGCCAGGAATAGAAGATGGGTCCCTGGCCTATGTTCTCTACATCATGGCCTTCACCTTGGTGGGTGTCTGTCTCAGTGGGCCTGGTCCCCAGAGATGTGAGGGAGGAGCCGAGGACCTGGTTCAGTTGAAGGAAGCGAGAGTGCCTTGCCTGGGTGCAGGCGGGCGACCCCTCCAGCAAGCAGAACACTTACGACGTTGCTTTGTGCGGAGCCAATGCAGGGACCAGCACATGCAGAATGCCACTGCTCCTGCTGTCCTGCCATCAGCAACATCCTTCAGTTGTTTCCTCCGTAGCAATGGGTCTGCCCTGAGCCCGCAGCCCCCTGAACAGTCAGGCACTTAGCATTTGCTGAGCTCCTTCCTACTAGCTCGAGGCACTGTTCTAAGTGCTAAGATAAAGAGAGGAATCCGCCCTCGCATCATGCGTTTACAGTCTACTGAGGACAGCAGATACTGGTGGTAGAAAAGCCCAGTTAGCTTTACTGACTTTGACTTTACACAGTTAGCTATGTACAAATGCGGTGGCATTAGCTTGTCAAGTTGACTGTGCGTGCCCCGTGAGCCAGCAGTTCCCTCCTGGTTCTGCGGCCAAGGGCTACTTGCACGTGGGAGAACCACCACCATCGCCAGAAGTCCCATGCCAGAATGTTCACTGCAGTTCTGTTTCTACTAACACAAAAACAGCAAGGTGTATATACTTACAAGGGTATGTTATTCAACGAAAATGAATTATGGCCACACAGAACCACGTGGATAAATCTTAGAAACAATAAAGTACATCTCCAACGACTTCATACCATACGATGCCATTATTATAAAGTTCAAAACCAAGCAATACCCTGCTTACATACACATGTATACTGAGTGATCATGTAACTAATGGGATGTGTTTGAGAGTATAAAGGGGCACAAATCCTTACATTTGGGCCACAAACTGGCACTTTTTTGAGCAAACTGGGACACATGGACACCTTTGAAATATGTAATGAAGTACAAACCAAAAAGTAAAGGGATGATAAAACACAAAAGTCTGGATGGTGATCCTCCCCAGGTGGGGCAAGGAAGGAAGTCAGGGGACGTAAGTTACTAGGAATGTTCTAGCTCTTGGTCTGGGAAGTTGGCCCATAGATGTTTATTACATTATTAATTAATAAGGTGGTGTGGGAGCTTGAAGGAGAAAACATTTTTTCCTAGGAGTTACAGTTAGAGAAACCTCAAATAGGAGCACTTCAGTCCACTGAGGAAAGTTATGGAAGGTTTTTCAAGGACAAGGTGACTCAGTCGGTTACCAGATGTCGAATGGGTCTAGTTGAGGGGACACACTGGGCAAAGCTTTCTCCTGACTGGTGGAACTCTTAAGACTGCCTGCCTGGGTTCCAGTGTAGCGTGTGGCCATGCACCACAATGACAAGAGCTCAGGCCAGGCCCTGGGTGCTGACCAGCTGAGGTCCTGCCACCTCTTTGGGGAAAAAGCAGCCAGTGTAGGTGGGGAAGGCCTGCAGAAGACACTTCAGGGCTCCCAGATCATTTTTCAAGTTGTTGTGTAATTTTAAGGTACACAAATCTTAAGAATACAGTTTGTGGGCGGTTATAAATCTAAACTTCCCTGGAACCGCTCAGATCACACTGTAGAACATCAGCATCCCAGAAGGCTCCTTGATGGCCCCTCTCTTCTGCCTCCCCCCCCCCCCACCCACCCAATACACACAAAAAATGTAATGACAGAACTATGTCACCATAGTTGTGGCTGCTCTTGGTGCCAGGGTCTTTCAAAAGACATTTTTTCCAAGAGCAGTCCTGGGGATGTGAAGGGGCCACAACAGTCTCCAGGGACCTTTTTGAAAGCACCTAACCTGGGACTAGGACACCGGGAAGGATGGCGGCCTCCCAGCTCCACCACGGCTGCCTCAGGACCTTGGACAAGGCCAGCAGGAGGCCACAGTCCCTGTCCCTGCTGCCTGAGGGCATTGGCTGCTGCCACCCTGGCAGCACAGATCCATCATCCCAGCTCGATGGAGTCGTTCTCTGCCCTGGGCCCTGCCGCTGTGCCCTGGGAGTGGGTGACATTGATGCGGTTCAGTGAGCAGGCGGCCCCAATCCATAGCCGTCATCTGGGAGCCTGGGCCTAGGACGTCGGCTCGCCCTCTACTCTGGGGCAGATCTCCGGTGCTCTTCTGCAACCACCCAAGTGCCAGTTCAGGCCAGGTGAGTGTGGCTCGGGCACAGAATCCGAGGCATTAACATTTTGTGTTCCCAGCTGTCTGCGTGGAAGCAGGAGAAGCCAAAGCTGCGGTCACCCCACCGTCAGCAGTACCTGTTTGCACCCTCGGCCCACCACGGCCAGCCGGGTCTGAGCCTCAGACGTCTCCCAGGAGGCAGTGGCGTCGATGGGGCAGGGTGCCCAGCGGTCCTCCCTCCCGTCCGCCGCAGGCAGCTGCCCCGGCAGGCTGCACACTCTCCAGCCCGTCCTGCTGCGCTTGGTTCAGAGTTTGGGTTTCAGAGAATTCCTTGCTGAGCCTCAGGCTGCATTCAAAGATGGAGTCGCTAGAGAGATGTCAACCAGATTAGTAATTATTAGGCTGAGTTGATGCCGGTAGAGAACGTGGAAATGAGGTTTACCTCAAGGAGTCAGTACACCATCGTGGATGAGGACCCGGCTTTAAGGGCGGACAGGCTGGAGGGTCTGCCCTGGCTTGCCTCCTACTTGTGGCGTGCCCTTGAGCAAGCTCATTAACCCTCTGAGGCTGTTTTCTCACCTGAAAACTGAAGATAAAAAGTTCCTGGCTTTACAGTCGCTGTCAGAATTCATTGAGGTGTATTTTGTAAAGCCTGTTGCTCAGGGCCCAGCACAGACCCGGTGTTTGGTGATGGCTGCCGATACAGCTCAGGGGGAACCCGGTGCGGGCAGCCCACCTGCGTCTGCGTGGCCCGAACCTGGCACTCAGCCGGGAGTTGGGAGAGCCCAGAACTGTTTGGTGAAAGGAACTAGCAAAGATGCTACCAAACCCAGAGTCCAAGAGGCCCCCTTCTGTCATGAGAGCACCGTGGTGTTCTGGCCGGATGGGAGCCAGGGTGTGGGAGGAGGGCCCGGGAGCTGAGGTCACTTGGCCAAGTCCTGTCTGTCTCTGGTGGGGCCCTAACCCTCCCCACTCCAGGGGCAGAGGGGTGGGGGTGGGAGTCACGTACACCGGATCTGGTGGCCTGGGCTGGGCCTGCAGCTGAGTCAGCCCACGTGTGCTGAGCACGTGCAATGCGCCGAAGACGCAACAACAAACAGAACAGAGGCCCGGGCTCCACGGACGAACCAGGGCACGTGTCCGTACTCCTCTGGGCATGCGGAGACCGCAACCAGCCGAAAGTTACGCACGGACACCTTGCCTCAGAGCTAAACTCTGGACCTGGTAGGCAGAAGGAAAAGATGGTGGGAGAGGTTGGCTGTGCGTGTAGGTGTCTCTTAGGAGCCGATCTGATTAGCAGACTTGATAACATGCCACAGAAAATGACTCCCGCTGACATGGGTGAGGGGTGGCGGGCAGAGAGTGGGGTCGGGGGAGCTCGTGGCAGGAATCCCAGTGCTCGGGGTTACCAGGGCACCATGCCAGGTAGGAAATACGAACACCTATGTGTAGGTACCTCTAGACGCCCCCCTCACGTCCACCAAAAGCCTGGGGTCAGAGGAGCACACTCCAGGACGCCACAATGCGTGACTACTGGGGCATTCCCGTTTGGCAGGGTAGCAGAGACCAGGAGAGGTCATGGTCTGATCCAGAACCATAAAGGACATGAGAGCATCAGAAGCCTCACGGAGGCCCACCATGGTGGCCAGTTATGTGGTCTCCTAGCCCCCTAAGGAGAGAGAGGCCTGTGTCGGCAAGTCAGGTCTGGGGCTGGATTCCATCCCTCCGGCTGTGAACATCTGGGGAGGGCAGGCCCCAAGGGGCCACAGCACACCCACTCAGGGAGGTTCAGTGGGAGGGCGGGAGCAGCAATCATCACTAGGAACTGGCCTGGCCTCATCTTGCCCGATCTGTAGAGGGCAGCTCCCAGGGTAAGACCTGAGGCAAAGATCTCAAATAGTACCAGGAGATCGATTGATAGTGACTCCCTGGGGTGCTATGTAGAAAAGGATTCCGAGGTCATGCCAGAAAGTCCACTATAATCAATTACTGATACCTACCAAGAGAGTGGAAAAGAGGGGTCATCATGTGTGTCCCATATATTCGCTATCCTTGTCTTGGCGCTTTACGGGAAAGGGATTCAGGAATCCTCTGACCTCATCAAAGCAGGGCTCACTTCCTTCACATCCCTGACAGCAGGCATTAGCTTCCGCTTGAAGAGAGGACTGGAAACTCCTTCTCAAGGCAGTGGTGCCCCACCTAGTTGGTTCTTACCCTGTTCCTCAGCCGTGTTCCAGTCGTGAAGAATGTGTTGCAGTTTAACGAACATGAGCTAAGCAACTACTCTCCTGGGCACAAAAGACCCACAACTGGGCCAGTCAAGTCCCCTGCCCTGTCAGTGGGTGTCCTCTGAGAATATCTGACTCTCGTCAACTTTAGTAGGACTGATTTTCTTTGGGAGGGAGAGGCACCTAAAGGAAAGACGGGGAGTTCCCCAACAGCAGGAAGAGTTGAGCCCCTAAACCTGAAAGTATCTGAGCCCCTTGGGCCTTGGGAATTTCCTGAAGATCAGCCTTCCATTTTCCTCCGGAGGAGGCAGGACTTTCAGGTCAGCAAGCCCTGGAACAGTGCTTCTTAAACTTGAACATGCTTATAACTCATCTGGGGATCTTATAAAACACAGGTTCACATCCAGTAGGCCTGAGGTAAGGCCAGGATTCTGCATCTCTAACAAGCTCCCTGAAAGGCGTTCAGGCAGTGGGAGCAAGCCCTCCCCACTCCCCTTTTCCGAGCCTACTGGGAGGAGGTAGGCAGAGAAGCTACCCGGCCCCAGAGAGGGTGCGGTGAGGCCGACTCAGACTAAGGCCTGAGTTTGGAGACAGGCAGAGAAAACGATTCATGCTCCACAGAGCCAGAAATCGGAGGGAACGAACCAGATACTGACTTGGCTCTCCAGGCTGGTTGAAGTCTCTCCTCTAGGAGTGCTAGGCACAACAGCGAGAGCAGCAGACCTACAAGATGGAGTGTAGGGTCTCTGGTCTACAAGCCCCGTTGTCATCATGACATTAGCGACAGCTAACAATTACGTGCTGGCTTAAGTACTAATAGGTAGCCTTATGAGAGAAGGACTTTTTGCCCCCATTTTACAGATAATCTCCAGAAGACGGGCCATGTGTTACCAATTTATGTGTCCCTAACCCTGGCACAGTATTTGTCAGCAGTATGTAGTCAATAAATGATTTATGAATGAATGAATGAATGAATGAATGAATGACTAAAGTGCAGCTCAGCCCAGGCAGAGGGTATTGCATTGGAACCAGGCCCAGAGAGAGAATGGGAAACAAGGCTGGAGCCCTCAGAATTCCACATCTACCCGCCCCCCCCCCCCCACCCCTTACCTTCCCACCAGGCCTGGCAGGACTCCATCGGAACAGGTCAGCTTAGGAACCTGTGGCCAGACTTTACTTGTTGGACAAAGAGAAATCCCTAAGCCTCATTGTAGCGGGTTGATGATTCCCTAGTTCTTTTTGGAAATTTCTAAACCCGGGTCCACTGTGCTGAGGCAGGCAGGGCAGCACCTGGCAAAGTTTAGGGCTAGTCAGGCTCTCATTATCCAAATTGCCTGAAATATGGACCTCTTTCCTTGTGCCAGGCTCTGTGCCAAGCACATCACATGCCTGCTTCCCACAGCCACGTTCCTGTGGTCCAAGGTCGTACGTTGGTCCAAGGTCGCAGACTGAGGTGGACCGCTAACTCCGGCGACCACGCCCATACTCGAGAAACAGCGCCCCCTAGGGGACAGGACGAAGCGGTGGGGAGACCAGACTTGGAGGTGGGCAGCCGGGTGCCACCGAGGGCTGGCAGTCCGTGCCCTGTTGTGGTCAGCGACCCAGGAGAGAGGCTATGAAAGACCGTGCTTCCGAGGACACTCGCTGCTGGCGTGCGAGCAAAGCTTAGGGGATCACTGGCCTGGTTTTTGCAGGGGCTCTTCTGTGCCTTCCACATCACAATTCCGTAGAGCCTCAGAACCGGAAATCATCATCCCCCCATTTTACAGATGAATTAGCAGAACTAATTGGGAGCGGGGCCGGGTGGGGGTGGGGAGGCCCGGTCCGGCTCCCGGCATCGGAGTCCCCGGCCCGCCGCCTCCTCCTCGCCGGTCCCCCGTCCCCCTCCGCAGACGGAGTCGAACCAGTAGCGGCTCGACGGGGCGTGGGGCGCGCCAGGCCAGCCTGGACGCTTCGCCCTCGCGGACGCCCCGGGCCCCACCTCGGGTCGGGCGGCAGGTCCGGGGTGCGGGGGCTGCGGCGGCCTGGAGCCTCCCCGCCGGGTGCGTCCTGGATGCTGCCCCCTCGCGGTGGGGCCCGACCCGCGCAACCGAGGGCAGCTGCCGCTCCGAGCCACCTGGCCCTTCGCTGCGCGCGCGCCCCGCCTGGCCGCTCGAGATGCAGGGGGGCCCCCCCGGAGGCCCAGACGGCAGCCGCGGGCGCGCGGGAAACCGGCGCTCTCTGGGGCGGCCGAGGGACCCTCGACCCCAGCCCCAGAGAAACCCACCGTCTCCTGGTTTCTCTACCAGTCCCTCTCCCTGAGGTCTCTGGACGCTTTCTAAAATTGTCCTTGCTCTCCCCTCTTCCTCCTCCCCATCCCGGCCTCACGTTCTCCATTCCTGTCCAGGAACTGTGATGCAGGCACCTAATTTCCCCCCATTCCCCACTCTCGACTGTCAATAATCCCTCCCGCTCATCAGGGTTACAGAGACACAAATAATCCCCACGGTTCTAAAAATACGGTTCCCGGATCGGCAGCATCAGCATCATTTGGGAACTTGTTACAGATGCAAGCTCTCAGGCTCCACCTCAGACCTGCTGAAACAAAAATACTGTGTGGAGCCCAGCCGGTGACTGTGATGCACACCCAAGCCTGAGAGCCGCTGATCTAAACGTGCATTCGTTTATTCATTCATCACCAGACTTTTGCAGTTTGGCCAGTGGAGAAGGAGCCCCCTGAAGCCCCAAGGTGCCCCACCAGCTGTCCATGCGGAGATGCTGTCAATAGCTTTGGGATGGGAGACAGTGCAAACCAGGGAATCAGGAGTCGGGAAGGAGGCCCCAGGTCCAGGCCAGGAGGAAAGTGAATGGCTGCTAAGGGTTCCTCTGGGACAGGGTGTAGGAGAAGCCCCCTGGGTTTGCCTTCTGCACTCACAGCACCCAGCATCTAAGCTGTAGGGGTGGGGAAGCGAGCCTCTCTGCATCTGGCAAGCAAGGATAGTCTCTGGAGCCTCAGGAGTCTTGCCCCTAACAGAGAGGAGGTAGTCTGGGGGGAGGGGGGGGTTGGGGTGGTGGTGGCAGTCATTCATCTCCCAAAAGTAAGCACTCCCATGGGCTGTCCATCTGAGAAGAAACCCGGACCAAGGGATTCAATGTGGAAAAGGTCAAAGTTCTGAAGGGGAAACTTTAAGTGGAGGGAACGAGGAATCCTAAACTACGTGGGTCAGGCCAGTGGGGCTTAACAACAACCCAGAGTCAGTTTCCCTTGGCTGCATTCTGGTAGGCAGGACACCAGAGAGGTGGGGATACATCGCACCCTCCCTCTGGCCGGGTGGAAGGGGATGGGACTCCTGTGTCCGGCCTTGAAGAGGACTTCAAACGGGGATGAAGCCACACCCCACCCCGCTCCAAATTATGGCATCACGCAGAACCTAATGTTGTTTGATGGCATTTTGGGTGCCCCAGAACCCCGCTTGCCATGAAGTGATGGCTGTTATTTATGCCTCGGCCCCGCTCTGATCTCAGGGAAAATATCTCATCATAAATTGGCATGCCATGGCAAACAATTAAAAGAGAAAAATAAACCTCAGTGCAATCTCAGGGTGCTTGGAAATGAGGAATTACAAGGTGGTGGCATGAAAAAATTATATAAAAATCTATTTTTACATCACAATAATGTGCTTTTATACGGGTAGTAATTTCTGGATGTGCAATAAAGTGGCTTTTACATCAGGCAGAATCAGAGTTTATAGGCAATTGGTGCTTTTATCTGGGAAAATATAACTCACCCATCCCCACACCATCCATCCTGCAGGCAGCAGGCCTCATCTTCCCCAGAACCATCAGTATTGAGGAAATAATTATGCAATTAAAGTGTCAGCCCTCTGGCCCCCATATCTCCCAAGGCATCTTCCAACTTCTGTTATTGACTCTTCCCCCAAAGATGGCACAGCCCCTGGGTCCAGAACAGGGTGGAGGATCACTGTCCCATTGGGCTAGAAAGGATCCCAGGGCTTAGAGGAACCTAAGTGCCCCCCCCCCACCCCCACCCAGGGCCAGCAAGCACTCCACAGACACTGAAGGTCTGCTACCGGCCAGGCACCGGGCTAAGAACCTAGGAAGCTGCGACCCCAGGTTTGGGGTCTGCCTGGCTTGGAGAGCTTGCAATCTGGTGACAGTCACGCTGTGGGCAAGGGGATGGAAGTTGTGACAGGTAAACCCAGGGAGCCAAAGAGGCGCAGAGGAGCTTGGGGTGGGGTGGGGTAAAGCGTGGCGCTGAATCCGAGGCCTCCATTGGAGAGGGGGCAAGTGAGATAGGAAGGTATGAAGATAAGTGTGTCCGAGAGGGCAGGCCCCAGGCCAGGGGTGTCTCCAGTGGGACACGGGGGCAGGCACAGGAGAGGGAAGAGTAGCCGTCCTCACATGCCGAATGCCACAACTGGCCTTCACTGTCACCTAGTCTAAGCCAGCATTTGATGTATTCTTTTAAAATATCACTGGGGCTCCTGGGTGGCTCAGTCAGTTGAGCGTCTGACTTCGGCTCAGGTCATGATCTCGCAGTCCGTGAGTTCGAGCCCCGCGTCGGGCTCTGTGCTGACAGCTCAGAGCCTGGAGCCTGTTTCGGATTCTGTGTCTCCCTCTCTCTCTGACCCTCCCCGTTCATGCTCTGTCTCTCACTGTCTCAAAAATAAATAAATGTTAAAAAAAAAAATTAAAAAAAAAAATCAGACCCTGGGGGTGCCCGGTGACTCAGTCAGTTAAGCATCTGACTCTTGATTTTGGCTCAGGTCATGATCTCAGAGTCCTGAGATTGAGCCCTACATCCGGCTCCACGCCACTGAGCGTGGAGCCTACTTTAGAGTCTCTCTCTCCCTTTCTCTCTGTCCCTCCCCCAGGTGTTTCTCTCTCTCTCTAAAATAAAATACTGGGGGTGGGAGGGTAGGGAGGGTCAGTGATGGGTATTGAGGAGGGCACCTTTTGGGATGAGCACTGGGTGTTGTACGGAAACCAATTTGACAATAAACTTCATATATTGAAAAAATAAAATAAAATAAAATAAAATAAAATAAAATAAAATACTAAAAAAATAAATAAACAAAAAATAAAATGTCAGACACTGTATCGTCTGTCAGGTAACACATTTCATTCAAGAAAGGCATATCATGTGGGCACCTGGGTGGCTCAGTCGGTTGAGCATCCGACTTCAGTTCAGGTCATGATCTCGCAGTCTGTGAGTTCGAGCCCCGCGTCGGGCTCTGTGCTGACAGCTCAGAGCCTGGAGCCTGCTTCAGATTCTGTGTCTCCCTCTCTCTCTGCCCCTCCCCTGCTCATGCTCTGTCTCTCTCTGTCTCAAAAATAAATAAAAAAATTTTTAATAAAAAAAAAAAAAAGAAAAGAAAGGCATATGCATACATGAAGGTGAACGAGTCGAGTTTCGGGAAGTCAACAAGAAATGAAGCAGGATCCCAGGGCTGGCAAGAGAAAGGATCTGTCACCACCCCAGAGGAGGACAAGGAGCGGGGGCAGTAGCTGAATGAAGAAGGCCACCAGACAGGTGACAAGACTCGCTTTCACCTGAAAAGATGAAAAAAAAGAAGGCCGAAGGGAATGAGGCAGGCTTTGACGGAAGTGGGGAGCCAAGGGAAAACCCTGCTTCACTCTTTAACCCTAGCCCTAACCCGGGCTTCCAGTCTCCCATGGTCGCCCCCAACCTGAAGCCAGCCATCAGGGATGCTGGCTGGTGCTTCCCAGACAGACCCGCCTCAGGGCAGAGAGCAGGGTGGAGAGCAGATCTGGAAACAGATCCACTTGCAAACAGAAGACAGCCAGCACTAGCAAAGAGTAGCAATCACTGGACAGTCTGATAATCTGGCAAAAATGTAACAGGAAACCAATGACTGTGACTAATATTTCTACGCAGTGAAACTTGGTAGATTTTCTCCTCTCACATTTTTGGTTCCCCAGAGCCCATCCTCAGTGGGAGCCTCGGCAGTCTTATCTGACATCATGCACGGTTTCACGACCGGGGAACCTGTGTGACATGGTGGAAAAGAATTCACACAGTAGTGTCGATGGGGTGTAGACAGACATGGCCTTTATGGCGAGTGAAGTGACGGTCCCGAGGAAATGTGGGCTCTGCCTACCCTGAGGTCCAGCGTTTCTGCTCCCGGCATGGGCGCCAAAGAAATCCTCACGCACAGTCTCAGAAGGGCCCAGGCAGTATCCCTTGCGGTGGTGACAGGTGGAGGGCCCCTCCCTGGGAGGCTGGCTGGGTAACCTGCGCTGGAAGCAAATGGCTGGCACTCTGCAAACAGCAAGGAGTCGTGGTCCTCAAAGCGGTGTTGAGGAAGAGCAGGAAGAATGCGATCCAGAATTCTGAAGCACGCAGATAAGATTAAAAACACGCGCACACGCGCACACAAACATTTTGCAAGCGCTTTTACAAACCCAACACTGTTGAATGGCTAGCTTTCAGACGAGAGGCGGAGGAGGGCACTGGCAGTGAACGCGGGTAAATAACACCCCGAGCAGAGAGAAGACTTCACGGATTCAATCAGAGCAGCTTTGCTATATGACCTTGGCATGCGCTCCGCTGCCTCATCTTTAAAGGAAACAGTAACAAATAGATCCCAAGGCTTTGCTCCGCTGCCTCATCTTTAAAGGAAACAGTAACAAATAGATCCCAAGGCATCTTTATGAGACCAGATGCTGATTGGGGGTGGGCCACGGGGGGTCCCAACCATGCAGGAGGCGGCCCGTGGAGTCAACACGCACCGGGGTTGACCAGAGCGGTGACAAAGGCCCTCAACGCAAAAATAGGTCTCACCGCCTGGCCTGGCACAGGACCGACAAGCCACCGTTCCTTTCGTAAAGCCTCCTCTCCACTAAAATGCAAAATATGCCCCCCTCCCACCAGCCCATTTTGCTGTCAGCAGTCATTAACAGGTTCAGTCACGAACTCCTGCACTGGTTTGAATTTGTCTATAGGATCAGCTTCCTCTCACCTGAAAAGCTGAGAAAAGAGGCCTGAGGGCTGAGTGGCGAGCCTGATACACTTCGATGGAGAATAGAGTGAGCGTCAAGGAGGACCACTCGAGGTGGGTAGGGTACTAGAGCAGGGGGCTTGGGCTCTCCAGGGAAGGTTCCTCAGTTCGAAAAGTGTCCCACACGGAAGCAGGAGAGGTGATGACAAGCATGAGTTTTGCCAAGGAGCTTCGGGGGCCCTGAGGCGTCAGCTTACACTTGGCTCCTGAGTAGGGTAGGGGCCGTCCTCGTCTGCAGCTTGCACCTCCGCGAGCTTCTGCCCGGACTTCTCCGCCCCTGCCGCCGCTGTTTATTCCCTCCCTTCTCTGCCCGGGTGGCCACACATTCCAGAAGGCTGAGACATCTTTGATTTTAATCCTCTTTCTGCCTATTTCTTCCTTTTTTCTGGCTTCCTGGCCAGTGGGAGGAGAAGAACTTTCTGGAAGCCTTTCCTCTGTGCTCAGGGCTCGGACGTAGCCACGCTTCTTCTCATCTACACCTGCCCTGGGAGGTGAGTGAGCAGCTCAGCACAGAAGCAGCTCTGGGGCAAACAGCTTCTTCCAGGAACCTCGTGCCCTCTGACCTTGACGACCTATAGCCAGGCAAGAGAAGCAGGGAAGAGAAGCAGCACCTCCACGAGTGCCTGGCTGTAGTGGAAGAGTGCTCCCCCAAAGGGTATGTCCAAGTCCTGACCCCTGGTCCCCATGAATGTGACCTGATTTGGAAATGGGCCTTTGCAGATAGGATTCGATTTGCACTTGAACGAAGGAAGGCTCTCAGGATGAGATCCTCCTGGACTCAGGGTGGGCCCTGAATCCAGTGCCTGGTGTCTTGTAAGAGAAAGGAGAGGGAGATGTGAGACAGAGAAAGCCGTGTGAAGAAGACAGTGCGGAAGAGAAAAATCACTCTCCGTCCGTCCCTCTGGGTTCTTAGCCGAGCCCCCTGTAATAAAAGACAGATGAACAAGAGAGAAACAAACGCAAGCTTACTAACATGCATTTACACGGGAGAGACGCAGGGGAAACTGAGTCACTCCCAAAGTGCCTTAGAATTCGGGATTAAATACCATCCTAAAAGGGGGAAAAGGGCAGGGGGAGGCCGGCCTCCCAGGGGAGACTAGACAGAGGGGCCCTTAGAAAACAAGAGGAGAGTATGCTAGTTTGTGACAAAGTCTGTTTGGGTATAGTGTCACTTCTAGTGTCCTCTCCTGCGACGAGAGTCACTCTCCCCTGATGAACCCCCCAGAAAGAGGATTCGTGTTAACTGAGTGTCTTCTGGAGGGTGTATGTTTAGGCGGATGAGAAAGCCTCTCCCTGCATTTGCCATTTTCAAGTGCCTGCAGCTCAAAATAATCAATATGCCAAAGCAGCATATTTCGGGGTGGCAGGTCCTGAGCTCCGACAGTCGTATTTTGGATTCTGCCACCCTCAGCAGGCAGAGAGGGAGAGATCAGAGCTGTGCCAGCACAAGCCAAGGACCAGAGGCCCCCAGACTAGAAGAGGCAAGGAATTCTCCCCTAGAGCTTTCCCCTATCAGGGCCCTGCTGATTTGACAGAAAAGGGAAACTGAGGCACCAGAGCCACCTCTGCTCTCCTTGGGCATGAAGGGCCAGGCCCACAGTCGCACCTGACAGGGCATAGACGGGGCGGCAGCCAGGCTCCTGCCTCCCAGCTGATGCCCTCCTCCTCCTTCACGATGCCAGCCCTCCCCAATGCTCTGTCTGGGGCCAGAGGGCAAGGAGCACAGAGCAGTGTGGGAGCACCCCTGAGCCAGGACCCCTGGCTGCCCCCCTCCGCCGCACCCCCCCACACCCCCTCTCCCCTCTGCCTCGCCCTCGGAAGACGAGGGCAGTGCGCAGCCTGTGTGCCCCATGGTGATTTCATGCTCCGTAAGATGGGCAATCAAAAATAATAGACACACAGCAGCCTGCCCGGGGCCTGCCGCTGCAGCGGGCCATGCTGAGGCGGCTGCCTGCAACATAAACCAGTCCCCAGGCCTGGTGGGGAGAAATAACAGCATCAGCGAGGAGCCGGAGCCGCGTCTTGGCCTGCAAAGCCCCAGCCGATAAGCGGGCTAAAAATAAGCAGTGTGCCCTCCTTTCCCCGTGGCTCTGGTTTCTCCTGTCCCTGTCCGGGCAGGTGTCTGTCTGCCGCACAGCCGCCCTGGCTGGGGCGCCCGAGTCCGCCAGCACTGGCAAAGAGAGGAGGAGGGGAAAGGCAGGGGGTTCCTCTGGCTCCAGGGGGCTCCCTGTGGGACTTTGGCCGGGTCATCTGCCCCCAGGCTGCTTCCTGTCAGCTCTGAGCATCGAGCCACTGGTGAAAGACACTTTCTGAGCAGCATGATGAAGCTGGGCACCTACGGAGCCCGAAGAGAAAGCCCCTGGGGTCCACGTGTCTGCACTTGGTGGGGAAGTATGTGTAGAACCCCCCCCCCCTTCTCTGACTCTCTTCTGGGTTTTGTTTGCTTGGTTGTTTGGGTTTTGTTTGTTTTTCTTTTCCCTCTGGCTCTCTTTGAACACCGCCTGTGACCCACAGAAAGGAGACCCCAGTGGGCACTGGGCTGCTGGCTCTTCCAAGAGCCTTTAGCGGTGCCCAGCGTGAATGCCCGTGCCTCTAAAGACTGAAGTTTTTCTTTTTTAATGTTCAGACAAAGGATGAAAAATTTTAGTGAGGAATTGGGTGAGTGGGGGTTCTGGAAAACATTCCCCTGGGGCCAGGAGGCGAGACGCATACTTCTCTCAGTTATGCTGCTATGGCTGAAACACACAGTTCAGTGATGCCTCCTTTGAAACAGTGGGAATGTGAGTCCCACAGAGATGTTCCTAATGGTGCCTTTTCCTCACACGTCTGTCTCCTCCCACCTCAGGATCGTGCACACCCCTGCCCACCGCTGGCTCCAGCTGGCCACGGGTTCCCAGCATGTCTTACCTGGAGGATTGCCAAATCCCTCTGACATCTTCCTGTCTTCAACCCTGTCCCCCTTAAGTCCCTTCTCCAGCTTAAAAAAATGTCAAGGGGTGCCCAAACTGCTTGGCCTGACTAGCACCCCATCTTTTCATCCCATTCTGCCTTTGCAGTTCTCACTTTCTAGAACACCCCACTCTACTTTTGCTATCTCTTGAATCCCTACTAATCTTTCAAAGCCAAGTTCCCGTGTCATCTTCTATCCCCAATTCATCCCAAAGAAAAATCAGTCACTCCCCCTCTTTGTGTCCCACAGCTTCTATCACAGTGCCTCTGTTTCCAATTACAAGTCCTGGCTTGTGTATCGCCCCCGCTGGCTGGCTGGACCCTGAGGGGCCTGACTGACAACAGTGCCTGGCACATGATAGGTGTCTAAGAAATGCAGCCAAGCCATAGTTGACCTGCAGACCCACGATATAAATGTTTTTTGCAACAAGCTGCCGAGGTTTTTTTAGGGTGCCTTGTTACACAGCACTACTGTGCCGAGAGCTAACTGAGACACATGGGTCAGTACATGGAGAGTGGAGTGTTTGGGACTGAGTGTACAGGACGAGCACAAAACTAGTCCACAGGCAGGGTGAGTGCTGGGAGCCAATGTCGGGTGGGGGGTAAGGGTGCTCTCAGTGGGGTGAGACTGCCCAGCTTCAAGTCCTGGTTCTGCCCCTTGCTGCCGTGTGTGTGTCTCTGGGCAAGTGACTCATTTTCCTCATCTATAAAATAGGGGTGGTAATAAAAGCCTCTGTCTCATGGGGCTGCTGTGCCGAACGACAACAAGCCAGTGCCTGGCACGCAGCAAGGGCTCCACGAGTGGTCGCTGTTAACGATTATGACTAATTGTGATTGATCCTCATCTGCCCCTCCTTCCCTGGTCCGGCGGTCCCGCCCCCCTCCCCCCTCTGCGCTGTCCATCAAGAGCAGCGCCAGGGAGGGAGGCAATTTTCCTCTGTCGTTTTTCATGGTTTCTCTTGAACTTTGATGTCTCACAAGGGGCTGGCAGCAGCCTGTGCCCTGTCTTCCCGCAGCAGGGCCGAGCATGGTTCCAGCTCCCTGCTCAGAGCGCGCGCGGTGAAAGTCAAAGCGCAGGGAGGCGGGGCTTGACCAAAGCAAGGGACGGAGAGCGGGAGGTGGCACGGATGGTGACAACTTCATCTTCCCGGCTCTTTTGAGTCGTGTAGGCCCATTCCAGGATGCCCGGCTTCTAAAGATGGACAAGAGGCTTGAAGTCTCCACTTGGCCTGCGTGGCGGTCACATCAGCAGACAGTCATGCTACCACTTCCTCAGGAAGCAGAAGCCGTGGGGTTTGGGACACAGGAAATATCTGAGCAAGTCACAGCATCACATACTGACAGGACTCTCAAAGCTACCCAGCAGCAGATCGCATGAGGAAGGGATCCCGGAACCTTCCAGGCAACATCTGAGAGGGGCTGGAAGGATGGCCAGGGCTTGAATAAGTGGAGATGAGGGCAGACAGAGGCATCCTGGGCACCCCAGGACTCACCCTGTGCAGAAAGCTGGGACTGGCTCATTACTGCCACACCAGCTGTCCCCTCGCAGACTCTTCCAGGAGGGGCCGGGCCTCACCAGCAACCTCCTTCTGGGTTAAGCTGGGGATGATTCCCAGAGAGACCCCCCCCCCCACTACAGGCTGCCATTCGCCAGGTCTCCTGGGACCCCAAAGCCAGACATAGGAGACGGAGGAGGACCCGAGTCCCGTAGACATCGGGCGTCTCCAGGCGCTGGTGCTCGTGTGAACAGGACTCCCCCAAATCCCGACCCCCACCGTGGCCACAGCATGAGATGGGGCGTCAGCAGAAAGATGGGCTGGAAGAATACTGGCCAGAGAGTGTTCGGGCCTGAGCCGAACTAACTGGCTGACCCGGAGCCGGCCACTGCCTCGCGGGGAGAGTGAGGACACCGCCATCTTCCCTTCCCCAGCTGGGCCCCGGCAATGAAAGAGAAACACCTGGAAATGCAGCAGAAGGTCAGGGTGGGGGAGGAGGCAGATGTTAATGCAGGGCAGCTTCCTCCTCTTCTAGAAAGGATTCCAGGCACACAGCCCTCCCCAGGGGGAAGCAGCATCTCTCTAGACCCATCTGTACCCTCCACAACTGGCAGCAGTGAGGCCAGCATACTAATAACAGCAAACACGCAGCATTCACAATGTGCTAAGCCTTGCTCTAAACGCTTCCTATGTATCTACCCATTTACCGTCACACCCTATTTTGCAGATGTGGAAGCTGAAGCTCAGAGAGGTTGAGTCACTTGCCCAAGGTCACACAGCTAGTGAGAGACAAGGTCAGATTTGGACCTGGCCATGATTATAACCCCTCTCTTATGCTGCCTCTGCTCCTCAGTAAACCCCAGGACCCTCAGAACAACTCTCTCGCCCAGAACTGGAAAGACTGAGACAAAGCAAGGCCCCACGTGTGCCAGGAAGCAGTTTTCTCTGTGTGGTGCTCATTCGAATCGCCCAGAGTAACTTGGGGCAAGGACAGGGTGGGGAGCAGGGATGAGAAAGACAGGCACACTAAATGGACTGAAACAAAGAGATGCACGAGGAACTAAGAGCACCGGAAGGTGCTCTTGAGAGCATTTTGAAGGGAAGGAAAGAGAAGGGCCCTTGAGAGACAGACAGGAAGCGGCAAACTGGCTCCAGCCGGGCGCAGCCACCCCTCAGAGGCCCGGGCCCTCTCCTTGGCTCACGTATCTGGCTGTTGGCTCTCACCGAGGCTCCACCAACCTTGAGGGAAAGCACGCAGGCTGGGGGACTTGCGGTATCAGACGTGGGGGCTTCGTCTGTCACTCATGAAGGGACTCTCTGCCAAGGACGTGAGCGTTGCTCTCACACCTGCAGTGCCGGGCTGGCGGGGAAGAGGAGGACTGGGTGGGGGGAGGCAGGGCAGCATCAGGGACCGACCACACACCACATCCTGTCTCTTTGCATCCTGGACTCACCAGACAGGGATGATGGGGACTGGCCACCCCCCCCACCACACCCCTGCGGCTCACTCACTCCCCTGTCTGGCGGCTGATGCTGGCTGAGGTTGGAATCTTGGATGAACAGCTCCATGTGGCCTTTCCTGTGTGGTCTCTTCGCAGCACGGCAGCCAAGTGAATATCTGGGGAAGGGTGTTCTGGGCAGAGGGAGCTGCCAGTGCAAAGGCCCCGAGGTTTGGGACAAAACCAAAGATCTTCTAGGTTTGAGATTTGAAATATACATCTCTACCTCTGTAAGGGCAGGTTCTTCCAGAGATGGGCAAAGGGAGGACCAAACAGCCTAGACCAAGCCTCTGCTTTGGGGTCAAGCCTTTAGGTCAGCAGGTGTCTGTCCACTGCAACCCCTCAAGGGGAAGCAGGCCCGTGTCTCACCCCACACGAACTCAATAGCTTCCCAAAGGGCTCATTTCAGGACAAAGAGAAGGCTGGTCCCAAAGACAGACAAATCCAGGTTTCCATCCTCCATGACAGATTGGCTTTTAATCTGAAAAGAACACCTTTACAATATTCCCACATTTGAAGTCCAGTCTTTCTAGTAACCTCTACGTACTTACTCCTTTTTTTTTTTTTTTTTTTTTTTTTGAGGCCACTATACCTGTGAAACCCTTTGAAGAATGATGGTTATCACCACCTTTTGCAATTTGGGAACTGAATTTCAGAGAGGGCAATTCCCATGCCCAGGGCCACATGGCCAGTCCCTCCTCCTCCCCATCCTCTTTGCACTGAGAGGCTGTGTATCTTTGGCCAAATGACTGGCCCTCAAATCCTCAGGTGGCCCACTGGGAAATGGGACTACGCCCACTTCCCAGGCCGGTGTGGTGAAGACCAGCGAGGTAAGAGGACCCGGCACAGGACAGACGCTCCATAGATTGTCAGTATTATAACTGCTCTCGCCCTGCGGGTGAGAAAGTGGGCTCAGGGTCTATCAGAGGCAGCGGTCACTCCCACTCAGTTTGGCCGCCGTGTCCCAAGGGGATGCACAAGGGCGCGTGCTGGCGGCAGGGGGTCTCCGGCTTGGGGTTGGGCTCCTCCGGGCTCTCTGACCACTTTCCATCTTCCCTTTCTTCACGAGCTGCAATAGTTTAACAACCTCGGGAGTGAAAAAAGATAGCTGGGGGAGCAAATGTGGAATAGCTTAAATTAAAATTAAATTGAAATAAATTACATTAAATGGGCAACTCTCCAGCGCTCATCTCTCAGGCCAAATTATTGTGAGGCACTCTGGCCACAGAGGAGCCCGCCCCGGTTAGGGGGTTCTGGAGCTTTCCGGGCGGCTGCCTGGAGGCCAGAGGTGCAGGGCGGCCCTCAGCAACCCGCCCGCCCCCTCGGCGGCTGCGGCCTCGGCTCCCGGCCGAGGGCGGTGCTGCGGGAGCAAGCCGGCCACGCCCCGAGCCCATTCACCCCGCCCGCTCCCGCCGCGGATCCCAGCAGAGCGGAGACTTGAATCCGAGACAGCCGATCCCCAGCCGCAGGTCCCTGGGCTGGGCGGTGCGTGTCCGGTTGGCAGCAGTGGGGTTTAGAGCATCCACTCTACCCCTTGGGGTTCTGAGGCCTAAATGATACTGCCGTGCTCTGCCCCGCGGGACACGCGCCCCTCGCCTCCCCCTTCCCTCCCAGTGGCCCCCGGCGCTTCAGGCCAAAGCAGACCAGACTCCAGGTCAGGTACAGGGGCGGGCGTTCCTTCAGCTTCCCATCAAAGCCCCTCAGGGTCCAAGAGTGGAGAAAAACTTGCCACAAGCACAGGATTTCTTTCAAGGACCAGTTTTGAGTGAAAAATGCACGTGCATTTTGCATTCTGTCTCGTAACGTATTCACGTTTATTTTAATGTATAATGTTTTACAGTGTTTACCAATGAGTAAGACTGACATGGCCAGAGGCTGTGCCCCTTGATCCTGAATCTTCCTGTGTGAGAACCAGCCTCACAGTCCGTCTTCACCCCCAAACTCACCCTCCCCAGGCTGGAATCCTAGAAGGTGGGAAAAATCCCAGAGTCAAAACCAAGGGCATTTGCAACATGGATGAGCCAAGGACATTATGCTAAGTGAAGTAAGCCAGTCACAAAAGGACGAACACTGACAAGATTCCACTCACATGAGATACTTAGGCTAGTCGAATTCATAGAGACAGAAAAGTAGAATGGTGCTTGCCAGGGACAGGGGAGGAGGCGTTATTGTTTCATGGATACACAGTGTCAGATTTGCAAATTGAGAACATTCTGGAGATGGATGGCACAACGATGTGAATGTCCTTCATACAGCTGTTCGGTACACACAAAAATGGTTACCATGTTAAAATGTATGTTACCTAGGTTTTACCACAATTAAACAAAAATGAAGGCATCCAGGGTCAGAGAGGTTAACAAGCCAGAGTTTTACTGCAAGGCAGGAACAGGGGCAGATTCAGGGGCAAGGGGCTGACCCTCCTTTCCCTAAAGCACCCTAGGGACGCCTGGGTGGCTTATTCTTGATCTTGGTTTGGGTCTTGATCTCACAGTTCGTGACTTCGAGGCCCACCTCGGGCTCGGCACTGACAGTGCTGAGGCTGCTTGAGATCCTCTCTCTCCCTCTCTCTCTGCCCCTCCCCTGCTCGCTGGCTCTCTGTCTCTCAAAATAAATAATATAAACATTAAAAAAAAAAAAAGAAGAAGAAGACCCTGTCCCTGTCCTGTTCCCTAAGGAGGTGGCAGTAGATAAGACCTCTGGCCACCTGGGTCGCCCCCCCAACATTGGGGCCGGAGGGACCTCTGGAAAGCAACCATCCCAATCCCTTAATTTTACAGATAAGGAAACTGAGGCCGAGGGAGGGGGATCCATCTCTGCAAGCCACACGGCTAGTATCCAGACTAGAAGGAGAGTTCTGAGGGGTGAGTCCTCTGAGGGAGAGAGTCCTCCAGCAGCTAGAAAGGTCCAGGGTGAGGCAAGCAAAGCCTTTCCTCCCACTGCCCCCACCCACAACTTCTAAAAGGGTGCAAATAACCCTTGTCCCCTCCCCAAGCTGCAAGGAGGCTGATTAATTAATTAACCCTCGTTAAGGGACCAGGCACAGGCTAATCGACTATAGGCATTCTCATTATTATTTTTAATCAGACTTTGCAATTTTATAGCTCCCATCACCCGGGGCTATCAAGTGTCTCTGGAAGTTAATTAAGCCTGCCAGGGATGGGCTCAGGAGGGAGGAGGAGGCAAGGGGCTGCACTATGCGGGGAGAGCCTGGGGATCAGGGTTCCCTTCAGGCTAGCCCAAGCCTACAGGGGAGGCAGAGAATGAGCAGGAATAAGGACAGGAGAGGGTGCCCAGCTCCAGTCTCTGATTCTCACTCAGGGAAGGCCTCCTGCTCTCAGTTTACCTCTCTGAGTAGTGGGGATAATTAGGAGCAAGAGACAGAGAGCAGTCATTTCATCAAGAAATACATCCGGGGTGTGTCAGGCCTGACCTGGAGCTGGAGATAAGTGAAGGGTGCAGGCGTGGTCCACCCCACTCAGCGCTCCCTGGTCCGATTGGGATGAGATTGGGACCGTGATACTTGGATGGCCCATGCTCTGGCTGGGATGAACAGCTGTAAACGTTCTGGGAATCCTGGGTGTCTGGGGGCGGGGGGCTCCCTGCCAGGCAGCACAGCCACCACCATGTGGGCCCCCAGCCCGTGAGGTCTGCCCCCAAGCCTGCCCGGAGCCCTCTCTATGGAAGCAGCAGCAGGAAGGAACTGCCACAGAGTTAGGGTGTTTGGGACAAAATAGACAGCAGGGGAATGGGAACCCAGGGGACTGAGAATATTATTCCTGGCCATCCAGGCAGGGCCTCCAGCTCCCACACTTACAAATGCGGCTCCACCTTCTCAGCTGCCCCACACAGCAGGTGACACTGGAGGGCTCTGTCCGGGACCCAGGGATGTGAGTCGTGGTAGTCAGGACCACTCAGGAAAGCAAGACCCCACCAGGCACCCCGGGGCTGTGTCACCCCTTAGAACTCGCCTTGTCACATTAAGGTGTCTAAGGACCCTGCTTCCTGGCTCTGTCTACTCTGGGATCTGACAGGCCCAGCTCTTCTGTGGAGGGAGAGCTGAAGGGAGCTTTCTGTAAAGACAGCAAAAGGATTCCCCGAAAGCGGCCTGCACGAGAGCCATATATGGTTTGCTGTCAGTTACCACATTATGCACAAAAACCAATGGACTGTATACGAACCATTCTGATAGAGATTTCTCTATCAGAGTTTGAGTTTGCTTCAATACATGAATCTGTTCATTTTAGAGATTATATAAAAAATAAATCTAAAGTACCCATTGACGAAACTGTCTTGTCCCTCCCCATCTCCAATGGGAGCCACTATCATGATTTTGGTGTGGATGCTTCAGATTGAAAAAATATGTATTTTTAAATCTATTAGATAGACCAACTATGTGTGTATATATGCACACACACACACACACACACACATATATACATATATACACACATATATACATATATATAGACATATATACATATATGTATATACACACACACACATATATAGTATTGCTTTGGGCGTGTGCTTTTAAAAAATATAAATTGTATCATATATATTCTGTATAGGGAAGGAAAAATAATTTTCCTTCTATCCTTCTAGGTTCTTGGCTGAGACCCTTCTGTAAGAGATGAAGAGGAGAAAACCTGGGGTGGCTGGGTGGCTCAGTTGGTTAAGCATCCGACTTAGGCTCTGGTCGCGATCTTGCGCTTCGTGCGTGGGCTTGAGGCCCACGTCGGGCTCTGTGCTGACAGCTCAGATTCTGTGTCTCTCTGTTCCGATTCTGTGTCGGATTCTGTGTCTCTCTGTCTCTCTGCCCCTCCCCCCTAGCGCTCTGTCTTTCTCTCTCTCTCTCTCTCTCTCTCTCACCCTCTCAAAAATACATAAACATTAAAAAAACAAAAAAAGAGGAGAAAACCAAATGTAATTATTTAGGTCCAGAGTCCCACAAGGATACAAGACTCAAAGAAGTGAACTGAGCGGGAAACTTTTATATCTTTCAGACGAAGAAACAATACATTTGTGAAGAATGGAAAAGACAAAGGTGTTCAGCCCCGGGGAAGTGTAGTAGTGAACAAGTAACAAGGTTTATTTATCCACCCTCTCGGCCCTAAATCCTCTCTGTGAGAAGGATGCCTCCCACCTTCCTGTACAGGGTGAGTACCTTTCACGTGGGACATTTACTTCCCGCTTCCAGAGGGACAAAGGAGGGTCAGAGTGTTTCTCTTGCACTAGCTGTTTTTCAAGTACCTGTAATTCAATTTTTTTTTTTAACGTTTATTTATTTTTGAGACAGAGAGAGACAGAGCATGAACGGGGGAGGGGCAGAGAGAGAGGGAGACACAGAATCGGAAGCAGGCTCCAGGCTCCGAGCCATCAGCCCAGAGCCCGATGCGGGGCTCGAACTCACGGACCGTGAGATCGTGACCTGAGCTGAAGTCGGAGGCTTAACCGACTGAGCCACCCAGGCACCCCTCAAGTACCTGTAATTCAAAATAATCAATATGCCAAAGTGGCATACGATAGGGTGACATATTCTGCAACTGACTTTTTCACTCACTGTATATATATATACGGGGCTCAAACCCACAGACAGCGAGATCATGACCCGAGGCAAAGTCGGATGCTCAACCAACTGAGCCACCCGGGCACCCTTCACTCACTGTTATGTATGTATTTTAAGTTTGTTTGTTTGTTTATGTTTCTTTATTTTTGAGAGAGAGAGCATGGGAGAGAGAGCAGAGAGAGAGGAAGACAGAGAATCAATCCCAAGCAGTCTCTGCACTGACGGCAAGGACTGGGCCAGGCTCCCCACCCACTGATACTTTTCGCATCTGTATACATTGATACATTTAAACCTCCTTCATTCTTTTTGGCTGCAGGGTCATCTTCTGTCCTAAGAATACAGCACATCGTATTGCTCTCTACCACTAATTTGCTATTTTAAAAATGCCTCAGTGATCATTCTTTTTTTTTTTTTTTAATGTTTATTTATTTTTGAGACAGAGAGAGACAGAGCATGAATGGTGGAGGGTCAGAGAGAGGGAGACACAGAATCTGAAACAGGCTCCAGGCTCTGAGCTGTCAGCACAGAGCCCGACGCGGGGCTCGAACTCACGGACGGCAAGATCATGACCTGAGCCGAAATCGGCCGCTCAACCGACTGAGCCACCCAGGCGCCCCCGATCATTCTTGCACATACCTCAGTGCACACGCGTGTGCACATTCACCAGGGCCGGACACACAGAATGACTAGGTTATAGGATGTGCACATATGCCACTTTGAGCAGACCCCATCAAGCCACTCTCCCAAGTGGCTGTACCAGTTCACGCCCCTCCTGAACACACCCCTTTCATACTCCCTCACTAGCACTTGGTATTATAAAACAAGATTTTTTTATGCCAAGCTGCTGATGAAAAACAGTGGAGTTCTGATTCACATTTCCTTGATCACTCCTGGGGTTAAACATCTTTTGTTTATCAGTCATTTATATTTTCTCTTTTGTGAATTGCATACTTCGATCCATTGTTCATTTTTTTCTATTGGGTGGTTTTTCTTTTTCCCTGCTGATTTCTAAATGTTCTACAAATGCTAGATTTTCATTCCTTTTCTATATATTTAAAATGTTTGTCATCAGTGTGTGGATTGCCTTTTAAGTGTATTTATGGTATTTTGTACCAAAATTTTTTATTTTGATTTGTCAAGTTTCCTTTATGTAAAAATCTCCCTTATGATTTGGTTTGTAGACTTTGTGTCTTGTTTAAATAAGCCTTCCTTACTGGAAAGTAAAAAAGATGGTCTTTTATAATTTATTCTAATATTTTTAAAGTTGTCCTTCTACATTTAAGTCTTTCATTCATCTGGAGTATTTTTTAATTGCAATGCTATACTCAGAACTACATTTCCCAGGGGTGCCTGTGTGGCTCAGTCGGTTGACATCCAACTCTTGATTTCGTTTCAGGTCATGATCTCAAGGTTTGTGAGTTTAGCCCCAAATTCGGCTCTGCACTGACAGCTGCGGAGCCTGAGATTTTCCATCTCCCTTCTCTCTGACCCTCCCCCACTGGAGTACTCATGCTCTCTCTCTTTCTCTTTCTCTCGAAAATAAACTTAAAAAAAAAAAAAAAAGAACTACATTTCCCAGTCTCCTTTGCAGCTAGGGGCTCCCATGGAACCTAGCTCTGGTGGTGGAGTGGGAAGCAAGAAGCAAGCAGTCTGTGAGGGTTTGGGGGGAAGGTTTACTTTCCTGCCACAGACATTGCCCTTTTCTCTTTCTCACTTCTTTCTTTCACTGCCTGGAATGTGGGTGTGTTGTTTTGGTCACAAGAATTTCAGAATTAGTTTGTCAAGTTGCGCAGAAAAATGTCTTTGGAAGTTTAACTAGGATTTGTATCAACTTTGAGCAACAGAGACAGATACATTTTAAATAATAAAATGGTGGGCCACCTGAGTGACTCAGTCCGTTGAGTGGCCAGCTCTTGATTTCAGCTCAGGTTATGATCCCAGGATCTTGGGATCAAGCCCTGTGTCAGGCTCTGCACTGAGCCCAGAGCCTGCTTAAGATTCTCTCTCTTCCTCCCTCTGTCCCCTCTCTGCTCACCTCCCCCTAAAATAAAAACATTGAAAAAGTAAAAAATGAAATAAAATTGTTAGTGTCGCATATTTAGTAAATCCACAGAATGAAGACCAAAACTGGTACAGAGATGCCCATGATGTCAACAAGACATCGAGCTTTCTTCTTTCTTCTCTACTTTTATTGGTGTGTGGCTTTTATGCTGTTGCACCCAGGATGTGCTGTACCCTAGGCATGTCATCTTAATAGCCAGGCAAACTAATGAACTAGGAAAAACCTAATAACAAACATCCAAGACCCATATGGAATCTTCCCACCCATGAACATGGTATAGCTTTTATTTGTTCAGCTCTTTTCTTGCACATTCTTTTGGAACGACCCTACTTGATCACTGAGTGATTAATATTTTTGTATGTGTGTTTACAAGTGGGAGGGACCTCTGGCTTTCCCATGTGCTTTCTGGGTCTAGGTCTAGGGTCAGGTTGATCTCAGAAAATGAGATTGAGACTCCCATCTCCTTCTGGACTCTGGAAAGTTTATACAAGATGGGATATTCTTTAATAATTAGAAGGTTTGGTTGAACTCCTCAAATACCATCTGGGTCTAGTACTTTTTGAATTTGGTCCCTGAACCATTTCTTTTTTTCCTCTGTTTAATTGGTCTATGTGGGTATTTCACTTGTTCTTGGGCCTATTTTTGTCATTATTTTTGCATAGTTTTTCACATTTATTAGTGAAATATTGTAATTTTTTTTTTACATGTTTAAAATCACTTCTTTCTGTACTTATATCCATTTTTTTCACTCTTAATGCTGTTTGTTCAGGGTTTTTACTTTTTTCTCTGCTTGGCTAAAGTAGCACTTGCCTAAAGTTTGTCTGTATTAATAATGATTTTAAAGAGCCATGTTTTATATTTGTTGAACAATTCCTGTACTGTTTTTCTCTTTCCTTGAATCTTTTTTTATCATTGTTAATTCTTTTACTTTATTTGCATTGCTTTTGTTGTTCCCCCCCCCCGATTCTTAATTTGAAAGCACAATTCATTTATTTTTTACTTTCTTACTATCAAAAAAATGTATTAAAAAAAATTTTTTTAACATTTATTCATTTCTGAGAGACAGAGAGAGACAGAGCACTAGCAGGGGAGGGGCAGAGAGCGAGGAAGACACAGAATCCAAAGTACACTCCAGACTCCGAGCTGTCAGCACAGAGCCCGATGTGGGGCTGGAACTCATTAACCATGAGATCATGACCTGAGCAGAAGTAGGACACTTGACCTACTGAGCCACCCAGGCGCCCCTCAAACAAATGTATTAAGACTATAACTTTTCCTCTAAGTATGACTTGGCTATATGCCACAAGTTTTATAGTCTCTCATATTGTTCAGTTATAAATAGTTTATAACTTTGGATTTTCTGTTTTGTTTCTGTTTTGTTAACTTATTTGGATGTCATAAATGCTTGCACCTTGAAATATACTTTGGTTGATATTAATATTGTTAGTTTTTAATAGATCTTATTACTATCAATCTGACCATATACATTTATAGATAATATAATTTTTTCTCATAGAAATTTCTTAGGCTTGGGGCGCCTGGGTGGCTCAGTCGGTTAAACGTCCGACTTCAGCTCAGGTCACGATCTCGCGGTCCGTGAGTTCGAGCCCCGCATCGGGCTCTGGGCTGATGGCTCAGAGCCTGGAGCCTGCTTCCGATTCTGTGTCTCCCTCTCTCTCTGCCCCTCCCCCGTTCATGCTCTGTCTCCCTCTGTCTCAAAAATAAATAAACGTTAAAAAAAATTTTTTTTAAAGAAATTTCTTAGGCTTTTCTCTTTATTCTTCTTAAATTATACAAAGATGTGTCAGGTTATGAAGTTGTAACAGTGGGCCCTTTCAACCTGAAACTAATATTTTCCTTAAGTTTTGGGAAATTTCATATCTGTATTTCTACTCTGTACTCCATTAAATATAACCTTCTCTCTAATCACTTTTTTTGTTTTCTGAATACCTAGTAAGTGGATGTTGGAATTCCAGATTTGTTCTCCATGGTTTGCATCTTTTCTCTTATGATTTACATAGCTTTATACCTTCTACCACATTCTGGAAGAATTCTTTGTCTCCATCTTCAAGCTCACTGATTTGCTTTTCAACTGAGTCTCTTCTGTTATTTCCACTCACTGAATGTATTATATATATATGTATATATATGTTTTTTTCTTTTTATTTTTAAGGTTTTATAATCTCTACACCCAACATGGGGCTTAAACTCATGACCCTGAGATCAAGTTGCATGTTCCACTGACTGGGCCAGCCAGGTTCCCCTTCAATATATTTTTTAATTTATATTTTTAATTTATGTAATATCCTATTAAATATTGTTCAAAATAGACTTTTTATTTCATGGATGCCTTATCTTTTTGTTCCTTTGAAAATATCTTCAATATTTATTTTAAAATTCTCTTCTGGGGGCACCTGGATGGCTCCGTCGGTTGAGCGTCCGACTTTGGTTCAGGTCATGATCTCACAGCTCATGGGTTCGAGCCCCGCATCGGGTTCTTTGCTGACAGCTCGGAGCCTGGAGCCTGCTTCAGATTCTGTGTCTCCCTCTCTCTCTGCCCCTAACCCATTCTCATTCTGTCTCTATCTCTCTCAAAGATGAATAAACATTAAAAAAAATTTTTAGGGGCGCCTGGGTGGCTTGGTCGGTTGGGCGTCCGACTTCAGCTCAGGTCATGATCTCACGGTCCGTGGGTTCGAGCCCCGCGTCGGGCTCTGTGCTGACAGCTCAGAGCCTGGAGCCTGCTTCCGATTCTGTGTCTCCCTCTCTCTCTGACCCTCCCCCATTCATGCTCTGTCTCCCTCTGTCTCAAAAATAAATAAACGTTAAAAAAAAATTTAAAAAAATTTTTTTAATAATAAAATAAATAAATAAAATTCTCTCCTGCCCTTTCTATTAACTGCTTCCTTGGGTATCATCCTTCCATTTGTTGTTGTAGTCACCAGGTATGGCTTTCCTCAAATGTTTGCAGGAAGCTTCTGGATCTGTATGAATCTCCAGCCTTGAGAAAGGGGCAGGAAACAATTGTTTTCAATGAGTGGGGAGGGCAGGGGAACATACACAATCAGAAAAGGGTTTCTGGGTTGTTGTCTTCCTTTGCAGTGCTCCCTTCCTGTTTCTCCCACCCAACAGCCCTATTTTACAGCCTAAGCTCTCACACTCATTCCTCCACCTGAGACGAATACCTAGATCATTGCTGCCAGACCCAAAGTGTTGTGCTTGTGTGTGCATGTGCATGCGTGTGCCCATGTGTGTGTGCACCTGAGTGTGTGTCTGGAAGCTTCAGCCAATCACCAGTTGTCCCTGGTTCTTTTTGCTCCCAGGATTTGCCTCCTCTGGTCATGAAGCTCCTTCTGGTACTTAAGAGACATACTAAGATATGTTTTCTAGTTAACCGTTTTTAGTCAATTTGTCCTTTCAATATATAGATTTAAGTCTTCTCTTATTTCAGGGAAAAGCTTTCTTTATTTCTTAAATAACTTTTTCTGTTCCATTGTTCTGGTTTCCTCCTCTGGGGACTGTGATCACATGACGTTGAACTGCTGTTGCCTGACTTACGTATCTGTCGTTTTCTCTCCAATGTTTAAAATCACTTTCTTTATTTCCACTTTATTTTGTTTTCTTTTTCTCATTTATACAGTGTCTATTGTCTTTTGCGCTCCTTGTTCTTTAGTCCTAAATCTGGAAATCGTTTTGTCTTTTCTATTCTGGGAACTGGAGTGGGATTTACATTTTAGCAGGATTGCTGTGGCTGCCCTGGTGGGAGTAGGGGGGGGGGGCGGGGGGGGGCGGGGGGAGGCTGGAGCATTGGGAATTAGGGAGGAAGCTGGAGGCCGGTCAGGAGACTTGCAGATGACCTATTTGGAAATGAGGCGACTTGGAATGAAGGGTAGAGATGGAAATTGTTAGAAGTATTGATTTGGGGATATGTTTTGAAGGTATCACTGACAGAATATGCTGTTGGATTTGATATAGAATCGGAGAGACAGCTCTGGGAATTTGCTTTGGGGTGTGTTAACTTGGGATTTCTATTAGACGTGCCATCAGAAGAGGCGATTGGATATTTGAATCTGGAGGTAGAGGAGAGGTTGGGGCTTGCGATAAAGATTTGGAAGGCCTCAGCATACGGTTTTTAAAGTCTTGGGACTGGAAGAAATCACTTGGAAAATGACAGGGGGAGAGAGAAGAAGTCTGAGCAGGAGCCTTGGAGCCCTCCAGCATTTACAGGTCACTGAGGAGGATCCAGCCCAGAAGTCTGCAAAGGAGCAGCTGGTGAAGTAGGACTAGGAGAGTCAGGAGGGGTAAACAGCTGTGTGGCTTACTGCTGGGGGACAACGAATCCCAGGACTGAGACATCACCACGGGAAGTAGCTGATGACCTCGTATTATTTCCCGATTAGATGGAAGAATAAATGGATCCATCCCCTTTGCTCTTTCTTCCCTCCTTCCCTCCCTTCCTGAATAATCCAGTCCAAAAGCCATCAGGTACAGCTGGGCCAGGTAGGTATCCATGGTTGGGGGTGGAGGGGGCCAGCCTGACACAGGGTGTAAGAACCTGAGAGGGATGATGAGGGCATCTGTGGGGGTGGGGGAGCTGGGCTGCCAGCATCAATACAAGAGTGGTTACGAATGGGGTGCCTGGTGGCTCGGTCGGTTGAGCATCTAGCTTTTGATTTCGGCTCAGGTCATGATCTCGTGGATCCTGGGATCAAGCCCCACATTGGGCTCTGCGCTGACAGCATGGAGCCTGCTTGGGATTCTCTCTCCCACTCTCCCTCTCTGTCTCTCTCTCTCAAAATAAATAAACTTTTTTTTTTTTTTTTTTTTTTTTTTTAACGTTTGAGAGACAGAGAGTGAGCAAAAGAGGGGCAGAGAGAGACAGGGTCAGAGAGTCTGAAACGGGCTCCGTGCTGACTGCAGAGAGCCCAGTGTGGGGCTCAAACTCACAAACAGTGAAATCGTGACTTGAGCCGAAGTTGAATCCTTAACCAACTGAGCCACCCAGGCACCCCAAAAAATAAACTTTTTTTTTTTTTTAAAAGAAGAAGATTGGTTAGGTATGAGGATTCATCAAACAAGCAATGGGGTAATGGGATTCAGGGTTCTCACAGGTGGCAAAAAGTTATAAATATAAAAAGGATAAAATTAGAAAGAATCCTATTAGATGTAGAAACAAAGATAGATGAAAATTTGTGTAGAAAGATTTCCTAATTCTCTCCACTGAGAGGGCCTGGGAGCAGTACCATCCAAAATCAAAGAGCACACCGAGTGCCAGATCTTGGGTTTCTAAATACCACTGTCCCCTAAAAGGAACCAGAGTTGCTTGGAAAAATGGCTGATTCCAAGACTGGAGTAGGAAAAGCACAAGATAAGCCTCGAACATCTTGTACCAGAAAGTAAAGAAGTTCTCAAAACATGTCAAAGGGACGCAGAAGCCAGCTGGATGGACTCTCACTCATCAAGTCTGGGGCTATTGGAGCATCAAATTAAATAATAATAACAGTGGATTATAACCCAGTGAATAAAGTAGGATTCCATGAGCCTATACTGATAGAAGCAGGGTGGGGGACAATGACAAAGCTCTTCGTTATAATCAAATGCCAACTAAAACATATGGAAGGAATGATGGAATTAGAAAAATTGGCAACTCTCATAATAATAATGAACTCAACCAGGAAATGTCAATGGATGCTAAAACTTGTGAGTGAAAGTTTGAAGAGGACGTTACAGAGCTTCAAAATACTTATTGATTACCAAGAAGAAAAGAACAGCTTTCAGTGCAGAAACCTAGCAGTCCCTACCTCAGTCAACTAATCAAGGTTAACATCATCAGCGATGGCACAAATGGAAATCACGTAACACCTGCCAGGACTCAAGACGAAGGATGCAGAATCACCTCTGAGCTACTCCTACCAAAGTTGCATAACCTGAATCTAATTGTGAGGAGATATTGACCAAATCCCAATCGAGGTATGCTGTACAAAATAGCTGGGCTGTTATCTTCAACACTGTCAAGGTCCAGGGGCACCTGGATGGTTCAGTCAGATAAGCGTCTGACTTCGGCTCAGGTCATGCATGACCTCACAGTTCGTGGGTTCGAGCCCCGCACTGGGCTCTTGTGCTGACAGCCCAGGGCCTGGAGCCTGCTTCAGATTCCGTGTCTCCCTCTCTCTCTGCCTCGCCTCCCCCCCCTCTCAAAAGTAAATAAACATTAAATTTTTTTTTTTTTTAACTGTCAAGGTCCTGTAGGTAAGGAAGTATTCTAGACGGAAGGAGTCATTGCAACTAAGTGACACACACAATTCTGGATTGGATGGTTTGTTTGTTTGGTTTTTTTTAATTTTTTTTTAACGTTTATTTATTTTTGAGACAGAGACAGAGCATGAACGGGGGAGGGGCAGAGAGAGAGGGAGACACAGAATCTGAAACAGGCTCCAGGCTCTGAGCGGTCAGCACAGAGCCCGACGCGGGGCTCAAACTCGCATACCGCGAGATCGTGACCGGAGCCGAAGTCAGACGCTTAACTGACTGAGCCACCCAGGCGCCCCAGGATTGGGTGGTTTTGATAGAAAAGACATTATTGAGACAATCAGTGAAACTTGAATGAAATGTGCAAATTAGGTGGCGGTGATGTATCCATGTAAATTTCATTTTGCTGGTGGATGTAGGAGAATGTCCTTGTCTGTAGGAAATGTTCACTGAAGTATTCTTGGCTGATGGGCATCAGGTCAGCAACTTATATTCAAGTAGTTCAAGAAAAAGAAAGTTTATCATACTGTTCTTGCACTTTTTCTTTATGCTTGAAATATTTGAAAACAAAAGGGAAAAGAAAACGACAAACAAAGACAACGAAAGGGGGCACCTGGGTAGCTCAGTCTGTTAAGTATCTGACTCCTGATCTCAGCTCAGGTCGTGATCTTATGGTTCATTGGATCGAGCCCTGCATCAGGCTCTGCAACAGTGTGGAGTCTGCTTGGGATTCTCTCTCTCCCTCTTTCTCTCTGCCCTTCTCTGCTCACTTGCACTCTCTCTCTCTCTCTCTCTCTCTGTCTCTCTCTCAAAACAAATAAATAAGCATTAAAAAAAAAAAAGGCACATGAAAGAATGCATGGATGAGAAAGCCAGCAGACAAATCAAGACAGTGGACCATTGTAGGGGTGCCTGGGTGGCTGAGTTGTTTAAGCATCCGACTCTTGATTTCGGCTCAGGTCATGATCGCGCAGTTGTGAGATTGAACCCTGCACGGGCTGAGCTGAAAGCCTGCTTAAAATTCTTTCTCTCCGCTCCTCCCCCCGCCCCCGCTCTCTCTAAAATTAAAAAAAAAAAAAAAAATAGTGGACCATTGTATGGTACAACTGACGAGGTTTCCTCAGTATGTCAGTGAGATGAAAAAGGGCAGGATTCAGGGGGAGGGGCTAAGCTAGGCAAAAGGGTTATAAGAGACACAATAAACCAGTGTGGATCCTGATTTCAACAAAAGAGCTGTAAAAAAGACACTTTAAAGTCACTCAGGGAAATCTGAACAAGGACTATCAGATATTACTAAGTAATTCTTGCTAATATTTAAAATGTGAAAAGCCATTGGGATTACGTGAGAAAATGTGCTTTCTCCCCCTAGATGCACATTCGAGCACATGGAAGCAAAATAACATGAGCCCTGGGGTTGGCTTTAAAATACTCCAGGAAAAGGGGCACCTGCCTGGCTCAGTTGGTAGAGCATGTTGACTCTTGATCTCGGGGTTGTAAGTTCGAGCCCCACACTGAGTGTAGAGATTACTTAAAAATAAAAAATTTCAAAAATAAAATAAAATACTTCAGAAAAAGGGGACAGAACAATCCAGTAGAGAGAAACTTTGGATAATTGTTGAATCTGGGTGGTGGGTATTATATTAGGCAGCTCGGGCTGCCGCAACAAAATACCACAGCCTTACACAACAGAAATTTATTTCCTCGCAGTTGTGGAGGCTAGAAGTCCAAGATCAAGGTGTTGGCAAGTTTGGTTCTTCTGAGGCCTCTCTGCTGGGCTTGCAGGTGCAGCCTCCTTGCTGGTCTTCACACAGTCATCCTTGGTCTGTGCTGTGTCCTCATCACCTCTCCTTCTGAGGACACTAGTCATATTGAGTTAGGGACCACCCATATGACCTCCTTTTACCTTAGTTACCTCTTTAAAGGCCCTGTCTCCAAATATGGTCACATCCTGAAGGATTGGGGGTTAGGGCTCCAACATATGAATTTGGGAGGGGGGCAGGGACACCAGGCAATTTACAACAGGCAGATGGGATTTTATTAGACCATTCTCTCGCTTTGGTGAATACTTAATTCTTCAAACTAAAATCTGTTTCATAATAAAAATCAATGCAGAACCAGAAAGCGAAGCTAGCCAGTGTAGATGGATCTTTTGAGGAGTTCTGCTGCAGAAGATGTCGGAGAAATGAGGCCATGCCTGGAGGTGGGCTATGAGGTCAAGGGAGTATTTTTTTTTCTTTAAAAATTACTGTTATTATGGCATATTTGTATGCTAATAGGAAAGATCCAATAGGGAGAAAATTTTGATGTACAATGGAAGAGAGAGGGGATAATTGCAGTGGAAAACCTTTGGGTTGGCAGAAGGTCTGGAATATTCTGATTGGGAGGGAGTGCTGCCCATCTCCGTGTCCCCTTAGGGAGGAAGGCAGACTGTGGGAGGCAGCTGCGCAGTGGGAAGCGGGAATCCTCTCCCAAGTGATTATGTGTCCTCAGTGAAACATGAAGCAAGGGCATCCATCAGCTGAAGGTGAGGAGAGTGGCCGGAGCAGGGAAATGTAGAAGGAATGCCAGGAATTAGTGAGCTCCTCTTTGAGGGTCAGAGCTTTGATCTGCAAATATTGTCTCCCAATCTGTAGCTCGACTTCATCCTTTCAAAGCGGTTTCTCTCCGAACTACAGTTTTCAGTTTCTTTTTTATTTGGAAATCCAGAGTCCGACGCTTAACCAACTGAGCCACCCAGGCACCCTTACAGTTTTCAGTTTCAATGAAATCTAATTTGCCAATTGTTCCTTTTCTAGGTCCTCCTTTTGGTGTTAAGCCTAAGAACTTTTGGCTTAGCCCCAGATCCTGAAGGTTTTTTCCCATATTTTTCCTGAAATTTTTATAGTTTTTACATGTCACAAGGAGGCACGTGATTCGTCTTGAGTTACTTTCCGTTTAAGGGGTGAGACCCAGCTCAAGGTTCATTTCTTGACCTATGCGTGTTGCTTCAGCATTTGTTGAAAGGGCAATCTCTCCTCATTGAATTGATTTTGCACTTGTGTAAAAGCGTCTACAGACCATCATCTTTGCGTCGGGTCTATTTGGGGGCTCTCTATTCTGTTCCGTTGATCTATATGTCTAGCCCTTTGGCAATATTACACAGTATTAGTTACTTTACCTATATACTAAGCCTTAATGTCGGGTAGGATGATTCCTCCCACCTTATTATTCTTTTTCAAGATTATTTTAGCTCCTAGAGGGACTTTTGCATTCCATATAAACTTTAGAATAAGCTTGTCTGTTTCTGCAAAAAAATCTTGCTGGGATCTTAATAGAAATTGCAATAAACCTATAGATCAATTTGTCGAGAGCTGACATCTTCACTGTGTTGAGTCTTCCAATCTATGAACACAGTATGTCTCCCCAAGTATTTGGGTCTTGTTTGATTTCTTTTATCAGCTTTTCATCATACTAACGGAGCCAAGGTGGGGCAGAGATTAAGTGTTGCGTCTGATGTCTTGCACTGGAAGCTTGGTGCAATTTTCAAGAAGAAAATTACTACGAATTGGTGAAGACCTTGAACAAGTTTGACTAAAAGAATTTTCATAGTCTGGTTGAGAGTGGATTGTTCCCGAGTCACTCATTTTCTGCTGGGGCAAAAATCCCCAAAGAGGGTGAGCTGGGGGCCAGGCATGAAGGAGGAAGGGACCCCTTTGCAGGCAGCTAGGGATTTGCCACCAGCTTCCAGGATGGGCTGAAGGGGCAAGGCGTCTGGATCGTGGAACCGGGCCTGGGGGACCAAAGGGGGCCAGAGGACTCGGCCAGGCCCTCGCCCCCGGTTCTACCCTGGCTTTGCAGGGACCCTCAGTCCTCCTACCCAGGCTGAGCCTCCCGCCGGCTCCGGGTCGCTGGGGCCAGGACGCACCGCGCAGTAGCTGGAGGCCCCACGAGAGGGCGCCCGAGCTCAGCGCCTGCGGTGGAGGCAGGCGCGGGGCTGCCGAAGGACCGAGGGGGCGACCCCGCTACCGGCCCGGCGGGTCCCGGCAAGCCATGCCCTTCAAGAGGATAAGCTTTGGTTGAGAAACACAGCAGAGCCCTAACAAGTTTTTGTTGACTGAATGAATGCATTATAAACTCAGTTACACTGAGAAATTCGAGGTTTAACTTATATCCCCACCCTATTCCATCCCCAGATCTTTACATCTTAAAAGAAGACTCTGGAAGACAGCAATTCTCGCTCAGAGCTTTGTGCTCTCTCTTTGGAGAAGAAGCGTCCGAAGGATGGCGTGGGTGGTGGGAGCAGCGATCAGGTCCCACCGGCCCTGTGTTACCGTCTCTACTCAAAGGTGCAGCTAGGATGGCCCCAGGCCCCAGGGAATTTCCTTACCCTGAACCAGTGTGTTTCAGGTTAATGACAACACCTCAGGGCCAGAGGGAAGGTGAGGTGTCACCTGGGCAGGGTAAATTGCTTCAACCCCCCTCTCCCCTCTGCCTCCCCAAGGACTCTCCTTCCCTTACCCCCACCCCTGGTTCAGACACAGGTTGGTTGTGGCTGTTCAACCCTCCCTGTCTTGGGCATTTCTTCTCCAAGAGGCCTCCTTAAAGAGCTCCCCCTGATGCCCCTCCGTTGTTGTGATGGCAGAGCAGAGCTTGTAGTTCTGTAGACCCACGTTCAAATCCTTGTTAACCAGCTGGGTGATGTGTGGCAGGTTACTTTTAAAAACAAAATCCAACCGAGTAAATCTGAACGTCTAATTGGCTTTATTAATGATTCCTGAATAGGTCAGCATCTGCTCTAGCAAGTAGAGAGATGTTCTGAGGAGTCGTACAAAATAGGTTTTTATAGGAAGGAGGGTGGGGTTAAGAAGTTATTGGAAAAAGAAAAGAAAGGATTGTTTCAGGCTAGGACTTCCTTCTGGGGGGAAGGGATGGGCAGGGCTTTTATCATGCAGATTATTTCACTAGGGCTGATCAGAAAATTAAGATTGACTTTTATTTATTTTTATTTTATTTTAATTTATTTTAATGTTTATTTATTTTTGAGAGCGAGAGAAAGAGCTTGAGCAGGGGAAGGGCAGAGAGAGGGAGACACAGAATCTGAAGCAGGCTCCAGGCTGCTGTTCGCACAGAGCTCGACTCGGGGGCTCCAAACTCAGGAACCATGAGATCATGACCTGAGCCCAAGTCCTTTTACTGAAATAAAAAAATAAAAGGTCACATTCCTGGAATAGTTTGAAACTGTAGTTGTGGCTTGTAGTCTTGGTTTGCTGTTGTGGGGTGCATAGGGCTCCAATTTGGGCTTGTTTTTTTTTTTTTTTTTCCTTTTTTAGCAGTACTTCATCTTTCAAACCTCTGTTTCCTCCCATTTACACCGAGAAATGGGATTACTGAAGGCACTACCACGTGAGTAGCTTGAGGATTAAACGAGTCGTTCTATTAAATCCTTAGAACGGGACTGTGCCTTTTGTACCTTTTCCTTGTTGTAGAGCAGGTGGCCATTTCTTCCTCAGCGGACCCAGGCTCTTCCAGGGCAGGGGGCAGTTTCCTGCACCCGGTGCCAGGCTCAGTGCATGCTGATGGGGGGGGGGGCGGATAAAATTCCAACATCTGAATTGATACAAACTTTCAGACCAGAGCAGCTTTTATAACGGAAAGATAAAATACACCTATAGGCCCATCCATTAGACTCTTAGTTGACTTCCCATTAGCAGCGATATCTGCCGG
Source organism: Panthera tigris (assembly GCF_018350195.1). Taxonomy (NCBI): domain Eukaryota; kingdom Metazoa; phylum Chordata; class Mammalia; order Carnivora; family Felidae; genus Panthera; species Panthera tigris. The sequence goes on from NC_056661.1 coordinate 143,377,174, forward strand.
AAGACCATGGAGTAGTATGCTTAAAGCCCCGAGCTTATGTGCAGCTAAATAGTCATGCAGGAACAAGGACAGAATGAAGATATTTTCAGACATAGCAAGACACAGAGAATTTACCTCCCATGGGATGTACCTCACAAAGAAAGAGCGACTCAGCGAGACACGAACCCAGAGGAAGACATGGGGCACCATAAACAACAGACGTGGATCAAATATGTTCGTAAATTCAATGAACTGCCAACTTCAAAAAGAAAGGTTTTGTGATTTTAAAGAGGTGAAACTTGGGGCTCCTGGGTGACTCAGTCGGCTGGGCGTCCAATTCTTGCTCAAGTCATGGTCTTGCAGCTCCTGAGTTTGAGCCCTGCATCAGGCTCTGCTCTGACAGTGGGGAGCCTGCTTAGGATTCTCTCTCCCTCTCCTTCTTTCTCTGCCCCTTCCTGCCTCTCTCTCTCTCTCTCTCTCAAAATAAATAAATAAACTTAAAAAAATGGGGCGCCTGGGTGGCTCAGTCAGTTAAGGGTCCAACTTCAGCTCATGAGTTCGAGACCCACGTCAGGCTCTGTGCTGACATGTCAGAGCCTGGCGCCTGCTTAGGATTCTGCGTCTCTCTCGCTCTCTGCCCCTGCCCTCCTAATGCTCTGTCTTGTCTCTCTCTCAAAAATAAGAAAAATTTAAAAAAATAAAAAAAATTAAAAATCATCTTAAAAATTAAAAAGGTGAAACTTAAATGCTAAAAGGACAGTAAAAACAGGGCCGGACAGGAAGTTGCCGACTCAGCAGGTCCCAAAAGGCCACACCACAAACTGACAGTGGTGGGGGGTGGGCAGCGGCTGATCCAGCCCCTGGCTTCCTCAAAGGACTCAGGAACTAGCAGCCCCCACACAGCTGAGACTGGGTGTGACGGGTGGGGGTAAACAGGGGTAAGTGGTTGAAAGCTCTTTAGGAACCAGCTAGACCCCTGGATCTCAGCCCACCCCCATGCCCCCCACTCCACGCTCCAACTGCTGGGCCGAGCCTGCTCCCACGCCGGCAGGGGTCTGGGGGATTACTTTGGGATGGAGAAAACCAGGTAGGAGGGATGAAGACTGAATCCAAGGAAAAAGGAATTCAGTTAATATATGCTTTATGAATGCAGAAACTGCCTTGCCTTCTTCCCCACAAGCTCCCCAAGAAGAAAGAGTGAAAAAGGTGTCACACTGGGCCTACACCCGGAGGTCCATCCAGAGGGCCCTGTGGGCTCAGGGCTTCCAGACAGCTTTGTGGCTCTGGCTCTCGGTCGTTAACACACAAGCAAGGATCGTCAGCATCTGAGAAAGGCTCGAACGTGAAAGACAGGGGCCAAAACAGCATTAGAAAGCAGCCGGCACAAACAGACTAGGAAATCAGAAGACAATAATAATAGAGCTATCAGAAATACCCTTGGAGGCAAAAGAGGTTTCGCATCCATGAAATGAGAACAGGAGGCAGTTCCGTTTCTTACCAAGGTGCTGAACTGGCACAGCTTCTGGCTCCCTCTGTAGAAATCGGTGCCAGAGAAACTTTATGGGGAGAACACCAAGAAGGCTCTGAGGACCCCTGGGGGCCACTGGACTTGCTGTCTTGCTTCTCCCCTGCCATCACTTGGGGATAAATGGTGTCTGCTCTGTGCATAGATGCTGTGACTCAGACTTTTCTGGTCCAGGGGTCGGCGGGAGTGAAATGGAAGGCCTCCACCTGTGAGCAGCTGAGAAAAATAGAGACGAATTATCCCTGGGTGGTCTTCTCCCCGCCCCTCACTCTGCAAACCCCAGAGCTGGTAAATTATGATCTAAGAAGTATCACCTCCTAAGGCTGCTTTCCCTGGGAAGAAGGGCGTGTGTGTGTGCGTGTGTGTGCATGTGCGTGTGCGTGTGTGTGTCCCTGATATAAGAAGTTGTTTTGCAGGGTGAGCGCTGAGGTTTTCTGATGTCTGCGGCTCTCCACCCGAAGTCTCATCTGCCCCACACCCACCCCCGCCCACAGAGCTAATGGGGACTGACAAGCACAAAAGTCTGGGTGTCCTCTGTGCCTGACAGAGTAGCCAGAACCCCAGGGGAAAACGAACACCGAGAAGAACAAATATTTCAAAAGAAAAACAACATATTGGATTTCAGATTCCATCAGAGGCATAAATATTAGAACAGATGGGCCAAATTTTCTAATTAGCCTCATAAACATAGAAAGATAAAGGAAGATATTAGTAACATGAAACAAAATAAGAAAACAAGAAAGAACCAAGCAGAAACACAGAATTGGGGATGAAAAATGTAATAGCTAAAATATAATATTAGATACGGAAAATGTAAGAGTTAACAGAATAGCCAGGGGTTTTACAGGCTGAAGAGTGAATTGGAGGGTCGGGCTGAGGAAATCCTCAAGAAGGAAGATGGAAAGGACAAAGAAATAGAAAATAGAGAAGAGAGGAGAAGAGTCAGGTGTCCCACTCTTTTTTTTTTTTTTTAATTTTTTAAAAATGTTTTTATTTATTTTTGAGAGAGAGAGAGAGAAAGAGAGAGAGAGATAGCACATGAGTAGGGGAGAGGCAGAGAGAGACACACACACACACAGAATCCAAAGCAGGCTTCAGGCTCTGAGCTGTCAGCATAGAGCCCCACGCAGGGCTCAAACTCACAAGCTGTGAGATCATGACCTGAGCCAAAGTCAGACGCTCAACTGACTGAGCCACACAGGCGCCCCAAACGTCCCACTCTTGATGTGAGCTCAGGTCATGATCTCCTGGTTCATGGGTTCGAGCCCCTCATTGGGCTCTGTGCTGACAGCATGGAGCCTTTTTGGGATTCTCTCTCTCCCTCTCTCTTTACCCACCCCCCACTCACATGCTCTCTCTCTCTCTCTCTCTCTCAGAATAAATAAACTTTAAAAAAGAAAATAGGGAGGTGCCTGGGTAGCTCAGGTGGTTAAGCATCCAACTTCAGCTCAGGTCATGATCTCGTGGGTTCCAGTCCCACGTCAGGCTCTGTGCTGACAGCTCAGAGCCTGGAGCCTGCTTCGGATTCTGTGTGTGTGTGTCTCTCTCTCTACCTCTCCCCTGCTCACACTCTGTCTCTTTCTCTCAAAAATAAACAAACATTAAAAATTTTTTTTGAAGGGAGAAGTGTCCAAGAATTACGGCTACTCTATCTACCACACTGGGGGCGGATTTTTCTTCTCAATGCGTCCTGCGTGGGATGCACGAAGATTGACGACTTCCATCAATTTCAGAAAATTCTCAGCTGTAATCTCTCCCATTCTCTATTTTCTCCTCTTGGACTCTTGTCAGCCATCTACCAGATTACCTCGTGATATCTTTTAACCCCTTTTCCAGTTTCTGTGCCCTCGTCTGTCCTAGATCATTGGCGATTCCTCATCCTGATCCTACAGTTCACTAGCCTCTCAACTGTCTTCAGTTGGGTCCAATCTGCTAGTCAGCCCTGAACTTTTTGTTTTAAAATGATATCTTTCATTTCTCAAAGTACTGTGTGCGTGTCAGCGTTGGTCAGCTCCCCCCAGGTTTTGATAATCTTCCACTGGTAGCCCAGTTTTGTCATTCAGGCTCTCACTCATCCAAGCCACCCAGGCGCCCCCAGATTTTATTTTTAAGTAACCTCTACACCCAATGTGAGCCTTCAACCCACAGCCTCAAGATCAAGTGTCACATGCTCCCCCAACGGAGCCAGCCAGGCTCCCCTGGAGATTTTTTATTATGAGCTCTCATGGATAGATATTAAAGATATTAATCTGTGGGGATCTTTGGGCCCTACCTGAGGATGAGTTTCTCCAGAGAAGGTTTGCGTTTGCTTTTTCTAGCATGCCGAGGGATGTACTGAACCAAGGCCGTAGTCACCTGAGCCATCTCTGAGGGTCCCCGCTTATCGTAGGTGTTTTGAGTTTAGGTCGTCTTTGCTGCTGGCCAAAACGTTATCGTGCATCACTTCCAAGCATGGACATTTGCACTCAGGGTGATCCCATCTGTCCCACATGCTTATAATGTCACACTTTGGTTTCAGCTCCCATGGTCCCCTGGAGATTTCACTTACTCTTGCAGGATAGATATGATGGTGGCAACAAGACATGGCAGGTATAATACCCTCCTTCTGCTACTTCCAGAAGTGAACGTCCTAGGAATTATTTACTATGAAAATATCCAGAAGAAAAAAAACAGAACTAACAAAAGAACTCAGCGAAGTTGCTGAGTTTGACATAAAAAAAAAAACCAAACCCATAATAGTTCTATACACAGGTAATAACCAATTAGAAAATATAACAGAGGGGCGCCTGGGTGGCTCAGTCGGTTAAGCGTCCGACTTCAGCTCAGGTCACGATCTCACGGTCCGTGAGTTCGAGCCCTGCGTTGGGCTCTGGGCTGATGGCTCAGAGCCTGAAGCCTGTTTCTGATTCTGTGTCTCCCTCTCTCTCTGCCCCTCCCCCATTCATGCTCTGTCTCTTTCTGTCCCAAAAATAAATAAACGTTAAAAAAAAAAATTAAAAAAAAAAAAAGAAAATATAACAGAAAAAATGTCATTCACAATTGCAATAAACTTTAAGATACTTAGGAATAAATCTAACAAAAGATATGCGAGACCTTTATGGAGAAAAATCACAAAATATCACTGAAGAACATAAAAGAAGATCTGAATAAATGGAGATTTTTAAATGTTCATAGGCAATATTCATGGGTTGGAAGATACTATCATAAAGGTGTCAGCTCTTCTGAATTTAATCTATAAATCCCATACAGTACAAATGAAAATTCCTGTGAAATTTTTTGTGGTGCTTGACAAGCTTTTTTAAATATTAATATGGAAGACCAAAAAAAAAAAAAAAAAAAGAAAGAGAAAAAGGAAAGCTAAGATAATTGTGAAGGGGTGTAACAAGGGTGGGGGCGGGAAGGGGGGAAGTTTCCATACAAGATATGAAGATTTATTATAAAGTCGTACTAAGACATTGCGGTATTAGCCCAGGGACCGAAAAGTAGCTTCACGGATGCAAATTGACTAGAGTCCAGAAAATAAACTCACTCATATTTGGAAACCTGATATATGAGAGAGGCTGCATTACATTAGCAGGGAAAAGAAGGACTATTTAATAAATGAGGCTGGCACAAATGATGATCTTTATTGGATAATCAGTCATCGTAGATACCATACAGAAACTCTTTGTAGATTGAAGACTTTAATGTGAAAAACAAAACTTTGTAATTCTTAGAAGAAAGCAGAGTAGAATATCTTTGTGATTTCAGGTTGGGAAGAGAAGGATATCTTAAGACACAAAACCTCCCAATTATAGAAAATGATTGATAAATTTGACCTCATTAAATTTAAAAACTCTTGTACAACAAAAGATACTATGAACGCAGTTAAAGACAAAACACAAATTGGAGAAATTTCTTTTTCCCTCTCTGCTGGAATGATTTTAATTTTTGTCATTTCATAGTTACTGGGTGTCAACCGTACCCTCACTATAGGAAGAAGAAGGGTATTTTCTTTTTTTTTTTAACTTTCTTTTTAATTTTTTAAAATTTACATACAAATTAGCATATAGTGCAACAATGATTTCAGGAGTAGATTCCTTAGTGCCCTTTACCCATTTAGCCCATCCCCCCTCCCACAACCCCTCCCGTAACCCTCATTTTGTTCTTCATATTTATGAGTCTCTTCTGTTTTGTCCCCCTCCCTGGTTTTGTATTATTTTTGTTTCCCTTCCCTTATGCTCATCTGTTTTGTCTCTTAAAGTCCTCATATGAGTGAAGTCATAGGATTTTTGTCTTTCTCTGACTGACTCATTTCACTTAGCATAATACCCTCCAGTTCCATCCACGTAGTTGCAAATGGCAAGATTTCATTCTTTTTGATTGCCGAGTAATACTCCATTGTATGTATATACCACATTTTTATCCATTCACCCATCGATGGACATTTGGGCTCTTTCCATACTTTGGCTACTGTTGATAGTGCTGCTGTAAACATGGGGGTGCATGTGCCCCTTCAAAACAGCATACCTGTATCCCTTGGATAAATACCTAGTAGTGTAATTGCTGGGTCGTAAGGTAGTTCTATTTTTAGTTTTTTGAGGAACCTCCATACTGTTTTCCAGAGTGGCTGCACCAGCTTGCATTCCCAGAGAAATTTTTTGCAATGCAAATAACCAGCAATGAGTTAGCATCTAGAATATGTTAAAAAAGTCCTACAAGTTTTGTTTTGAAGTTTATTTATTTATTTTGAGAGAGAGAATGAGTGGGGGAGGGGCAGAGAGAGGGAGAGAGAGATCCCAAGCAGGCTCCACACTGTCAGTGCAGGGCTCGATGGAGTGGAGGAGGGGAGCTCAAAGGCATGGACCATAAGATCATGTCCAGAGCAGAAGTCAGACTCTACCAATTGAGCCACCGGGGGGCCACTTACAAGTTGTTCTTTTAAAAGACACAGGGGCACCTGGGTGCTCACTCGGTTAAGGGTCCATGAAACTTCGGCTCAGGTCATGATCTCACAGCTTGTGAGTACGAGTGTCACATCCGGCTCTCCACTGTCAGCACAGAGCCTGCTCTTCTGGTCCCCTCCGCTTCCTTGTCTCTCTGCCCCTCCCCTGCTCTCTCTCTCTCTCTCTCTCTGTCTTTCAAAAATCAAGGTTAAAAAAAGTAAATAAAAAGGCACAATAAAACATGGCAAATGATGCAAATAGGCATTTCAAATCGTAAGGTCCCTGGGGCGCCTGGGTGGCTCAGTCTGTTAGGCGTCTGAATTCAGTTCGGGTCATGATCTTGCGGTTCATGAGTTCGAGCCCCGCATCAGGCACTGTGCTGACAGCTCAGAGCCTGGAGCCTGCTTCAGATTCTGTGTCTCTCTCTCTCTGCCTCTCCCCCACTTGTTCTCTCTCTCTCTCTCTCTCAAAGATAAATAAACACTAAAAAAAACCAATCAAATCGTAAGGGCCCAGATGGTCAATAAGCCAACCTGAAAAACTTCTTGACATCAAAAGTAATCAGAAAATTGCACATTAAATATATGCCAAGACATCCTCAGATATTAAACATCTAGTATTAACACATGTTTACACTTAAAAACATTTTTTTTAACATTTTATTTATTTTTGAGAGACAGAGAGAGAGCATGAGCAGGGGAAGGGCAGAGAGAGAGGAAGACACAGAATCCGAAGCAGGCTCCAGGCTCTGAGCTGTCAGCACAGAACCCGACGCGGGGCTCGAACTCACAAACCGCGAGTTCCTGACCTGGGCTGAAATCGGATGCTCAACCTACTGACCCACCCAGGCGCCCCGTGTTTACACTTTTAAGGGTGCAAGCCGGTATAATCACTTTCAAGAGCAATTTGGGAAAATCTAGCGATGCTGAGGGCTATGTCCTTACACCCAGCAATCCTCCCCCTGGGCGTAACTCCTAGGAAAATCATTATGCATGTGCGTCATTATGCATGTGCGTAAGGAGACCGCAAACAGAAATGCTCACCCCAGCACTGTTTGTAATAATGAAAAACTGGAATCACGTGAGGATGGATAACCGAATACAGAGCCACTTTTACAGTAAATGCAAGAGCTACATATATCGACGTGGATGCCTCTAAAACCAGCGTCTCAATCAAGCAAATTATAGAAAAATGCACGCTGTCTGATGCCGTTTATAAAAAGTTCCAGAATATGCACAACTAGCGTGCATATGGTTTATGGTTATGGTTACTACATAAACTTGTGGGAAAAGTATAAAAACATGGATGGGAAGTCAGTACAAAAAAATGTTAAAAATTGATAAAGCTGAGTATTTGATAAAGTGGGCACATGGGTATTTCATTATAGCATTCTCTTTACTTGTCTCGGTTTTTTAATATTTATTTTTGAAATAAAAACAGCACTCCATAGCTGGGGGTGGGGGATGGATTCAAGAGGGACAATGCCCCGTTGGTGGCTTTGGCAGTGGGGGAGGGAGAGGTGGCAGGTGGCTGGGGGAGGGGTGTGGAGAGATGGGGACAGAAGGTGGGATTTAGATTTGTCCCTGTGGATGTGGCTATGTTTTTGCTTTGTTTTGTTTTGTCTCGAACACTATGTGGATGGGGAGGCTCGGTAAAAATGTTAAAGTCGGACAATTTCAAGGGTTGCCACTAAGGTAGCACAGCGCTGGCCTGGGTATAAATCCATTCAGTGGTTTTGTTGGCAAGCCGGTGGTAATTCCACTGCTGTTCAAACCCATGTGCAGGGAGACCCACGCGAGGACCTTCAGTGTGGCAGCCATCCCCGTGTGCCACCAAAGGCGGATGGATAAGTAGTCTGTGTGGAACCCTATCATACCTATTTTAGGTCTTTGCCAGACTAATCCCTTGAAATCTTGAGAAGCTTAACTAAAAAGCTTCTGCACAGCAAAAGAAACCATCAACAGAATGAGAAGCAACCTACAGCATGGGAGAAGATATTTGTACATCCTATATCCGATAAGGGGTTAATACTCAAAATATATGAAGAACTCGTAGAACTGAATAGCAAACAAAAACAAAAACAAAAAACCCAATTAAAAAATGGGCAGAGGAACTGAATAGACATTTTCCCAAAGAAGACATACAGATGGCCAACAAGTGCATGAAAAGTTGCTCACCATCACTGGTCATCAGGGAAACGCTAATCAAAACTGCAATGAGGTGTGAGCGTGAGGTATGCAATGAGGTATGACCTCACGCCTATGACAAGGGCTACCATAAAAAAAGACAAGAGGTAAGTGTTAGGGAGCATGTGGGGAAAGAGAACCCTTGTCCACTGTTGGTGGGAATGCACATGGTGCAGCCACTGCGGAAAGCAGTACGGAGGGTTTTCAAAAAATTACACATAGAACTCCCTATGATCCAGCAGTCACACTTCTGGGTTTATTTTCAAAGGAAATGAAAACAGGGTATCAAAGAGATATCTGCACTCCCGTATCCATTGCAACACTATTCACAATAGCCAAGATATGGAGACAACCTATGTGTTCACCAACAGGTAAACGGATAAAAAAGATGTGAATATATAAATATATATATATACAGTGGCATAGTATGCAAATTTGCAACCAGGTAGATGGCCTTGAGGGCACCATGCTAGGTGAAATAAGTCAGACGGAGAAAGACAAATACTGCATGGTATCACTGACATGCGGAATCTCAAATTAAAAAGGTCAAATTCATAGAAACAGAGAGTAGAAAAGTCAGTTGCCAGGGGCTGGGGGGAGGGGAAGTAGGGAGAGTAAAAGATACAAACTTTCAGCCATAAGATGAATGAGGCCGAAGGATCCAATGTATAACATAGTGACTATAGCTGATAACACTGAATTGTATAATTGAAGTTTGCTGAGAGCAGACTTTACATGTTCTTGTAAAAAAGAAAATAAGCAGGGGCACCTGGCTGGCTCAGTCGGTAGAGCATGTGACTCTTGATCCCGGGATCATGAGTTTGAGCCCCACATTGGGTGTAGAGATTACTTAAAAAAATAAAATCTAAAATATATATATGTGTGTGTGTGTGTGTGTGTGTGTGTGTGGTGATGGGTGTGTTAATTAACTAGATGGGAGGACTCCGTTCACAATGTATACATATATCAAATCATCACAATGGACGCCTTAAATATCTTTTAATTTTATTTGCTGATGCCTTTCAATAAAGCTAAAGAGAGGGAAACTATCCATTTTCCCATGATACGAAAATGCGAATACGCGTGTATAGTCATTTGTCATCTGACTCTTCTTGTGGTGGCCTTTGCCTTACAGACTTTTAAAAAGTTTCTACATAGCCGAATCTATCAATCTTTTTTTTTTTTTTAAATTAAGTAATCTCTGTGCCCAACATGGAGCTTGAACTCAAGACCCCAAGGTCGACAGTCACGCTCTACCCACGGAGCCAGCCAGGTGCCCCCATCAATCTTTTCTTTTATGGCGTTTAGGTTTTCTTTTGTACTTTAAAAGATTCTCTTCACTTTGAGTTCTAAAAACTTCTCCTATGGTTAAAAAAAAAAAAAAAATGAGATCAATATATACCAATATGAGTAGATCTCAAATAGTGTTTAGTGAAAAAAAAAACAAGGCGCCTAATGATATGTGCAGCATAACAGCAGTTTATGTAAATAAAAACTGCAAAAACAGTTACATATTTTCTGTGAACACAGTTATGTACATAAAATGCATTTTTAACAATTGGAAGGAACTCACCAAATTCATCACAGTGTTCCTCCTGGTGGTGGGAGGAGATTAGAATGGGGTGGATGTGGAAGTCAGGAGAGACATTAGCTTTATTTGTTATGCTACATTGTCTCAGTAAAGGACACTGTATTCGTATGTTATTTATATACGTTTTAAAGGTGTAAACATAAAATGCAAGAAAGAAAAGCAATAATGCCAAGATGTTTTACAGAGGTCATTTCTTGGGGGCCAGAGTATAGACAATGACATCTTTTTCCTTGCATTTGTTGGGTATTATTTTCATAAAAGATTTGAACTGTTTGCCATTCAGGGAGGTGAGGAAGAGCAAATAAAGTATTGCATATAGGACAGTTTGTACGTAAGCAAAGGTGTGTTATAATAATACAGTCCCAATACATATTTGCTGATTTGGAGGTAGCGAAAGGGCCACAGCCGCTTTGGAGACGTAGAGCAGAAACCAGACTCTTCTGCTGTGCTGGGGACGGAGGCACGGGTGTGTGGGTGAAGGGGGGTGCTGGCAACTCAGCCGGGTGGGAGTGGGGTTGATTGTTGTCAAGAACCCAGGCTTTTGAGTAAGACTCGCTTGGGTTCAATTTCTTACTCTGCCTCTAAGTGGCTGTATACATTTCAGGCACATCACTTAAGCTGTCTGAGCCTCAGTTTCCTCCGCTGTCAAATGGGGGTAATAATGCTTACTTTGCAGAGGTGCTAGTAATCACTGACCCAGCTCTGGAAATCTTAAACTTGTTTAGTACTGTCCTACAAATACCCACCACCATTAAGGGTTCAGAATCCTGTCCCCTTTTTCTGGGGCTTGAAAAGGGTATGGAAACGTGGGAGGGGGGGGCGGGGAGGGGCTACACGGTGTAGCATTTAGGCAGGAAAGCCAAAAGGCGAATCCTGTAAAGCATTGCCTCTGCTGGTGGCCATCAGCCCAGGGTGAATGCTGGTGGAAAGGGCAGTGATGTGGTGGATGTGGGTGCACGTGGGTGTAATTATCAGAATGGAGGAGAGGTGCTCCCAGGCAATGACTCAGCCCCCGCTGGGTGCCAGTGTTTCAAATAACCCTCCCTGTAGTGGGTTCGGCCGAGTCTACCCCTTGAGCCCTTCCTTTTCACGTAAGGCTCCTCCTCTTCTTAGGAAACTACTTGCAGGAAAAGCCTTCTTCCTCCTCTTTCCTTTCAGAATAACACTTGATGGCTCATCAACCTAGAGCTAGTTGCCTCTCTGGGAAGGTATAAGCCCCCTCCCCTTCCGGAGCAGCAAAAGAAGGGCAGGCAAAGGGAAGAAAGCTTGAACTCTCACCCCTGCAGCAAAGGGAACTGAGACCGTGCGACGCCTGGCAGGTGGCAGGTGCCCGCCAAGTTATTGTAGCCAAAGTGCCTTTCTCCAAACACTGGATAAGCAAGTGATATTAATAAGAACCCGACACATTGAAGAACTGCTGATTTAAACAAAGTTAAACAAGGGCACCTGGGTGGCTCAGTCGGTTGAGCGGCTGACTTCGGCTCAGGTCATGATCTCACAGCTCGAAGGCTCGTGAGTTCGAGCCCCACGTCAGGCTCTGTGCTGACAGCTCAGAGCCTGGAGCCTGCTTCGGATTCTGTGTCTCCCTCTCTCTCTGCCCTCCCCTGCTCATGTTCTGTCTCTCTCTCTCAAAAAAATAAACATTAAAAAAAAATAAATAAAAAATAAACAAAGTTAAACAGGTCGATTGAGCGATTTGCCTGAATCTTTAAATTCTACTGCTCCTTGTGGGTTCCCAAGGAGGATTTTACACAAAAGGACTGCACGCTCTTCCCTTAACTTCTGCACCGTGGGGCTCTGGTCCAAGGAGTACATGCTAAGTGTCTCGTGGACGTAGAGTCCCAGACACCATGTCAGAAATAGGTGATGTAATCGGATTACAGCAATTGTGATGATCATTCTTTGCCTTATGAAGCCTGGGCTTTCAGACTGTGGCTGACGGTTGGGGGGCCACCAGGCCCAAGCTCCCAATTTCATCATCTTGGGATGGATGGGTGATTATTAATTGTGGAGGGAGGGGACAAGGTGGGGCTTCCATATTTGAATCATCCGGAGAACTTCTTCAGGCCACACCACCTTCACCTCCCTCTCCCCACCTGTCTGAGCACCCCAGGGCCTCATGCATTCCCCCCTGAATCTCTAGCTGGCAAATACAGGGCCTGGTGCAAAGTAGGTGCTCAGCACATGTTGTTTTAACCAGAGTAGAGTTCTTTACCGGGGCATAGTTTTGGTGTTTGTTTTGTTTTGTTGTTTTTTGCTTTCTTTTATGTAGGCCTAATGCCCAGCACAGAGCCCAGTACTCCAGGTCATGAACTCAGGACCCCGAATTCAAGACCTGAGCAGAGATCAAGTGTTGGACGCCTAACCAACTGAGCCACCCAGGCGTCCATCCCTACCTGGGCATAGTTTTTAAAGAATTTTCTTATTTCTAGGGTGAGGTAGATTAAAGTTTCTAAAGATTTGAAAAATAGATGATTGTATTTGGCTAGGTGGGGGGATATATTTTTCAACATTTATTTAAAAAAATTTTTTTAACGTTTTTATTTTTGAGACAGAGAGAGACAGAGCATGAACAGGGGAGGGTCAGTGAGAGGGAGACACAGAATCTGAAACAGGCTCCAGGCTCTGAGCTGTCAGCACAGAGCCCGACGCGGGCTTGAACTCATGCACCGCGAGATCATGACCTGAGCCGAAGTCGGCCGCTTAACCGACTGAGCCACCCAGGCACCCCTCAACATTTATTTAATGAGGGGTGCCTGGGTGGCTCAGTCGGTTAAGCAACTGACTTCGGCTCGGGTCATGATCTCACGGTTCGTGGGTTTGAGCCCCGCATCGGGTTCTGTGCTGACAGCTTGGAGCCTGGAGCCTGCTTCAGAATCTGTGTCTCCCTCTCACTGACCCTCCCCCACTTGTGCTCTGTCTCTGTCTCTCTGTCTCTCTCTCTCTCAAAAATAAATTACAAAAATGTAAAAAAAATTAAAAAACACTTAATGAAAAATTTCAGACATAGATAAGAGTAGAGGAAATTGTTTGATGAACCCAGTGATGAGATTTTGCTCACAAGATTAGGTCAGCTTCTAACTTGTTGAGTGGGACTTATAAGCCAAGATTTTAAAAAAATGTTCATTCATTTATTTTGAGAGAGAAACAGAGAGCACGAGAGCAGGGGAGGGGCAGAGAGAGCGGGGAGAGAATCCTGATGCAGGCCTCGATCCCACAAAACATGTGATCATGACCTGGGCCGAGATCAAGAGTCGGACACTTAACCGACTGAGCCACCCAGGGGCTCCCAAGACCTTTTTTAGTTAAACTTTTTATTTTGAGATAACTGTAGGCTCACAGGCACCTGTGGAGATGATCCAGAGAGATCTCACGTGCCCTTTACTCAGCTTCCTACAGTGGTAACATCTTAGCAAACTATAGCCCAAAATCACAACCAAGAAAGTGACTTTGATACAATCTACTGATGATGTAATTTTCCCAGTTTTACATGTACCTGTGTGTGTGTGTGTGTGTGTGTGTGTGTGTTTAGTTAGGTGTACACAATTCCATCACATGTGTAGCTTCGTGTATCTACCACAACAGTCTATCTATCCCCAGAGAACAGATCTATCCCCATAAGGATCCCCTTCTCTCACACCTCCAGTCAGGGGTTTTGAGTGTTTCGTGTGAGAGATTAAGGAGAGGGAGGCAAAAAAAAAGGACAGGACCTAGTATGACAAAATAAGAAATATACGTTTGATCTCTGCCCTGGTTCCTGGCACAGAGCTCCTAAAACCCTTGTAACTTCCTAAGAGATAGGAATGCTAAGAGCATCTTTTTTTCTAACATTTGGTATTCGACCTAGAGCTCCTATAGCCCTAAGAATATCCTGGGTGATAAGAGTGTTCTCTTTTCTTTTTTTTTTTTCTTCAATATATGAAATTTATTGTCAAATTGGTTTCCATACAACACCCAGTGCTCATCCCAACAGGTGCCCTCAATACCCATCACCCACCCTCCCTTCCCTCCCACCCCCCATCAACCCTCAGTTTGTTCTCAGTTTTTAAGAGTCTCTTATGCTTTGGCTCTCTCCACTCTAACCTCTTTTTTTTTTTTTTTTCCTTCCCTTCCCCCATGGGTTTCTGTTAAGTTTCTCAGGATCCACATAAGAGTGAAACCATATGGTATCTGTCTTTCTCTGTATGGCTTATTTCACTTAGCATCACACTCTCCAGTTCCATCCACGTTGCTACAAAGGGCCATATTTCGTTCTTTCTCATGGCCACGTAGTACTCCATTGTGTATATAAACCACAATTTCTTTATCCATTCATCAGTGGATGGACATTTAGGCTCTTTCCATAATTTGGCTATTGTTGAGAGTGCTGCTATAAACCTTGGGGTACAAGTGCCCCTATGCATCAGCACTCCTGTATCCCTTGGGTAAATTCCTAGCAGTGCTATTGCTGGGTCATAGGGTAGGTCTATTTTTAATTTTCTGAGGAACCTCCACACTGTTTTCCAGAGTTGAATTCTGGAACACCCAGTTGCGACCAGAGAGCTGGAGAATGCTTCATCGTGGATAAGCTGCTTCCCCCACCAAATTTGGTGTCCAAAAGTGTTGAGCAGGAAGAAGAAGCAGTGAGTGTTTCGTCCTCTGAGGCAGCTGCAGTGCGAGAAGAACTTTGTGGAAAGAAAAGGGAAGATTAAGGGGATTTTAGGTGTGCAGTGAGTGGTATGGCTCCCCCATTTCCCCCCAAATCTAAAGAATCACCCATCAATTTGTTTAGAGTTGGATTTGGCTGGGAAGGGCGTGCTGAGGTACTGATTTGGGTTCAAATGAAATCTCAGCTGATCACCACCACTGCCTGGGCAGGAGGTATCGTCTCCATGTCTGAGGGCAGAGAAGAGATCGAACCGAAAAGGACTTATCCAAGGTCACACAGCATGCAGGCAACAGGCTCTGGAAAAATGCAGGTTTGGAACGCACTGCTCCCTGGGGTCATGTCTGGCTGAGTCTGTCAAGACAAAACTGGAGTCGGGGAGCCTGGGTGGCTCAGTGGATCAAGCATCTGACTCTTGATTTTGGCTCAGGTCATGATCTCATGGTTCATGAGTTCGAGCCCCAGGTCAGGGCTCAGATGGTGCGGAGCCTGCGTGGGATTCTCTCTCCTTCCCTCTGTCTCTGCCCCGCACCCCCGCATCCCACCCCACCCCTGCACTCTCTAAACAGAGATAAATAAACTTTAAGAAAAAACAAGACAGGGACCCCTGGGTGGCTCAGTCAGTTAAGCATCGAACTTCGGCTCAGGTCATGAACTCGTGGTCTGTGGGTTTGAGCCCCATGTCTGGCTCTGTGCAGACAGATTGGAGTCCAGAGCCTGCTTCGGATTCCGGATCTCTCTCTCTCTCTGCCCCTCCCCTGCTCACACTCTCTCTCTTTCTCTTTCGAAAATAAATAAACATTAAAAAAAATTTTTTTTAAGAAAAAACAACACAGAAACAGAAACAAACTCAAAGGGGCCCAAAGGGAATGCCTGCTTAACCCAGCTCTACCCCTTCCCGGGGATCCCCCAGAGAACAGAGCCACCCCCAAGTCACCCTCGACTTGTGTCCTGCTCTCATCCCCACATCTTGTGAATCAGGGTGTCCTGTGCCTCAATGCATCTTAAACCCTTCTCATCACCTCCACCATAACCACCGCAGTCAAGCCTCATCACCTCCTGATGGATTATTTTGCAAAAGCCTCCTAAACAGTTTTTTTAATGTTTTATTTATTTTTGAGGGTGGGGAGGGGCAGAGACCGAGGGAGACACATAATCAGAAGCAGGCTCCAGGCTCTAAGCTGTCAGCACAGCGCCTGCCACGGGGCTTGAACCCACAGACCGTGAGATCGTGACCTGAGCCCAAGTCAGACGCTTAACCGACTGAGCCACCCAGGTGGCCCTAAACAGTTTTATTTTTTAAAGTAAACTCTACCCCCAACATGGGACTCGAACCCACAACTCCAACATCAAGAGGCCCATGCTCTACCACCTGAGCCAGCCAGGAGCCCCCCCATAGTTTCTTTGCTTCAACTGTCCTCCAGCCTGAGTGAGCTAAGTCAGGGGTTGGCCAGCTACAGCCTGCAGGCCAAATCTGGTCCATGAGCTAAAAGTGATTTTTACGTTATTAAATGGTCGGGGAAAAACTGCCAAGAGTAATACTTTGTGACACATGAGAATACGAAATTCAGGTTCTATTGTCCCTCAGTATATTTTATTGGAACACAGTCACACTCATATGTTTCTATATCGCCCGCCGCTGCTTCCGCAGAGCTGAATAGTCACCACGGAGATCAGACGGCCGGCAAAGTCTAAAACCTTCACTACCAGGGCCTTACAGAAAATGTCTGCTGACATCACGACCCTTCTCCAGTCTCTTCAGTGGGCCTCTTCTTCCTCTCAGAGGGAGATCTGCAGCCCCAAAGGCCCCCACCCACCTCTCTGACTCATCTCCTGTCCTGTGTCTCCCCCACTATCACACTTCGTCATGCTGGGTCCCCTCCCCCCATTCATTGTGCACTCTAGAACCTTTCCTCCTCAGAAGCGCCGTTTCTCTGTCGCAGCGCTCCTGTGCTCTTTCCAGGACTGACTCGTTTTTCTCCAGGTGTCTACTTCAGTGTCGCTTCTTCAGAGGGGCCTTCCTTGTCCACTCCGGCCCCGTCCCTGTTACTCCATCTCGTTCCCTGCTTATTTCCTTCATTGCACTTTTGCCTCCTTGCTTACTTCCTGTCCCCTGCACCAGGACACAAGCTCTATCTGGGCAGAGCACATATTAGATGCCCGATGATTGTTGGCTAAAAATGAATGAATGAATGTCTGTATGAACGTGAAGCCTTTCTTGGCCCAGGAGCTGTGTGTCCATTTCCCTAGCAGGGTGGCCCCTGTCTCATAGATGGACATATTCCCACCAGCTCCTCCTTAGTGTTTTTTTTCTCCTCTTGGCCCCACTGCTGTTATTAACCACCATGACTTTCTTTTATTTAGTTAGTTATTTTTAATTTTAATGTTTATTTTTGAGAGAGAGAGAGAGAGCGTGAGCAGGGGAGGGGCAGAGAGAGGGAGACTGAAGATCTAAAGCAGGCTCCATTCTGTCACCAGAGAGCCCAACAGGGCTCGGATCCACAAACCGTGAGATCATGACCTGAGCCAAAGTCAGACCCTTAACTGACTGAGCCACCCAGGCGCCCTGTGAATTTCTTTTACAAAGAAGTTGTTAGCCTCAAGGTCATTCTGCAAGAACCAAGGAGACGGTGGGTACTTAACCAGTTTAAGGAAGAAATGTTTCCCCTTCTCAACAGGTGAAAAGGTTCCTTCTTTTATCATCAAGGGCCCCAGGGATGCCTGGGCGGCTCAGCCGATCAAGCCTCCGACTTGGGCTCAAGTCATGATCTCGCAGTTTGTGGGTTCAAGCCCTGCATTGGTCTCTGTGCTGACAGCTCAGAGCCTGGAGCCTCCTTCAGATCCTGTATCTCTGTCTCTCTCTCGCTGCTTCTCCCCCGCTTGTGCTCTGTCTCTCTCTGTCTCTTAAAAATAAATAAACGTTAAAAAATATTTTTAAAAAAGAGCCCCAATCCATAAAAAAGATTAGTCATGGAAACATTCGCGTTTAGCGACTGGCACAAACATAAAAAGTTTCAACTCACTTCTAAGTAACAGAAAGCAGCCTCAGCCAATGGACCCAGAAAATTGCAATGTCATAGGCAGACTGGGGTATGTATATGTGAAAGGCACGGTGGCCAGGGTAGATTCGCGAGATTATCCCACAATAAAAAAATAATATTCACGCCTGCAACCAATATCTCACTGTATCTTAACTAACCAGATTTGATGTAAAAAATTTAAAAAGGAAGAAAAAAACCCAATCCCCAAAGCTCGCTGTCTGAAAACAACACAACTCCATTTCTTTCTCACATTACACTTCCATCCTGGGTTGGCAGAGACCTTCGAACATGGAACCCGGGAACCCAGGACGGCAGAGCAGCCGCCATCTTGAATGTTGCCCGTTTCTGTGCCAAAAAGAGACCTTCAAATGCTCTGACGGAGAACGGCAGAGCGCTTCCGCTCATCAGCCAGAGCCAGTCCCAGTCACGAGGGACAGGAGAGCAATCCCATCCTGTGCCTGGAAGGCAGAGGGTTGGGAGTATTTGATGAACAGCAGTGACAACCACACAGGGTGAAGAAAATTTGTTCTCTTCAGAGGAAAAATAAGACCAGGGAAGGGGAAGGGAGGGCAAGGAAGGTAGGAGGTGAGAAGAAAGGCCTCAGAGGCTCCCACGGGCCTGCCAGTCAGCCCAGCACTCCGGTCACACTTGTTTGTTCACCTGGGCTGTAAATTTCTGTGTGTCATCTATTGTCACGGTGTTTGAAAAGCTGCTTATGCCCTAGTCTTCAACTACTCTTTACTCTTACACATGTATAGCACCCTTCCAAATGGGTGAGTCACAGCAATCCTCCTCGGGTAAAATTATTCTCCAAGCTCTGGCTTCAGTGAGCAACAGCATATAATTCCTGGGCAACCCACGACACCAAGGCATGAACTCAGGAACAGGCACAGGGGCTGACAGTGTTCTCACACACACCTACCAGTAACGACCGCAGATCAGTAAAGGCCGCCTCTGGTTTCTCGTTCGGGCTGACCCTAAACCGTGTTTTCCACTTACGTCCAACCCTTCCAGCTCGGTGGGGACCTTCTTTTGGAGCAGTGTTGTTCACCAGAACTTTCTGCAACGATGGAAATGTTCCGCACACGCACTGTCCAGTAGGGTAGCCTAGCCGCCAGCCAGATGTGGCTATTGAGCACTGGCAATGTGGCTAATGAGACCAAAGGGCTGAGTTTTGAAGTTTGCTTAATGTCGAGGAGTTTAAAATTGAATAAATATTCCACGTGACTAGTGTCCACTGTATTGTACAGCACAGCTTTCGGGAAGAAAAAAAAAAACCCTGCAGCTTGTATTCAGCCTTATCTTTGCTTTGCCAAGAAAAAGATAGCACTGGGCCAGGAAGACCAATACGAAAGCCGGTCGTGGTGTGTTTGATTCCAATACCTCCTCCTGACTCACACTGCCTTGCTTCAGATCTCTTATCCGGGGAAGATGTCCAGACTGTTCCTTATATGAGTGGCCTCTCATTGGATGCGGGGGGCGGACTGCTGACCAAGGGCTACGCTTCCGGCGGCGGGCTGCCTAGAAGACTCTACCGAGTCTTTGAAGGAGCAGAGGCGATTGGCTAAGCCTAGCAGTCTGCCTTCCCTGGGATTTGAAAAGGGCCGGCCAATCAGCAGTGAGAGGAGAGCCAGAGCAGACCAATGGGAACAAGAGAGACCGGTGTTCCTGATCCCTGCGCCGGTTCAAATCCCCGTTCCCAACCATAGATCCTTAAACAAATATGCAGCTAAAGTACCCTTTCCCTGAAGGTGGACTGAGTGACTATTTGTTCTTCGCTTCGAAAGATATTAAGTGACTAAAATTCCTCCAATTCGGGGTCTCCCAACTTGGCACCATTGGCATTTGGTGCTAGATGATTCTTTGTTGTGGGGCTGACCTGTGCATTGCAGCATCTTTGGCTTCTATGTGCTGGGTGCCTGTAGCACTGCCCGCCCACCCCCTGCCAGTCACGATAACTAAAAATGTCTCCAGACATTGCCAAATGACCCCTGGTGGGGGAAGGGGGACAAAAAGCTTCACTCCCCGCCCCCTGGAGAATTAACTCTCCGACACTGTATCCCAAGTCGACCTCTTCTGGCCTCCTTGAGGACAAAAAGATAAAAGCAGCCGTTTATTCCTAGCAAATTCACAGCTCTCCCTCCCTCTCTTCTCCAGGCTAAATAAAGATAGCTTTTTTAGTCTTTTTCCTAGAGTCTGTTTCACAGATACTGATGGCGACATCTAAAGATGAGGCTGGAACCATTTGGTTGAGAGGGACTCTGTTCCCTTAACTCTACCTATTTATAGAGACAGAGGAACAGACACATCCACGCAGCCCTGCGACACTGGCAGCTCCCTGGTCAAGGAAATAGCACCTCGGAGCTCAGTGCTGGGCTGAGCCGTTCTTCGTTCTTCGTTCCTCTCGTTCTCCTGTTCTCCTCGTGAGCTGATTCAGACCCGCTAAGCCATCAAATTGCTAATTTACAAAAAAAAGAGGGAAATGATCCTTCAAGCCATCGACATTCATCTCTTGCCATCCCTCTGAATATTCCAATTGTTTCTGCCATCGCTCCACTTGCTATTCTCAGAGAAACCTCAAACTCAACCAAAACCAACCTCCTGGTCTTCTTCCTCAAACCCATGGCTGTTGCCAGTGTTTTCTACTGTATCCACCTAGTTTCTCAAATCAGAAGCCTGGGAGTCATCCTCTGAAAGGATGTGAAAGGAAAAGACTGATACAAGAGTCTGCAGAGGGAAATAGTGGCCAACTCATGGAGGGTTTTGTGTGCTGTTGCTAAGGCTTTTCCTTGTCGATGGCTGCCTCCCCTTCCTCATCAGCCATTTCCTCGCTAGCTTGCCACAGTTTGACTTGCGTCCCATCTGGCCACTCTAAATGCTTCTACTGTATTCACATATCCCACCCACGGGGAGGGGTTTATAAAGGGTGTGTACATCAGAGGGTCACAAATCTCGGGGCCATCTTGGAATTCTACCTCCCAGCCCCTAGTGCTGTACCCCGCTGCCCCTATTTCAAACTCAACATTCTTGGAGACGAATGCTCTCCTAAACTGACTCCATGTTTCAACCTCACCATTTAAGGAAATGAGGCAATGGCACAGACTGTTAGCTCTAAATCCCTCGTCTTTTATAGAAACAGAATCCGCTTCTACCATAGCTGATATCACAGCATTTTTAGCTGGGTAGTTAGAAAAGGCCGCTTAGAAAGCAAAGACCACGGGGTACCTGGGTGGCTCAGCTGGTTAACCATCCGACTCTTGATTTCAGCTCAGGTGATGATCTCGCGGTTTGTGAGTTCGAGCCCTGAGTTGGGCTCTGTGCTAATGGTGCAGAGCCTGCTTGGCATTTCCTCTCTCTCCCTCTCTCTGCCTTGCACTCTCTCTCTCTCTCTCTCTCTCTAAAAATAAATAAACTTAAAAAAGAAAAGAAAACAGAGACCACACTTCTTAGCATCTCTTGCAACCAGGTGTGACCATAAGACGAATTTTTGCACAATGGAATATAAGTGGAAGTGATGAGTGGCAGCTATAAGGAATCCTCCTCAAGTGACCCTAGCTCTTGCCTTTTGCCAGTTCTTCATTCCTTTCTCCATGTGGATACTGGAACTCAAGTGCCACCACCTGGTACCATGAGAATAAAGACCACGCCCCAGGATGGCAGATGAGTGAGTTTTCAGAAGCCTTGGTCTCCAAGAACTTTGTGGAACAGAGCTGCCCTCCCAGCTTGGAACTGCAGGCCTCTGGACCTACAACAGGTAGAGAAATAAAGAAAAAAAATGGCTTTTGTTTAAGCTATTGTTGATTTGAGTGTCTGATACTCAGAGTTAAATATAATCCTAACCAACACAGGGGTTATTTCTTCAGTCCCACTAGACTTGAAAACTTAAATTTATTTTTCTTCCCTCAAGCCTCTAATCTCTTGTGCCCACCAAGGCCCTAAATCCTGTTTGATTCTTCCTTTGCGCTTCACCTCACACTCATCCTTTCTTTTCAATTTCCACTGCATGTTCTGATCCCAGCCTCTTCTCCTGATTCCATCTCTCTCCCTCCAAGCAAGGCTGCAAAACCCCCAGATTCCTCAGGGATCATATTCATCATGTCACTCCCCGTCCTTAAACCCTAAAACCTGGGTTCCTGTTGTGCTTCATAGGATGAAGACCCAACATTTCACCCTGTCATTAAACAGTTCTGATGGTATAGTCCCAACACTTTCAGCTTCTCCCTCCTCCCATACAGATCTCCCCAACATCCAGAGAGTCCCCCAGACAGCCCATTTTGTCCTTTACTTTGTGCTGGAGATCCTCAGCCCTGGTGGCACATTAGAATCATCAAGAGCCATTGAACATGACTAGCGCCCAGCATGTTAGCTCTCAATACATGAAGGTGTTCTCTCCTATGAGCCACAGAGCAGCTCCACTGGAGGCAGGTACTCTCACCATTCTACGGAAGAGAAAACAAGAAACTTAGGAAGTTCACGACATCATTCCTGGTCAGATGGCCCGCGAGTCAGGAGCCAGGATTTCAACAGAAAGGACTTCCCTCTACACCCTCTAAACTACTGGATAGTCTTTTGTACTATATTACAGATAGTTACAAATTAAAAATAGTTTCTAATAGCACGGAACATGATTATTTGCCAATAAATCACAAAGTACAAATGAACATTTAAAAACTACAGATGTCTGGTCCTCACCCGAGACCAACAGAATCTGAATTTCTTGGGAGTGGGGTCTGAATATGTTTATATCATCTTCAGATTTCTCCCAAGGTGATTCTAAGGTGCAGCCGGAGTTGAGACCCACTGCTTTATACAGTCGCTCCCATCTACCTGTCTTCCTTTCATGCCCTCCCTCCACTCCAGGCCCTACTTATCTTTCGGGGTTCAGTCCAAGTGTCAGCGTGTAGCTAGCCGGCTTTCTCCAGCCCGAGTGATCCCTTTTCTGAATGTTGGTTGCAAAACTTGTCCACACCAGCTGAGCTGGCACCTCTTCTACCTCTCGGTCTGAATCCAGCCCTTGGTTTCATGCCACTGCATTCTTGGCAGGTTTCCCAAATTTAATCATTTGCTGCTCAGCTACCCCCACCTCTGCCCCAAAGAGCAGCAAGCACAATTGCTCCTCTATCAGAAGCAAGACCTGAACTTAGGTGCCTGCAAAGTCATAGCCTTGGCTAAGCGCTCCCCTCTCTGCAACTGGAAGCCAGGAAGATATGGGGAAATAGACTGTGGTTAAGTGGAAGGAGGACCAGCACAGTGGAGGAGACAAATGTGGACAAGGGTTTTCCAGGACTCTCAGATTCAGATGTGGAGGCTGGCAAAATGATGATGGGGCTGATGATGCCTCTAGAGAACACGTTGGACTCATGTACTGGGTAATATTGAGAGCAAAGCCTGGGCAGGGCCTGGGATAATATTTGATGGTCAAGGAATAGGAACTGAGAAGCTAATTTGAGTAAAAGGGTCATGTGACCAATTAAAGTTGTTGAAAAACTGAATAAATAATGGATTTTCACTTGTGTTACTGGAAGAATTTAGGGGCTATGGCATCCTTGCTTAGTACAGGAGGCTGCCAGACAAGAGAGGCTAGGAAGGCATGAGATGGAGGGCCGGATGGGGAGGAAAGGACCCATGGCCAATAGAGGTCCAGCCAGCCAGAGGTCAAATCCAAAAAGAACTGCCCACCCTGCCACTTGCCCACCTACAGCCCTCAGGTTCAAGGATCTTGGGGCTCCGGTTGGCTGGGCCAATTTTTAGTGAAGACAAGAGTACGGCCAGGTCTCCATATCTGTGCTGACAACCCTGCTTGATTATTCCATTCTACCATGAAGCAGGTGAAGAAAAGAGTCTTAGGGAGGGGGCATCACGTGTCGTGAGTTACATGATGACTCAAAGGCCAAACTGGGATTTGAAGCCAATTTTCTTTTCTTTTTTTAAAAAAAATTTTTAAAAATGTTTTTATTTTATTTTTGAGAGAAAGACAGACAGAGTATGAGCAGGGGAGGGACAGAGAGAGAGGGAGACACAGAATCTGAAGCAGGGTCCAGGTTCTGAGCCATTAGCACAGAGCCTGACGCGGGGCTCAGACTAACGAGCTGTGAGATCATGACCTGAGCCGAAGTCAGACTCTTAACCAACTGAACCACCCAGGCACCCCGAAGCCAATTCTCTTAATTCCCAGCCCAGTGCTCTTTCTTCTTGACTCTGTGGCCAAGTTAGTCACTTTGCCTTTGCAGGGCTCAGAACAAGGCCTCCAGTGGGAGACTGGAGGTCTCTCCTCCCGGCCTCTCTGTGTTCAGCAGGAGGTCCCAGGTCTTCTCGGACTGAACCTGTTCCTGCAAATGAAGTGGAAGCTGAGTGTAACACAGCAGCCTCCGGGGAGACAGCTGGCAGGTTCCTCCCTAGATCACTGGCTTTCTGGTCCCATTGCCATTAACATGACACAGTAAGGTCAGCCACTGCTTTCGGGGCCCCGTGGGAAGCCCGGCATGAAGATCAGCTCTGCAATGAAACCCGCTGCCCACAGGACAAACAATATCTTGATCTTCCCAGGCTTGGGGTAGAGGAAGGCAAAGTCTATTCCAAAGTGTAATTGTATGGGAAAGGCCAAAGTGGCCAACGTATCAAAGGGATCTTTCCAAGGAACATGCCATTCCTACAGCTCTGCTGGGGGAAGTCATGACCACTTAAGTTCAAGCAACCCCCCACCCCTACTGGGGCCTCCTCCAGCCCAGCTGACCAGACCAGTGGGGGATGTCCGACCCAAGGGTTGTAGATCTCTGCACATCCCAGGAACCGAGAGGTGGACTGGGTCAACCTGGGCTAGCCAGGAACCTTGGTATTCACTCGGGTCCTCAGATTCTCCCCTTGTTAGTAATTTGAACTGGAGCTTGGAGAGAAAGCCAGAACGAAGCAAGTGACAAGCGAGTTGCTGAGCAGTCTTCCAGGCAGCACGCCAACACGGGATCTTGCAGCTCCTGATGCTTTGGGGGCTGCGAGACAGCCCAGGCAGTCAACAGAGCCCCCCTGGATCCCAAACAGCCCTCCAGGTCCCTCTTGCGTCCCAGTGTCCGCCACTTCTGAACACAGCCAGAATATCCTTACTGCCTTACCCACGCACGTCTCTTCACAACCCGGCCGGTTACCTGTGGCAGCAGGAGTGAGCCCCCATCACCAGTGCGGCAATGGCAGCAGAGACGCACTTGTGCAGAGGTGCATCTGGGGGGCAGAGTAGGGTGCTGTTGCTCCTCTCTGCGAGAACCCCTCCAGTCCCCACCTTGGAGGAGAGGGAGTGCTACATTAGGGGATCTGGCAGGCCCGTGGGGACTTACAGTCTGAAAAAAATAGATATGCCCACCAGCCTGGGATGCACAGCCGAGACAGTCTCTGGAAGCAAAGCGGCCAGGGTGGAGCTGGGCCAAGAATGAGAGAGTCACAGGCCTGCATGTGTGTGAAGGGGGCTGGTAGCTGCCACATTTTCCCTGGCGGGGACAGAGCCCCTCCCTCACTCCGAGGGCCCAGTTTATTGTTGTTCACTGAGTAACATGCTGCTGCGGGCCCAGATGAGACTAGGGTCTGTCCTGTCATTGCAAGACACGGGCTTTCCTGCCAAACAGCTGATTGGGCAGATTGCGGCTTTGCCCCCATGGGTCTCTTCCTTCCCTCACTTCCCCCTCATCCTCCCAGGTTGCCAAACATACTCTGCTCTTTCCCCCAGAGTAGAAGGAAAGTGAGAAAGATGCTCTCCCAGGGCCTCCCTCCTGAGGGTGGAGAGGAACGGGGCGTCTGCACACTGACATTTCTGAGGTCTCTCAGCCCTGACCAGCAGAGAGATCCCCGTCAGCATCATTGTCCGTCTCAGGCCAGGCCCTCGGCTGAGAGATGACGAGCAGACCTGCCGAGTTCAGTTCAGCATGTTCTGTGGGGCTGGGCTGGGCACGGCTGGGCTATGTGGGGCACACGGAGGTGGGCAAGACCCAGTTTTGGCTCTGAGAAGTTACAGCCCAGCAGGGAGATGTGTGGCTTACAGAGAACCGTAATTCAGGACAGAATACGACCGATGCCATGAGAGCTCCTCCAGGGGATCCAGGGACTAAGGATGGGTGAGTTCATACCCCCAGGGATTAGAGGAGCCTGCATAGAGGAGCTGGCATTTGACCCAGGCCTTGGGGACCATGTGGCCTTTGACTCTTTGTGGAGAGATAGATGGAAATAGAGGGACCGGGGCAGGAGGCTCCCAAAAGAGGGACTATCAATCTTTGGTTTACCCACGATGAATATTAGCTGCTGTGCCAGGCACTGTGCCAGGAGCTGCTGGGGGAACAGAGTGCCACATGGTCCCTGTCATGGTCCAGAAGGGAGCTGGACAGGTAGATGGGGGCCGCAGCTCAGTGAGACAGGAGCTGTGTGAGAGAGGGCAGGGGTGGGGGGAGAACCGACCAGACAGCCCTAGTGCGTGTCCCCCTAGGAAATAAGCCTAGAGACAAGGAGACAGAGCCAGACCCTGCTACCCTACTTGATTGAACTAGAAGGCACTAGAAACCTGCGCTGAGGTTTTGGTCAGAGGCTGATAATGTGAAGGAAAAGAGCACAACCTTTTTGAGGCTAGGGCACTTCATGCCACTATTTTCCCAGTGTCCCTTGATGAGTTCTCCCCAAAGATGTCACTAAGGAGTGTGTATATGTTAGGGAGTGTGGGTTTGTTCACTGCTAAGAGAACCACCCACAGCAGGGCAGGGGCAGGAACAGGGAATGCCATTTCTCCAGCACATTCCAGGTACCATCTCTTGTCATCTCCACGACAGCCTATGGAGTGGGCTTCATGACCCCGTTTTACAGATGAGGCTACTGCAGCTCAGAGAGGGAAAGTCACATGCAGAGGGGGGGACACACAGCTCACAAAGGTTAGGGCCAGGCCTGTCCTCTCCAAACCTTGTTCTTTGGTTCCTACTGGATGGGGACAGCTGGATTTGTCCACGAAGGTCAGTGCATGGTCGCCTGTTCATCACCTCTGTAGCCAAGAGGAGAAAAGGCCAAGAGGAGGGTACGTGGGTGTGTATCTGTATGAGAAGCATCACCCCCACCCTTGCTGTGGGAAGGGGCTTGGGAGCTGTGTGAACCAAGTCACTGTCGTGAGCGCTGCGCACACGCGCAGAGACAGCGTCCTTGGGGAACGTGTCCCTAAATCCCAGGCACACCCTCTCGCCCACGTCCCCCAGCCAAGAAAGAGCAAAGGCGAGACATGCCGAGGGCGTAATGAACCGGAGACCCCTCTGCACCCCTTATTAGATTCCTGAATGGTGTCTGGGAAGCAGGGGAAGGCTGTGCCCTCTCAAATAACACTCCCTGCTGCCCGACCTACACTCAGGTTCGCGAGGGAGCCTGCGAGCACCACCCCCCACCCCAGCGCGCGCGCGGCCTTCGCGCTCGGAGAAGAGCGCCTCTGCGCGCCGCCTCCCCGCCTCCTCCAACAGCCCAAGGCTAAGCGCTTGCTATTTCGATCCAGAGCAGCGCTCTCCTCACCCTCGGAGAGGCTGAGTCAAGGGCCCAGTAAGGGGAGGTGGGAGAACTAATAAAGAGCCTCTCAAGCCGGGTGCTCACGTTTCAGGCACATCTCCTTTCTGAGTGCCGAGCCCTGCCGAAGGCAGGAGAGGGATATCGCTCAGAAAAGTCGGTCGCACCCCAGCCCAAACGATTTTGGAGCCTGGCCCCCAGACAACAACCCTGGCCCCCAGTCGTTTTGTCCTAAATCAGTCCTCCTCCCCAGATGCTAGAGTACCGTGGCGCCAAAGTGTGACCTCGCCCACTCCCAGCCGGGGGGGGGGGGGGTGCGTGGGGGGTGGGGACGGGTGTTGGGGGCGCTGGAGGCTGCTGTGTCCCTGCAGCCCCCACCTCGAGGGGTCTGTGTGCGGCCAGAGGAGAAAGCGCAGGGGGTGCACCTGCCTCTTGGGCGAAACACCTTCCTCTCTGGTCCGCACGTGTGGGTGAGGATAGGCGCGTGGAGGGAGGGCGCCCGGCGGGGCAGCCTTGCGGGGGTCGGAGGGCCCGGGGTGGGGGGTGGGGGGGTGGAGGGAATTCGTCCTTGAACCTCAGCAAGGCAGGAGGCCTTGACCTGTCCTTTTACCCTGGGGATTTGGGTACACACACCCCAGCAGGTCCCTGGAAGCGCCGGAACGCAGGGAGAGCCTGCCAGAAGGTAGATAGACCTAAGTGTGGTGTGCGTGTGCGTGTGTGTGTGTGTCTGTCTATCTGTTAGTGTGCGCGCGTGCAAGGCGAGAGGGTCTCCGCGTACCCCGCACCCTCTCTCAGGGATTCTATATTTTCCCTTCCTTTGTTCTCGAAATAGTAGGCTAGCGCGGACCGCGCTGCCCAGAGAAGGGGTGGGGGCCGTTGCGCGCTCGCTCTCGCGCGCCGGAGTTAGCTGCAGGGTTACAAACAGTCTCTCCCTGCTCCCCCGGCCTGAATTAATGTGTTACTATTTTGGGCGCGCCAGTGTTTCCAGGGGAAACCTAATGACGCAATGACGTCAATGCAGGTCAGCAGCAGACTCTCCGGGAGGGCGGGCGGGCTCCCGGCTTTCAGGCTCGGCGCAGTCTACTGGCGGGAGGGCGCCGGCGAGGTGGCGAGGGCGGCGGGCGCGGGGGCGCGGGAACCCCGGCCAGGCCCAGGGACCAGAGGGCGCCCCCTCCCAGCGCCCGGACCCGGGTAACTTCCCGCAACCCGGGACGGAGTTTCTCCTTTGCCCACGGACATGAGGCGGCATGGAGGGCAAGCGGGGTAACCCCCACTCCCACCCTACCTTTATCCAGGGGGAGCCAGAGGAGCCAGCAGGTCCGGACTCGCTGAGGGGGCTCCACGCCGGGCTTCCCACGCACAGGTACGCTCAGGTCCTCAGGGTGTCCCCAGCATGGGGAGGGAGACCTTCACATTCACTCCTGTCCACATTCCTCTCGTGTTCTGGACCGTAACTGGGAGTTCAGTGGAAGGACAAGTGGTGTCTGAGACCTACCCCCTTCGCCTGTGTTCCCCCACTCTTTCTGGGCGTAGGAGCTGACTGACTGCTCCTCTCCAGTACCTTCGCAGGTCCAAGGCTAGAACTGGGGCTCCCCACTGGCTATGCCTCTCTTGGAGGCGCCATGTGAGGCCAGGGAGCTAAATGGGAAGGACGTCCAGGCCAGACGGGCTGTGGGGATCGGAGACTGGAATGGGAGCCTCGGCAGCCTGGAGGGGGGCGGGTATTGCCCGTGTGCAAGGTGCATGTATGGGACTGCTTGCTTGGTCTGTGCCTGGTCTGGGATCGCACCCTGTGTGTCCATGGGGTGTATATGTGCGCACTCACAGAAGTCTGCTGTGTGTGCTTGCCGGTGCCATACGTGTGAGAACACATCCCACACCTCTCCTTGGCCTGCAGCCGGGGCACCTGCCCGGGGTGTAGGGAGCCAGGGAGGGGCCAACTCAGGTCCAGGGTCTTTTCCCTGCTCATCTCCCACAGTTGTCCCAGATTGCACCCTACCCCCAGCTGGGCGGTGGCCGGCTTTCACCTCACTGGCTACAGCTTCGGGCTACTGCAGACTTCTCAAAGCTCAACCTGCCTTCTTGCCCCACCTCACTTGTACCCTTGCCTCCTTGGAGCGTCAGTGGAAGAGGAGGAAATCGCTTTCTATCCGCCCCTTCTCACCTGGGGTGAAAGGCTTTGGCTACACTGACTGCTCTCCGCCCCGCTTGGCGGCCCGCCGCTCTCTGTTTTCAGCACCAGGGTCCGGACAGCTCCACGCCCTCCCCAGCGCCACCTCTTTCCTCATCAGGGCAGAGCTCAGGGCCTAGGAATGAGCACCCCTTGCTCTGGCCTTTCTGATCTCTCCCCGCCCCCAACGTACACAAGTCTGGTCCTTGCCTCCCCATCCCGATCTCTGACCTGTGCCCGGGTGCTTGAAGGGGCAAAACCATCCTGCAAAATCTCTGAAGCTGACTGGCAGGCATCACCATGTTGCCTGGGGCCTGGCTTCCTTCAAGGGTAGTGACTCAGATCAGAGGCTGCCAAGGCCGTGCTACAAGCTCCCCTTCCTACCTCAGTTCATTAAAATAAATAAATAAGGCCAGATTCGTTCCCCAAAAGAGGAGCCAGCTTTCAGAAGGTGCTGGTGGGGTCCAGGATTTTCTGGATTCCTTAAACACAATTAGTGGCCCCTGATATCACCTTCCAGACGGTCTCACAGCCCTGCCCATTCCTCTTTTCCTAAATCCAGGCCTCACCTGGTGGAGGGGGGTAGGGATGAATCCTGCCCACCTCTCTACTTCCCCCAGCAGTCAGAGAGTATTCGGCTAATGTTGTGGCTTTGGGGGCTCTGGATAGGGTGATGTCTATGTGAGTTCTCACTGGACTGTCAGAGAAGCCCCAAAAGGCGTTTTTGTGGTGACACAGTTCTGTGTAGACCACACTTGCTGGGCTGTGGCCACACAGAAACCTCTGGAATAGCCCCCACCCCCCACTCTCCCCCAAGTGGAATCTAGGACACAGCAAATCTACTTGTGGCTCTCCATTCCTGGATTCCTTTGGCTGATGAACGCACCAAAGATGTCCCAGACACCTCTCTCCCCCTTGCTCAGGTATTGTCTTACTGTCATCCCAACTCCTCCAGGCAGAGCAGACAGGGTCTTTGTCATGCCCCAGCTGATTTAGGGATGGCTGAAGGAAGCCAAGGAGAAGTCCTCTCTTTCCGTCCTGCCCCACCCTGTTTCAGAGACCTTTGGCAAGTTGGAGACTATGACCCCCTTTCTCTCCATGAGAATCAGAACACTCTCCTCCCTAGATATTCTCCTCTCTCAGGCAGCAGAGATTAGGCCAACCTTGTCATATCTGACCCAGGGGCAGATGTTGTCTTTCTCCTACTGAGCCCAGAGCACTAGAGGAGGTCTGGGCTTGCGGGGGGAGGGTGCCTCTTTACAGAAGCTCTGGGACCTGGAGGGAGGCATACACACTGTCAGCAGGAAATGGCCTTTTCTCTGAAGTAGGCATTGTTCTGCTTGCTGCTAAGCTATCAGAGTGAGGAGAGGGGGGAAAAACCACAGAAAACAAAAAACAAAACACAGTCTAGGGACAAGGGAAGGAGAGGCAGTCATCCCAATCCAGTGGCACTTCCTTCTTACAGGGTAGAAGCCTAAGAAGAGATCCTATGACATCTTCAGTTTCCATGGGTCTCAAAGGGGGGGTCAGGAAACAGCTGTTTTCCCAAAGGAATTAATTTTCATGATAGAGCTGTGTGTGACTCGGTTAAGGAGGTGGCAGCATGGGCGAACTATGCGAACAGCCAGGGGACATGCCTACCACCGAAGGACAGTGCCCACTGCCCCACACCCTTCCCCTCACACCCCAGAGTCTCTGCAGCCAAAATTTGTTCCTCTGGGAGGCAGCAAACTCCCACCATCTGCCTAGCCCCACGCCTGGCTACTTTCCAAGCTTCCCTGGCTCCCTGGCCTCCTTCTGTGCTCAGCTGGGTAACATCTGGCTGTGGTCTCAGGGGAAGGCTGGCCAAGGTCAGGCAGAGAGAGAGGTGTTTACCCTGTGGATCTGAGCCTGGCTTCTCCTCCAGTTGTGTGGAGCCAGGACCTAGGGAGGAGAGCTGGGAAAGGTGAGTGGCCCCACCCGGCCGGAAGCCTGCACCTGACATTGCACTGGGCATTGGGGAGATCCCAGGTCTCTGAGGTTGTCCTTGCCTGACTGCAGGCATCATGGGCCAGAGGAGCTTCTAGTCCCACTCACCAGGGTCAGATGCTCAGCAGGGAGCTGGACTAACTCAGCACCTCTCCTAAGACAAGAGACCAAATTCTCCTGTCAGCCCCATGCTGATTCTTAAGCAAGTCCTTATGATGTGCCTTATTCTCTCCATCTGAATGATGGGGATTAACTGAAGCAAAGATGGTCCCCACTGAAAGTAGACTTGTTCTGAGCATGCCTGACTCTTGCATGAGCACCTGAAATCAGAGATAACTCCTAAAGAGCTGGCTCCTAAAATATATGGGTTCCTGAGAGGCTCAGCATGCCTTGGGGAATGGGAGAGGATGATTCTAGGTCCAAGGGTAACTTTACAGGCCACAGTCTCAGCCTCTCCCTGTGGGGAGAAGCCCAAGCCTCATCATTCAGGAATCAGGGACTCACTGCTATTAGAGAAGTGCCCATGGGAAGCCTGTGTGAAGAATAGCTCTGGGCTGCCCAAAATCACACAGCTCTAATACCCAGCTTAGGGCCGGAGCTGGAAGCCCCATTCTCCCAAACAAAAGAACAGGAGAGTTAAATGGAAATAGTCCTAAAGTTTACTCTTAAGGCCAAGAAGCTCAGAGTATTCGCCCCTACAAGGAATCTTGTGGAGGCCCCCTGATCACCTCACTGTCCAACAGTGGGACCCCTGGGCCCAGCTTGGACTGAGACAAGATCTAAGTGAACAGGGACAAGGTTACTGTGTTCTCTTCTCTATGAGAAGCTTCCCAGGGGGCATGGATCTCACGCCAAGGCCAATCTTTGGGTTTCACAGCCCTTACAGAGGTGAGACTAGGAGGGCTTTGCCTCAGCACAGGGGAGCAATCCCCATGGGCAGGGCTTCTTCCTCCCTGAGGCTGTGGGTCACAGGGTTGGTGCTGACAGTGGGTTTGGGAGAGCGTTGACCCAGCCCTATCCCTCCTGTCTGTGTGTCCTTGGACTTGTCATTTCTCTGCACAGCATGAGAACAGAGATAAAGCATCTGTCACGGCCCCTCACAGGAGTTAGTCTGACAAGATACTGCGAAGACAAGTGTAGGGGGTGAGTGGGTAGGAGATTACTGACCCTGAGAGCCTGAGAAGACCCCAGGATGCCGTCTCCCCAAATGCTGTCTGGCCAAGTTCTGTTGTCAGGGTCTCATTCATACCCTGTGCCTGGAAGTTCAGCACCACCATTCAGGAATACAAGGAGGACCCTCCCCCCAGAATAGGGATTTAGAGTATAAAGCAATAGAACCCACAGTCTTACTAAGCCCTCCCTGTTCTGGCCACTTCCTATTCACCTACTGGGGAAGGAGAGGCTCCCTGTCCTGAACGGTATGAGACGGTTGAACATACAACACTGATGATGCACAGCTGAGACGGGCAGTTCATTCGTCACACACGGTCACAGCACAGGGGAGGAACACCATATGCCATGCGCGACCGCACGAGGGTCGCCCTCGGGAGCTGCACTTGGGAGCAGTGAGCCAGCAGGGCTCTGTTGTGGCCCCTGATTCTCGCATGAGGTCGTGATGGGCTTGTTTGGGTAATTTCTTGGGCTGGCAGGGAGGTGAAACCCATCAGGTTGAAGAGCGGGTGCCGTGCAGCTAGGGGCGCTAAGCTGAGCGGAGAGGCTTTCTGCCTGAGCGGGGAGCATCTAGAGAGAGCAGAGAAACTCACGGTTAGGCCTTTGGGACCCGAAGTTCTTGGCATTTTAGACCTTATAATACAACGTCTCGGGTCCTGTGCCTCATCTCAATTCACCTTCATGACACCCTGTGAGATAGTTACATTTCACAGATGAGGAAATGGAGGCCGGGTAATAAGCCACAACCCATCAGATCAGGCTGGGTGCCGATGTCTCTTGGCTCCATAGCTCATGCCCTCTCTGTGCTGTCCGTCCGTGAGAACACCCACAAACTGCAGCTACTTCTCAAAAGAAGGCACAGTGAGTGGGGCTGGCCCCGGGCAATCTGGCCATCTCCAGATGCCCCGAGAAAGCCTTTTCCCTCTTCAGGGCAGGATTCTCTGCAGCTTCGCCTCTAATTGGGTTGTAACTAGAGAGAACCTAAGGCCCGCTTCGGGTCTTCTAGATTCTGGACGGTGGAGCCGGCGGGCGGATTTGCATATTAAGTCATTGGCGTTTCCATTCTGATGGTGAAGGTGAGGACGAGGCATGGGTTGAGCTGACCAGACTGGTGGGGGAAAACTGGCTTCCAGCCCAGCTCCTTAATCACTGTGTGGCTTTGGGTAAATTCATCCTTCTCTGGGCTCAGACTTCTCAGCAGTACCCAGAGGGGGTTGGTTGAACGCCAAGGCTCTTTCAGCTTTGTTGTGCTGTGAACCTCAAGGACTCTAACTGTAGGGATACAAAGCTCCATCCACGCAGATAGAGGCATTTGAAGCAGGTGACAGGAAAGCAGTTTTGTTCCTGTAGAGCCAGGGAGAGTCACGTGCATTTAGTTCCTTGGGGTGACTAGATGGTGGGATGCTGGGAGTGTGAATCAAGGCCCTCCCCCAGCCCCCGATCCCCAGCTTACCTGTCCCAGGGAATTGCTGAGCTTTGCTGGCCCAGGCCTATTTCCAGAAGATGCTCCGGGGACACAAAAATTGGTGTAATTTTGCCATCTGGGAGCCCTGAAGCCCCCAGCCCAGGCTCAGCTCAGCCAGGCAGGCCCTCACCAGAGCAGTGGTGGCCTCCTGCTTTAGGCCCGTCTCCCTCCAAGGAACACTTGTTATTCCTTTTAACACCTTCCTTCTTCTCCTGGAGGCTTGCTGGATTCAGCAAATACATATGCAGGCTGCCCGGTTACATTTTAAGTTCAGATAAATACAGAAAAAATGTGACTGTAACTCAATATAAGTGTGCTCAAGGCTTCCCTGGTACAGAGAACCTGCCCCCAGCCTTGAGGCCCTGGGTCTCCGCTGCCTCCAGGGACAGGAGTGTGTTGTCTTGGTCTGGGGCCTTTGTATATGCATTTATGATGCTGATAAAACAGATAATAATAATGATAACAGCAGCTAAGGAAACGGAGCCCAAGCTCATGCAGCTGGAGGTGGCAGGCTGGACTTGAACCTACATTTTTGGTATACTTTATTTTTTTATTTGAGAGAGAGAGAAAGCATGAGTGAGAGTGGGGGAGAGAGGCAGAGGGAGAGAGAGACAATCCCAAGCAGGATTCATATTCAGTGCAGAGTCCAACATGGGCCCCATCCCACGACCCTGAGATCATGACCTGGGTCGAAACCAAGAATCGGCCACTCAGCCAACTGAGCCACCCAGGCGCACCGAACCTCCATTTTTTGGCGTTCGTTTTGTGCCTTTCCCACAGCACGAGCATAGACTTGCAGAGACAGCTCGGAAGAGAGGAGTCTGGCACGAGCCTGCAGGCTCCTTGCCGTGGGTCAGGTGGCCGCGCTGCAGTGCGTGCAGAAGACAGCGGGTGGGCCCTGTCCCTGCACAGCGCCGACCAGCCCACCGTGCGGCATCCAGGCTGCAGGCCAGGCCGCTTTGCAGGGGTTGTGTTCGATTCCACCTCTCGGTCGGCCTGTGAGTGCAAGCCCTCGTGACGTCCCCTCTGGCGGCCTGGGCTGCTACAGAACCATCTGCTTCCTAGCTGGGCCTGCAGCTGGGAGCTCATGCGTGACAGAGATTTCTCCTGGCGAGGGGCCTCTGAAGCCAGCCTGATAGGTGGGGAACCAAGTGGGCACCACGCATCAGAGGGGTGAAGACAGGCGCCCGAGGGCACCTTTCCCAATTCCGTTTCCCAATTCCGTTCGGGGCGTCTCCACTAAAATTGGGGTTAGGGAGGGCATGTACTTGTAATCTCATCTTAGAGATGAAGCTCGATTAACTTCTTCAAGATGATACAGTACATAACTGGAGAGCCAGGCCTGGGATCTGACTTCACACCTACTCTGTATCCCGGACTCATGATCCCTCAACTCCACAGCCATTCCTTGGAGGCAGAGCGTGAGAACAATGGCTCTCAACTCTGGCTGCCTATTTAGGGTCACCTGGGAGCTTTAAAACACACAGGTGCAAACCCTAGTGATTCTGGTGAGGGTGGGGCCCGGGCATCGCCAGGTGTTAAAAGCTCCCCAGGTGATTCTAATGAGCATCCGGGGTTGAGATTCGGCACCACCGAGGAAGTGAGAGATGGCGTAGGGTAGGGGCTCCCCGATTTACTGTGCACTGGAATCAGCTGAGAATCTTTAAAATATGGCCACCCGGCTCCCTCCCCTAGATATTATGATGTAATATATCGTGCACCCTGGGCATCGGGGTATTTTCTGAAGCTCTCTGGGTGATTCTAATAGTCAGCCAAGTTTGGAAACCGTTGGTGTAGGATATGGCCTTGCTTTTCCGAGTGTGGTCTGCAGACCGGCAGCGTCGAGACCACGTGGGAGCAGCGTGTTGGAACTGCAGGCCTCGGGCCCCACTCTGGACCTATTGAGTCGGAATCTGCATTTTAACACGTAATTTGGATGCACATTCAAATTCGGCCTGAGGAGTGATGTGAGGAAGAGGCAGACGAGGGTATAATTTTTTTAATCAAACCGTCTGCTCCTTCATTTGTTCGGCCATTTACTGGTAATCACAGAGCACTTGCTATGTGTTAGCAACTGCCGGGCACCTCTCATTCAAAGATGAATAAGGAGGCTAGGGGTGAGGCAAGAACATAGCTGTCAGCACACGAGGGTACGTGTAAGCATAAAGGGCACACTGCGCAAGCATATAAGAAAGGATGCCCTTCACTGTCTGAGAAGCAAAGGACTCATCTTGTAGGGCAGGCGTGTCCAGAGGCTGCCGTGCAGGACGGAGAAGAGTGTTCTGTGCCCTTAAGAGGAGCCTCAGCTTTAGCTGTGGACGATGAGGTGCCTGTGGAGGCTTTAGGTAAGAAGGAATAGAATGTCATGGTTCAGATTGGTTTTCTAAAGAGAACTTTAGAAAAATAAGTGGGAAAACTAGACTAGAGGGAACCTGGTGGCCACGGAGACCAAATGGGACTGTTAGAAAGACACCGAAGAGTCTAAAACAGGGTGGTGAGGAGGGCCGGGTTTGAGAGATGGTTCTGAAAGAGGATCCACAGGATTCAGGGGCCGATTGCATGTGAAGTGGGAGGGAGCAAAGTTGATCATGACCCTCAGGTGAGCTGTTTGTGGAGCTCGGGGGAGGTGGCACCACTGAGCGGGATAAAGCACACAGGAGGCCAAGCATGTTTGGGCAGGCTGAGAGGCAGCTGTGCATTTGACAGAGGAGCTAAGGAGAGGAGTCGAGGCTGGCTGCACATCTGGGAGTCAACAGCATCCAAGGGTTGTTGAAGCCATAAGCGGGAGATCATTTGGTGTTGGAAGGGGAGAGGGGGGGGATACACAGAACACCGGGGCCATACTACTTACGGGAAGATAGCAGGAGGAACGAAGAAAAGGGGAAGGAGGGTAGAGATGTGGGAAAGATCCAGCAAAGACAGACTTGAAAGAACGGATCAGAAAGGGAAAAAGAACACTAAGAGGATGCCTAAAAATAAAAACAGACATTCAGGAAAAAGAGCACATGGTTCATGGAGTAAAACGCTACAGAGAATTTAGGAGATGAAGACTGAAAATAGGAGTTGATAATTAGGTCATTGGAGACCCTGTGGTCCAGTGGCAGGGTGATGACAAGGACCAGACTGCAGTGGGTCAAGGGTACTGAGCAGGAAGTCACAGGAAGTGTAGATTAATCTCCAGCATCAGTGGGAAGAGAGGGGGAGACAGATTGGTGGCTTAGAAGAGAAGTAGGACAAAGGGGCTTTTGTCTCCTGCTTAGGTTGGAAAAGATGAGGCAGTTTCTGAGCTGAGAGGAAAGAGCTAAAAGTAGTTAAAGATGCAGAGGGAGAGAAGATCACCAGAAGGATCTTAGAGGCACTGGGGAGACATGATTCAGAACAGAGAGAGGAATTCATCTTGGTGAGAGAAGAGGGA
The DNA here is from genome assembly GCF_018350195.1 of Panthera tigris. NCBI lineage: Eukaryota > Metazoa > Chordata > Mammalia > Carnivora > Felidae > Panthera > Panthera tigris. The sequence goes on from NC_056661.1 coordinate 143,414,761, forward strand.
CATTCAAGTGGTTCCCAGTAATGTTCTCTATGTTCTCTGACCGGGGGCCGGTCATCCCCTGACAGCCAGGACAAAGTAGTATCCTGGGCAGCCTCGGGGACACCCGAGGTTCTGGGGAGCAGGAGAGAAGAGGCAGAACCAGCCAGGGGGAGACCCACATCTGCAGTAGTCCCAGCAGCCTACACTGCTTTGCATATTTCCCAGCCATAGTAGCCCAGATGGGTGAGAGACTAGAGATGGCTGGTTTCCTTCAAGTTTGAGGATTCATTAGGCTGAAGGGCAAGTAAGGAAGGGCATCAAGAGTACCGTGGAGAACAGTGTTGACACCATCATTTTGAGGGTCAAGTTTTCCCGCCCTTTTCAGGAAGGTCAAGTGCAGGGCCAGTCAATCCCACCCATTCAGTGAACCTCTTACATGGGGGTGGGGACTAACGGAGCTGCTGATACCTTGGCTCAGCCAGTTCTATTCACAAAGAGGAAGCCCCCACGGATGCCAGAAGCAGTGGCTGCTCTATATCCACCGGCCCAGGTGGTTCTAGAGACTAGGGAATGCCTGATTCCCCTGCCCTCCCGCCAGCTCCTGAAGGGATCAGAGGATCAGAGGGTTGGAAGGAAGCTTAGCAATGATCTAGTCCAGTGGTTCAGAAGCGGTGACCCTTGGGGGCATTTTGCAAGCACAGGGAGGGCATTTCTGATTGTCACAATGATTAGAGGCACACACTGACACTGAGTGGGTGGAGGCCAGAGATGCCTGTCCTCTTGCAACGTGAGAGACAGTCCTGCGCAGAAGAGGCTTGTCTCACATCTCCCATGGCTTTCAAATGCCTTGCTAAGCAGTAGAAACCTGATCATAATTATCTTTGAACTCTGGTTTACATATAAACACAGTTGAATTTGCTAAGAAGGCCTCTGTATATAAATCAAGGAGAGATTGTGCTTCGAAACTTCACCAAGAGTCGTGTGTGAGTTTGGAAAATCAAATCTCTGAAGGCAAAGCTCCCGCAGTAATTGAGCATTGAAACGACACACCTGTGTCAGTGTGCATTGGCATCAGTTGCATTCACGATTATTCTACATATAGATGCAAACATCTCACTATCTCCTTCTATTATGCATCATCATGCCTGAGCGTTTACATATTCCTGTATTGTGTGTGTCCTTTTTATTTTCATATTTCAATTAGGGGGTTGTATTGATTTTTCAAAAACATGTTTTTTTAAGTAGGTGTTACTCTCTGTTACTTTATTTCAGCATGGTAAAGAGACTGTTATCAAATATTTGCTATAAAAGCGGGTGTTTTTAACTCTAGCAGAATTTTTAAAAATCTAGCCTTATCTCTTGACCAGTGAGTTGAATTCTCTCTACAGCAACTCTAACTGCTGGTTGTCCAGATCTGCTGGAACATTTCCAGGTCAGGGAGCCCATGACCTCTCCAGGTAATCCATCTCATCATCAGAAAGATGGCTGAGCTGGGAGGTGAAAAAAGGAATTGCATGTAAGGAGCTGAACCTGTCATTGAGTGTCTTACACCCTCTCACTTGTCCTACTCATGTCCTCTGAAGCCACATTGAAAGTGTTAGTCCTTCTATATGAGATCTTTCTGATATTTGTGGGTGTAGGATGCACAACCCCCATTGCAAGCCCCCCATCATCTCTTCTTTTCCAGACAGAACGTTTGTAACAGCTCACTGTTCTGTGTGTGACATGATTTTTGTGTACTTTGTTACCCTGGCCAAGCCTACTAAGCATGAGGGGTTCAGAGAGATCAGTAGGTTCCCTTCTGTTCACAGATATTTTACAGACAGTTGACCGATGCCATTTACTGTGCTCAGCTCTGGGGACACAGAGATGATTGGGAAACAGCTGTTGTCCCTAGGAGCTCAGCCAGTGGTGAAACAGTCACATGAAATGGCAGATTGAATGTGTTCCGATCTCCTTTCTCTCTCAAGACCCCTCTAGACTTAAAGGGAGAAGGTTTTCTTTAAAAAATATTAACAGACAATGATGAGAGACCATCAGCAGATGAGAGGTTTCCACAAAATTCTAGAAGATTAAGAGTTGGTGAAGGTATGGAATGGTGCAGAAGAGAAGTGGAGAAAGCATGAGCTTACAGAGCTCAAGGAAGGGGATGTGGAACAGAAGGGGCTTATTTGCCCCTAGAGAACCCCTGAGAACTGGTCCCCAAAGGACCAGGTGCAGCAAAAGGCAAGAATGAGAGCTGGTACCACAATAGGGAGATTCACTGAAAGTCTGTTTATATAAAGGTTGACCCCTGACAACAAAATATTTACAGCCAGGGCACTGGAGTCTTCTTCTCAGGAAAGTTGAGTGATCTCAGAAAACAAGCACATGAGGGTCCCCACATAACAACCAGATCTAACTAGGAACCCAAAACCAAACTCAGCCACTGAGAAAAACCCACCCGTGCATGCACCGCTCCCAAATGACATTTCAATGTCTTGTTCTTAAATATATGAATGGATAAAGATAATCCACTCCAAGGAGATCTCCAACACAATGAAACTGAGGGGAACACAGAGAAAGAGAAAACCCCTGAGGAAATGGGAAAACCATAAGAAACTAAAAACAAACACAACCTCTAATTAACGTCCACAGAGACAGGAACAAAGAGGAAAACTCAGAGGACAAAGAAAGAGTGCTTGGAAATAAAAACGTTTTGAAAATGGCTGCCAAAACAAAATATTGAATAGGAGCTAAGATGAAGGAAAGTGGAAGATGAAAATTCAGTAGATCTGGCGGATAAATTTGAGGAAATGTCCCGAAAGCAGACTAACAAGACTGATGGAAAAGATGATAGCAATGAAAAGAGAATCGATCTGGCCATTCAAATTGGACTAATAGGAGTTCCAGAAAGAGAGAATAGAGAACACTGAGGGCAGAAAACTCAGATCAATAATATAGGAAAATTCTCAACCTAAAAGTGTAGAGGTCTCTACAGAGTTCACCGAGTCCATTCCAGAGCACAGAATAAAAACAGACCCACAGCAGTGTATGTCCACTTTAAATTTCAGTATATTGGGGATGAAGAGAATAACCAAAAATCTTCAGAGTGAAAATACAAATGTTTCATTGGCATGAGAATTCCAAATGGCAACACTGGATGCCAGAATGCAGAGGAACCAGACCTTCAAAATTAAGAGAGAAAGTAATTTTTTTAAGTTTATTTATTTATTTTGAGAGAGAGAGAGAGCGAGAGAGAGCACACATGCACACACACGAGTGGGGGAGGGGCAGAGAGAGAGGGAGAGAGAGAATCCCAAGTAGGTTCAGCACTGTGAACGAGGAGCCCAGTGAGGGGCTCGATCCCACCAACGGTGAGATCATGACCTGAGCAGAAATCAAGAGTCAGACTCTCAACAACAGACTGAGCCACACCGGCACCCAGAGAAAAAGTAATTTTAATCCAAGTTTCAACTATCAGACAAATTGTCCAGTGTCAGGGTAAAACAAAAACATTTTTCACAAATATAAGAGCTCAGCACTCATTTAAGGAAGTTACCAATAATGTGCTCCACAAAAAAGGGAATGAGGCAAGAAAGGCAGAAAGAAAAATAGAGAAACAGTGGCTCCAATCTGGAGAGCGGTCAGAAGAAACCCCAGGCTGGTGGCTATGCGGTGAGCCCAGGGAGCTGTGTCCAGCTTGGAGCCTCAGGACAGGGGGCTCATGGCAGGGGTCTCCTGGTAAAAGGGAGGTTCCAGAAACTACCTGGGGTGCCAGAATTTCTGAAGAAAGCATGGAAAATTCTTACCGGGGATCATGACAAAAATTAAATAAGGACAGCCAGAAATTCCTAGAAAAACAAAAATCTACACACCCAAATAAAATTTAATCTTTGTATCCTAATGGAGTCTGCAATCGCCATGTTTACGTGGCCGCAGTAATGTAAACACTATTTAACCAAAGGTGGTTAGAATAGATAGAATGGGAGAGGCCACGTGTGGGCAGTATAATAGAACTGAGCCCTCGTCTTTTATATAAAAGGTAAAATGATGTATGCATTTGACGAATCAAGACATAACTTTATAGATGTGTATATAGAGATAAGACAGTAAATAGCCAAAGAAATGGCTTCAAGAGTTAATAAAAGTGTTTGCCTTCAGGAAATGGGACGGGGGCTTGGGAGAGGTGGCCCTGTGGTGATGTCTTCTTCTCATTATCAGCCTTTTGATGCAATTTGATTTTTTAACCATATGCATGTATTGGTTGAACACACACACACACACACACACACACTCATTCATTCATTTAAAACCCTCCAATCAAGATGTCGTTAGTGGTGAGCAACACGCTCCGAGTGAAGAAACACACACGGTAGGCCCCAAAGTTGGGGGTCGTTAGGATTGCTGGCACAGGCTTAGGTATTATTAGAGCAGAGTCCAAAATGGGCTGTGGGGAAATCGGAGATGGCTGAGTGGGGCCAGGCAGGTCACGGGAAGCCCTGTAGACCCTGTCAGGAGCTTGGACTTCATCCTGGTGTCAGGGGGGAGCCACTCATTTTAAGAAGGAAAATGACATGTTTGACTTTGTGTTTTGGAAATACACCTTGATAGCAATAATTCTGGAAGCTGGGTCTAGAAGGGTCAGGCATGGAGAAGGAAGATCCACGTAAGAGGAGATTGACATAACCCAGGTGAAAAGTCTATGAGGCGCTGAATCAGGACAACAGATGGGGTGGAGGGAGGCAAACTAAGACAAATATTTAGAAGGTAAATTTGTGGCAGGACTTAACTGACTGAAGGGTGGGATGAGGAAGAGGGAGGAGGGGAGAGGTGGGTGGATGGTGGCACACGTCCCTAAGACGGGACAGAAGTTTGGTCGTAGAGATGATTCAGTTTTGAATGTGCTGAGCTGAGGAGCTTGCAGGAAACCCAATGGGAATGTCTAGGAAGCTGTTGGATATACAGATAGATGCTCTGGGGAAAGGTCAATCCTGGAGCCATGGACTTGGGAGACATCAGCCTGTGGTGGACAATCGGGGTGGTGGTCCAAAGAAAGCATCCAGTCAGAAAAGCAGGGGACCAAGAACAAAAATCTAGATGTTAGCATTTTAAGGCCATGCTGATAATGCCCTGGATAAGTTGAGCATCTTTTCATATATTCATGAACCATTTTTGTTTCCTCTTCTGTGATATACCTATTTTGTGTCTTGATCATTTTTCTATTTATTTCAAAGCAAATCCATCATCTAGCTTAATGATAAAACTATAGAAAGATTCCCATTAGACCAAGGAGCAGTTAGATTAAGTGTTAACTAAAGCAGTTAAATAAGGGAAAGAACTGAAGCACCAAATTAGAAAACAGGAAGTAAAATTGTATCAGTAACGTAAAGTGATGTGATTACATAACTTGAAAACCCAGGAGAATCAATGCAAAAAAGTGCAAATTGTAAGAATTCTATGGGATTGCTGATGCAAAATTAAAACGGCGAGTTAGGGGCACCTGTTGGCTCAGTTGGTTAAGCATCCAACTCTTGGTTTCCACTCAGTCATGATCTCTTGGTTAGTGAGTTCGAGCCCCACCTTGGACTCTATGCTGACAGCATGGAGCCTGGTTGGGATTCTCTCTCTCTCCCTCTTACTCTACCCCACCCCCCACTCTCTCCCTCTCAAATAAATAAATAAAATGCTAAGTTAATAACATTCCTATATAAAACAACCAGGAGTTAAAAAATATAATGGAAGCAGGGGCGCCTGGGTGGCTCAGTTGGTTGGGCGTCCGACTTCAGCTCAGGTCACGATCTCGCGGTCCGTGAGTTCGAGCCCCGCGTCGGGCTCTGGGCTGACAGCTTAGAGCCCGGAGCCTGTTTCAGATTCTGTGTCTCCCTCTCTCTCTGCCCCTCCCCTGTTCATACTCTGTCTCTCTCTGTCTCAAAAATAAATAAACGTTAAAAAAAAATTAAAAATATATATATAATGGAAGGGAAAACCCAGTTGTAATAGCAATAAAAGGACAGGTCCATATGAAGAATTTTAAAACATTTTTGGGGAATACAATAAGAGAACTTACCAAATAGAGTGAAAAACCTCCTTCTTGAATTGGAAATGTTGATCTTAAGCATTCTAAAGATGTTAATTCTTCCTAAATTATGCTGCATTTTTAAATATCTAGATGATTTTTTTTCTTAAAGTCAGACAAGCTTATTCTCATATTCATATGGAACAATAAACATACACAAGTGGCCAGGAAATTCTCATAAAAAGGAGCCTTGAGAAGAGATCAGCTCAGCCTCATGTGTAAACATAATTAAAATGGAAAGGTATTGGAGAATATTCAGTCAGATCAACAGAGCAGAATAAAGGGGTCAGACACAGGCACAAAGTTATATGAGAATTTAGAATAACAGAAAATAACATTTCATATTAGAAAGGAAAAGACAGACGGTTCAATGAGTAAAAGTTGATTCCTACTTCACTCTTTACATCAAAATAATGCAGCAAGTGTGTACAAGTTAAAACAGGCATGAAGGTCGCCTGGGTGATTCAATCGGTTAAGCATCTGACTTCAGCTCAGGTCACGGTCTCACCGTTCATGAGTTCGAGCCCTGGGTCAAGCTCTGTGCTGACAGCTCAGAGCCTGGAGCCTGCTTCGGATTCTGTGTCTCCCTCTCTCCCTGCCCCTTCCCTGCTCACACACTCTCTCTTTCAAAAACAAAAAAGATTTTAAAAAATAAAAAAAAAAAAATTAAGGCATAAAGCCACTAGAATAAAATAGGGAGCATCACAAAGTATTATGTAATTATATATATATATATATATATATATATATATACATACATACATATACATATATATATATACAAATAAATACCTTGGAGGAGGGAGAGAACTTATACAACAAAAGACTATCTCATATCTATTACATAGTAAATCAACTATGCAAAAGTAAGATACATCTGCATGGAAAAATCACATACCAGCATGATCAAACGACAAATGACAAATTCCAAAAAGACATCTGCAAACATATATGGCAGACAGATGCTTACTTTTTCTGCAGAAAGAGTCACTATCCATCAATATAAAAATGAAAAATTTAGAAAAAATGGGCAAAGGATAAGAGTAAAGTTTCATAAAGCAAAATTCATTGGTCTTATACATGTGAGATGTTCAACCTCACTTATAATAAGGAAAATGCAAGTTAAAATCACATTTATTTACCCATTAAAACTCAGCAAAGATCAAAAATAGCATCGTTGTCTTGGCAAGGACGGGGGGCCACTCATGTGTATTGATGAGAGCCTGGGTTGGTGTAACCAGGATGTATGGACAGGGGGAAAAAGGAAGGGCAGGACAATTTGTAAAGCATGCTGCCTGCCGTTTGCGTTTAAAAAGATAAACACGTATATTTTGTATAGACACAAAGCAGCTTTGGAAGAACACACAAGACACGTTTCCTTCCTTCCTTCCTTCCTTCCTTCCTTCCTTCCTTCCTCCCTTCTTTCTTTCCTTCCCTCCCTTCTCTCCTTCCTTTCCTCCTTCCTTCCTTCTTTCCTATCTACCTTTCCTCTTTCCTTCCTTTTTTAAAAAACAGAAATAGGGGCGCCTGGGTGGCGTAGTCGGTTAAACGTCCGACTTCAGCCAGGTCACGATCTCGCACTCCGTGAGTTCGAGCCCCGCGTCAGGCTCTGGGCTGATGGCTCGGAGCCTGGAGCCTGTTTCCGATTCTGTGCCTCCCTCTCTCTTTGCCCCTCCCCGGTCATGCTCTGTCTCTCTCTGTCCCAAAAATAAATAAAAAACGATGAAAAAAAAATTAAAAAAAAAAAACACAGAAATAAAGGGTGGCGCCTGGGTGGCTCAGTCGGTTAAGCATCCGACTTTGGCTCAGGTCATGATCTCATGGTTTGTGAGTTCGAGCCCCGCGTCCGGCTCTGTGCTGACAGCTGGACCCTGCTTTGGATTCTGTCTCCTTCTCTCTCTGCCCCTCCCCACGTGTGCTCCATTTCTCTGTCTCTCAAAAATAAGTAAATGTAAAAAAAAAATTTTTTAAACAGAAATAATTGTATTCTTCCAATTATAAAAGTAATATTTGCTTCTCACAAAAAAAGAATTAGAAAATACAGAAAGAGGTCAAAAAACCATGAGAGCACCTTCAGTCTTACCACTCTGAAATCATAATGAACAGTTGTTTTTTTCTGACACATTTTTTTTGAAATGGTATTCTACTTTGTGCACTATTTTTAATCTGATTTTTCTCACTCAATAGTATCTCTTTTCATATCATTAAACGTGATATTTGTATCATGATGATATTTACATAACATTAAACATGATATTGACATCATAAATACATCATCATTTTGAATGTGTGGATGTCTCATAACTCATGTAAGCTAACTATTAACCAATATTTGGGACATTTCCAGTGTTTTATGGCTGTAGGCAATAATGTGATAAACAGCCATGTACGAACATTTTTGTGAACGTGAATATGTCTATCTATAAGAAAAATTCTTTCAAAATTGAATTGTTGAGTAACGTATAAGCATATTTTAAAGGCCTCTCGTCAAATTGCCCCCAGAGTGCTTGGAACAGTCTACCCTCTACCCCATATGGGAGAGGCCTCCTCACCCTGCCTTAAGCACTAACAATCTTTTAAATCTTTGCTATTGTTATAGGTGGAAAAGCAAATCTCATTTCTCAAAATTTTTTTTAATGTTTATTTTTGAGAGAGACAGCACAAGCAGGGGAGGGGCAGAGAGAGAGGGAGACACAGAATCAGAAGCAGGCTCCAGGCTCTGAGCTGTCAGCACAGAGCCCGATGCTGGGCTCGAACTCACAAACCGTGAGATCCAGACGTGGGCCGAAGTCGGACGCTTGACCGACTGAGCCACCCAGGCACCCTGCAAACCTCATTTCTAAAAAAAAAAAAAATTGCATTTCTTTGATTATCAGTGGAATTGAACATCTTTTATGCAGTCATTGCTGATTTATAAACCTTGCTTATTCTCCTACTGGGACGGTCAGCATTTGTATTCCTTTCTAAGAGCAATTTATATATTTAGGAAATTTGTCTGTCATATTGCAAATATTTTTTTTATTTGAAATTTTTACTTGAATGTGTATAATGTTTAAAACTTTTTCTTTTGGAAATTTTCAGACATATATAAAAGAAGGCTGAGGGGCACCTGGGTGGATCAGTCGGTTAAACATCCAACTCTTGATTTCAACTCAGGTCATGATCTCACCATTCGTGGGATCAAGCCCCGTGTGGGGCTCGGTGGTGAGTGTGGAGCCTGCTTGAGATTCTCTCTCTCCCTCTCTCTCTCTCTCTGGCCTCCCCCACTAACGTGCTGGCTCACTCACTCTCTCTCTCTCTCTCTCTCTCAAAATAAATAAATAAACTTAAAAAAAAAAGCCTTATAAGAAAGTGCACCTCTGCATATCCATCACCCAGCTTCAACCATTATCAACATTCAGCTGGTTTTGATTCATCTGAATCCTTCCCCCTCCCCCTCCCATTATTTTGAAGCAAATCCCAGTCATCATATAATGTCATCTGTAAATATTTTAATTACATAGTGTCTTTGACATATGGACATTTCTAACGTTTCAGTAAGTCACATCCACTCAGAAAACAGTCTTCATGAAATCTCAGCACCATTTCTAGAATTGCACATTCTTTCCCCCACCGGCTAGGAATACCAACCGGATTTTCTGTTCCATTCCTTTGATCTGCCTGTTCTTTCTGACACTAATACCTTACTGCTGCAATTACATAGCTTTGAGATGTATTTGTTCGTGTTTGATATGACAAGTGTCGGGGGACGTTCACATTCAGGCTTGTTTTTCTTCAAATTTTCTTATGTACCTCCTCACATGTGTTCATCCAAATTAACGTGAAATTTATTTTATCAACTTCTATTCAAAAACACAATTGAGATTTTGATTACAGTTATGGAAAAGTACAGACGAGTTTGAGGAAGATTGACACTTTTATGGGATCGAGTCTTCTTATCTTGAAACCAAGTATGGCCCCCTGTTTATTTGAATTGTTGAGTAAAGTGTGAGAGCTTTTCTTCATGAAAGTCCTGCACTCTTCTTAAGATTCCTCCCTAATACTTTACATTTTGGTTGCTATTGTGAATGCAACCCTTTTCCCCACTATATTTTCTAACTGGTTGTTACTGCTATATAAAAAGCCAATAAATTGTTCTATATTTCTTTTGTAATTACCTGCCCTATTAGGCTCTTATTAATTATCATAATTTGGGGCTCAGTCAGTTGAGCATCCGACTTCGGCTCAGGTCATGATCTCGCGGTTTGTGAGTTCGAGCCCTGCGTCGGGCTCTGTGCTGACAGCTCGGAGCCTGGAGCCTGCTTCGGGTTCTGTGTCTCCCTCTCTCTCTGCCCCTCCCCTTCTGATGCTCTGTCTTTCTCTCTCTCAAAAATAATAAACATTAAAATTTTTTTTAAAAAATAATTATAATAATTTTCGCTTGAGGGGTGCCTGGGTGGCTCAGTCAGTTGAACATCTATCTGACTTTTGATTTCAGCTCGGGTCATGATCCCAGGGTTATGGAATGGAGCTCTATGCTCAGCATGGAGCCTCCTTAAGATTCTCTCTCTCCCTCTCTCTCTCTCTCTGTCCCCCCCCCCAAGCTCGCTCTCTCTCTAAAATAAATGAAGAGAATTAATTAATTAATTAAAAAATAATTTTCACTTGATCCTCAAGTTTTCTACAAAGTCCATCAGGTTTTTGACTCTCTCTTTCCAATAATTCTATCACTTGGTTTTCTTTTTTCCTCACAGTTGACTAGAACTTACACACAGTATCTTGTGATAACTGTAATCAAGGACATCCTTGTGTAGTCGTGGGGTAGTGTTTCATCTTTAAGCATGACATTAGTTGCTGGTATAGATATGTGTTTTATCCCACTTTGGAATTACCCCTCTATTCCTAGTTTGTTAAGAGGGTTCTTAAAAAATATATATGTATATGTATACGTATATGTATACATATACGTATACATATACATACATATATACACACATATATATATACGATATTTTGTCAAATGCCTTTGGGCACCCACCAAATGATAATACAATTTTCTCCTTTAATCTACTCATGAGATAAGCTGCATTAATAGATTTCTTAATGACCGTCTTCAAATTCCTGGAATAAACTTCACTTTGTCATTTATACTGTTTTTATTACTCTTCTGCTGGATTCTATTTGTAATATTTTTTCCCGTTAAAGTTGGTATGCGAGACAGCAGATAACTCTTTCGAAAAGCTTAGCTGAGAAGGGGAGGAAAGAGAACAGAAGCACAAGAGACTCAGAAATAAGGAACTCTGTGTTTTGAGCATATTACTGGGCTTTGGGGACACAGACAGGGGAGAGGAAGAACTTGCGGAGTTAAGAGAAAGAGGATGTGACTGGCCCATAGGTTTGGGCGGAGAGCACAGGCAGCGGGGTCAACACATCAGGGGCCAGGCGGCTGGGTGCAGAGAGAGAGGCAGCCCCCCGCAGAGGCTGCTGGGAAAGAGGGCAGGGCAGGTGAGGTAGGGCCAAATCAGACGGAGCAGGTTATGATTGGGGGCCTCAGTTGTCATGGGGGTTAAGGAAGTGAGGTTGTCTTCCCGTGTTGGTGGGTGAGGGCTGAAGGCAGATCGTGAAAGCCCAGAACAGTCGCTGAGAGGAACAGAGGCAAATCAAAGGATCGTCGTGAGATGCCTAGGCCCCCTGAGGTTAAAGACCTGGATTTTTTGTGGCATCAGTTTGCAAGATTATGTAGTTATTTTTTCTAGGAGCTCTGAGGGGGCAGAATAGGACTGTGGGGCCCACACAAGGCTGGGCTCTTAAGGGGTGACTGTGGAAGCAGAAGATGGGGCCACAGAGCTGAGCAGGTCCCCCAAGTCAGCAGTGGTGACAGGAAGGAGCTGGGAGGACATACACAAGTTGGTCCCTCCCTGAGACGGCCCATATCATTTGTCTTTGTTTTGGTCTCCACCTTGAGGCAAAAATTTCCACTTTTGCCCTGTCGCAAACAAACAGAATGCAGCATGGCTAGAGCCAGATAACTTACGTAACTGATTTCATGCTCTGCCACGTTTTTGACAGTTACAAAAAGTCTGTGCCGTTGGGACATTATGTTGGGACCACAGGGAGTATGTTCTGATGTGGGGGGAACATGGGGATGGGGGAGGGCACCCGAGCCCCTGCTCCCCACACGGGGGCTGTTAGGGAGAGGTTCAGGTGGTCTGGCAAGCAGGCCCGGCCGGGCAGGGCAGTGAAGCTGCTGGCCTGGTGACCTGGAGCCGGGGGACTGGTGGGGACAGGGTAGCTGGGGGCCAGCCAAGGGTATGAGTGCCCAAGGGGAGCCGGGGGTGAAAGGCCGGCGGATGAGCATGTCCAAGCCCAGGAGGCTGGCCTGATGAATGAGCCTGCCGCAAGGAAACTGAGGACACCCCAAATGAAGCCGGGGCTGGAGTGGACGGGGAGACAGGGAGCTGGGACGGAGGTCTCAGCGAGTGCGGGGAGTGTGCAGGGAGCTGGGGGGTGGCAGCACCGAGGAGGGGGGTGGTCGGCTGGAAGGCCACCCTGCAGAGGAGGGATGGGGTGTGTGAAGGCTGCAGTGGGGAGGGAGGAGAACGCCGACTCACCCTGAGCCCTGTGACTGAGCCTGACATTTCCTCCTGAGGAGGATGAAGCCGAGTGGGGCCCCAGCTGATGCCATCAGGGTTGGGGTATACATACACCCAGGTCCCCAGAGGGACAGCAGCCTGCCTTCCAGAGAGGACGTGACCTGTAGGCACCGCCTTCCCCATTTTGCAAGAGCTGAGCCCAGGGGCCTCTCTCTGCCCTCCCTGCTGAAGGCAGCCTCTGGGTGGCTTGGTAAAGTGTCCAGACTTGAATGTGGCCTTGCACAGGGATGGAACACCCTTCCAGGTAGGACCAAGGAGCTCTGTCTCCATTTCATAATGGTTCAAGCCCTGTCTCTCCTTCCTGGCGTGTTCTTTGGGGGCTGCCCCCTCACAAATGAAAGAGGGGTGTAGTAGGTGTGGGATTGGCTTCTGACGGACTGGGTTCAAATCCTGAGCGTACCATTGTACCCTTGGGCAAGTGACTGTCTATTTCCAGATTTCTTACTTGCGGAAAAAAAAAAAAAGAGTCTATGTGTCACTGGCGGAGCCCCCCCCCGTCCCCCCCCCCCCCCCCCCCCCCCCCCCCCGCCTGGTTCTGCAGGAAGCTGATCCTGGGAGGTTTATTAGGGAGTGCTCTCAGATCCACACCCGGGAGGGGAGGGCCCTTCAGAGCTGTCCCGAGTCAGGAGCTGATGCGGTTTGCCTTGGGAAGGAGACAGGACTAGGCAAGGTGAACGCTCTTCAGTCAAGGACAATTCTGGAAGAAGGATGGGGACTGTCAGGGTGGCAGCAGCTGGGAAAAGAAGTCCTTCAGTGGTAAATCCAGTCCTGGGCTCAGCCCCCACGTGGATCGGTTGACTGGGGGGAGCCATGAACCCCTGACTATCGCGAAAAGTTGAGACACCCTTTCTGAAGTGACAGTCTAGTTTCTATCTTCCCAAAGGGCTCTGTGATCCCAATTTTTAAAAACCATTACTTCAGGGTCTCATTCCAAGTGGAGAAGGGGCTTCCTTCACCTTCTCACCCCACAGTCTGCTTTTCCCCACCTGGTCATGTCTGGGAAGCCCCTTCTAGACCGCTAATACCCTGGCCCTCTGAGCCCCCTCCTCCAATCCTGTAACCACCGAGCCAGTCCTAACCTAAGAGGCCGGGAGGGAGCCTGAAATGGGTGTGGACCTCGGTGTAAAACATCTGGATATAAGCCCTAATCCTGCCACTCACCATCTATATGGCCTCGAGCAAGATTCTTGACCTCTGTGAGCCTTAGTTTCCTCACCTGTGCAATGGGAATAATTATACCTACATGATAACTACATTGTGAAGATGAATTGAATGAGGTGGCTTAGGGACGTGCCCTGCATAGCACATGGAAAAGAGTAATTCACACGACGAAAATCGTTTTCTTTCCGAGATTCAATCATACTCTCCCTTTCCCTATCTGCCTCTCGAGCACGTCTGAGCATAACTGGATGATGCCTCAAAACCTGTATGGTTTAAATCCAAGGGCTCCCCACCCTGGGACCCCCATCCGCAGTCCCCGAGTAGAGGCTGGAGCCCTCAGCAGGTTCCCTTGCTCCCGAGCTCCTGAGAAAACTCCTGATGGGTGAGAACCCCAAGCTCCTCAAGCATTCGCAAGGGGCCTTCCCACCCCGCTCTCCTGGCGGTGCTTGGTAGTGGGCAGAGCAGGGATTACTTCTCCATCTTCCAGAAGCAGAAGTGCATTCCACCCAGCAGCGCCTTTACCCACCATCCTCTTCGGCTGCTACAGTCCTTCCATATCCCTTCCCTTGACCTGTAAACTCCTAACCAATATGGGTAAATACCTGCGCCTCTCTGCTCTCCCCTCCGCCCTTCCCCACAGCCCCCTCAGCTCTCTGTGGGCTCCGAAGTTTCCTTCCCCTCAGGTGGCTCGCCTCGGGGAGGTCCACTCTTCCCCAAAGCCCAGCTGGCATTCGGATCTGCTCGCTCCCTGTTTCTTCCCCCATCTAAAATGGTTTTTTATTGTTTGCTGGACGTTACGGATGAGATGCTGTAGGTGGCCTAGTTTGTGTTTTCTTCCTTTAAAGAGTGTTGAGTTTTGTCCTAGTGGACATTATAGATGGATCCTCTTGGTCCTACCAGGCTGGTACTTTTCTTTCCCGTGGTTTTTTTTTTTTTTTTTTTTTGGGGGGGGGGCTTTTGTCTTAGAGTATGGCATGCTTGTTAGCCCTAAGGTGGTCCCTTTCTGGAATCACACCCGAATGATCAAGTACTTCCTGAGATCTCTCTGGTTTTTGCTGGACTGGAACCCCGTGCATAAGCCCTGCAGGACCCATAGTAGCTCAGGACAGCAGCCACCCTGCTGGGCTTTGTGGAGTCCCGCCCTGTGCAGAGCAGCCCAGTCCTCAACCGAGCTCCGTGGGGAGCCCCCGTAGATGCCACGCTCTCTGTCCAGGACCCTCTCTATGTGTCGTTTTCCTCTGCTAAGGCTTCCATAACAAAGTACCACAGGCTGGCTTGACAGAAAGTTACTGCTTACAGTTATGGAGACTGGAAATACCAGAGCAAGGTGTCTCTGTGTATCCAAATTTCCTCTTCCTTCTTTTTTTTTTTTTTTAACTGCTTAACTGCTTATCTATTTTTGAGAGAGAGAGAGAGCACAAGTTGGGGAGGGGCAGAGAGAGAGGGAGACACAGAATCCGAAGCAGGCTCCAGCCTCTGAGCCGTCAGCACCGAGCCCGACGCGGGGCTCGAACTCACAAACCGTGAGATTCGGACCTGAGCCGAAGTTGGACGCTTAACCGCCTGAGCCACCCGGGCGCCCCTCATGTATGCCTTTTCTGTCAATAAGGACAGTCCTGTGCTGCCTGTCACCCAGTGACTGAAAGCAGTGACTTCATGTGTTTCATTGTTGAATTCAGGAGGGTAAGTCCAGTCCTAGGGACTCCCTCGTGCTGCCAGCGGAAGTCCAAGGCCAGCTTTCCCCCTTCTGTGCCCCAGGTCAGGGGTCAGCATTACTCTCCACGCCAAACACTTCCCTCACCCACACCTGTGAGGGTCCGGTCTTCTTTCCCTCACACCACAGTCAGGCTGTGGCTGTCAGCAGATGGCAAGTGAACTTTGGCCTTGCTGGCTCCAAGTGTCCCTCCCAGTGCTGCCCTGGTCTGCTCACCCTGTAGACCTGAGATGGGGACCAGGTGGCAAATACCTTCCCTTTCATTTTCCTCACTGCCTTTTCCTCCCTTGCCTTTATTTGCTGCCTGAGGAAGAAGAAAATCAAATTCCCACGGGAGGTAGTCTTGATAGGGAGACAGGCAGAGGAAAAGAGAGGTGAGGACAGAAGGGGGAAGACAAAGGCCTAGAGATCTTCCACCAGAAGGCAAGTGAGGTGGGGGGGAGGAGGGAAAGGAAGCGAGGGAGGGGGACAGGGGACCAGGGCAGTGGCTGGCTTTTCTTCAGGGCTTCACATGGGCCTATGCTTTGGGTCCCGAGTCTGGGTATGACCTCAGGAGAGTAAGAAACACAATCCAGCCTCCCAGGCAGCATAGGGGCCTGGGGTCCCAGCTCACTAATAGTAGAGAAGACCCAAAGGCAGGTTTATTCCCTGACCGTGGGTGGAGAGGGGTCGGCAGTAATTTTCCAGGGCCTGACATACTCTTGTTCGGCAACCGCCCACTGCCGAGTCAAGAACCGCAGCCCAGGAGGCTGTGCTGGTCACCAGAAGACTTCCTGGCAGCCTGGAAGGAGATCACAGTGTGGTGACGGGGTCCGGAGCCAGAGGGAGGGGATGGGCCCTCCCTCTTCCGGAAGCAGGCCTCCTCCCTCAGGAGCCGGAAAACTGGCCTGAGCTTCTGTTCCCATTTCCCTGCCTCCAGATTCCCTCCAGACCAGCTTTTCTACTTGCTGACCACCAGCTCCCAGTTACTTGGACACATCAGCGCCCTCAGTTCCGAGCCCCAGTCCATCTCCAAGGGCCTCTCCAGGCAGGCCGATTAGCACAACTTCCCGGACCCCTCCTCGGGAGCCGCATATCCCCACCTGTGCCATTTTATGTTGCTCCCGCTAAGTTCGGAGGGCGATGCTCCCGGGCCTGGTCTCCACCTGGAAATGCGAAGGAGAGGGATCTCTTTGCACACGTGGACATCTGACCTTTGGAGAAACGTTCTTTCTCCTTGTGGTCAGATCCTGGAGAGCCCCGGTGTGAAGGCTTTCAGATTTTGAGGCCCTGTCCTCAGGGTCCAGGTTCCCGGAGACAGAATTCAGATGGGTAGAGTGGGTGTAGGAGGTTGCATTTCTATTAGCATCAGAAAGAAACAAATCAGGAAACTCTAAGATTATTTATAGAGTGAAATTCTATAAACTGCAGCACCTCAATTCATGCACTATTCAGGGTATACAATAGTTATTTTTATCTAAATTATTTCCTGAATGAGAATAAGACTCAGATGTTAAACAACTGTTACTCTATTTAGTTTCATTTTATGGTTAATGAAACTATGAGGACAATAAGAACTTACAATCGACCAGAAAATATTATTACTGCGCTGATAAAAAAAAGAATGGTCCATAAATTAATGAGTAAAACTTGAATAAGAAATATTTCTATTCTAACATGAGAGAGGAAAATGTGAATATTAAAGGGGGAGAATGACAAGGGGCAGCTCGTTACCAAGCAGGTGACAAATCAAGAAGTATGAAGCTAAGGGGCGCTGGGGGGGGCTCAGTCGGTTGAGTGTCTGACTCTTGATTTCAGCTCAGGTCAGGATCACAGGGTCGTGGGATCAAGCCCCACATCAGGGTCCACACTCAGCATGGAGCCTGCTTAAGATTCTCTCTCTCTCTCTCTCTCTCTCCCTCTGCCCCTCTCCCCCACTCATGCTCTCTCTCTCTCTCTCTCTCTTCAAAATAAAAAAATAAATAAAATTAAAATAAAAAATAGAAATATGAAGATAAAATGAAACAAGACATATGAAAGGTGGTTCAGCAGGTGAGGAAGTCACAATGTAAAAATGCCTCACGTTTAGCCGGAGTTCTTGGCGTGGGTATAGATCGGATGCGTATGTGAGGATGCCATCTCCTGGAACTCTCTGGGAAGCGGGGGTCATCTGGGGTGGTGACAGCTGTCGCAGAAAAACACAGCCCTCCCTCCCTCCCTCGTTCCTTCCTTGCTCTATTCCATCAACGCTGACTGTGGGTGCTGGGCATACAACAGCCAACAAGACAGACAAGACGTCTGTCCTCAGGGGTTTACAGTCCAGTGGGACAGGCAGACATTAAGCAAGCAAACAACAAATCACGCTCATAAATATATATTTACAAAAGGACATGAAGTGCTGGGAAGAAGTTCGGGGTGCTATGCAACAGACCCCACAGTGGATTTCACTTGGGGGCTCGGGGAAGGTCGGTTAGAGGGAGAGATAACGAGGCTCCGCGCTGCAGGCTGAGCCAGGGGTCCTCCAGGCGGAGCAGCAGGGCGGGCGCTCCCGGCAGAGGGGACAGACAAGGGCAAGTTCCCGAGGCAAGCTCGGCGGTTCAAGGAGCTGGAAGAAAGCCAGTGTGGCGAGAGGGACAGACTGATGCAGGGGGAGCCCTGGGGGCTAGGGAGGGGCAGGTGATGGAGTTTTAACGGGTGGTAAGAAACCACTTAAGGATATTTTTTCAGCAGGGGAGGGACTTGAGATTTACATTTAAATAAGATTACTGTGGCTGCGGAGAGGCGAGTGGGTGTGGAGTGCGTAGGTGGGAGGCTACTGTGGTCCACAAGGTCATGGGGGCAGGGGCGGCTCTAGGGCTGGGGCAGCAAGTGGGTGGATTCAAAATGCATTTCGCAGTTTGAAATTGAGACCTAGTTGAAATGAGGGGTGAGGAAGTGGAGGTGCCTGCGTGAGGATCCCCTGTGTGTCTGAAACTCTCCTGTTTTACAGTTAAGGGGCGCTAGTGCTGACCTCTGAGAGGGGCGCAGTGACACTCCCACAGCCAACCTGTCATATGGGAAGACCCCGCCCTACCCCAGGGCACTGTGCTGCCTCCCCCGCCCCCTCCCTGGGCCGGACGCCCCTCCTGTCCTCGGAGCTGCCAGGCAAGGTTGCACTCCTGCTGACCCCCTCGGCCCAGCCAGGGCTGCGGGACCAGTGTCCTGGCGGCCTCCACACACCAAACTAGAGCATGCGGGAGGTGTCTGCATGCACCCCTCCCTTCCCCCCACTTTGTTTCTCCTCTCTGGGTGTCCTCCAGCTTCTATTTCCGCCTCCCTCTGTCCCTTCTGCCCTTCACATATCATGGTCACTGTCAACTCGTACACCTTGAGAGCCGAAGGTGACCCTGAATGTGGTGGGGCTTCCACACCTGTTTATTAAATCGGACCGTGTGTTATAAGTGATCCAACCACCTCGCATTCTCTGTTGGCCCCTCCGTCCTCGCGGCTGGGACCCCTCTCCCAGCCTCCCAGACAACCTATTACGTTGTCATGAATCTGCTGCCTCAGTACCCCACCTTTCGGGTCAGGTCCCCATTATCTCTCAGCAGAATTGTTGTAAAGCCTCTGACTACCCCCCCCCCCCCCCCGTGCCTCCCCCTGCTCCATCATTTCGCAGATTTTTTTCTACTCAGAACCTCAGGGGCTGCCCACAGCCTGCTGGAGCATTGCCAGCTCCTCAGCCTGAAGACAACTTTTGGCCTTTTTCCCCAGCGCTGCTCCCACAAGGCCTCTGTGATGAAGCCTCCCAGGCTCCTTGTCCTCACCCCCACCCAGCCCGGGCACCCCCGCCGCCCTGGAACCCTCCCCAGGCACCCATCAATGCCTGCCTTGCCCAACACTGTCTGCGCCGGTGCCCTTGGCAGAGGTGTCCCAGGAAGGAGATGGGGCTCCCAGGGAGGCCGATGAGCTCGGTGCAGGCTGAGTTTTGTTTGAGGGACTCAGGGCATCCAGGAGGCCACATCTGTATTTCCTTTCTGGGCTGGGAGCTCCCAGAGGGCAGAGTCCACGGTTGGCTCAGGTTGGCTCATCCCTGCACGCACTCAGTTGACATCTGCCAAGTAAACAAGTGAGGGGCAAATCAATGGCCCGAGGCCTGTGCTGGGGGATTCAGGAAAGGGATTGAGGAATCTGAGCGAAGGGTCGGTCCTGTCTGGGCAGTGTGCCAGGCAGAGGGGCCAGGAGGACAGCAGGAGCTCCAGCCTCCCCACCCCCACCCTGCTGGTGGGTGTCACCCTCTCCCTTCAGCAGGAGAGAGGCCCAAGCAAAGCATTTCAGAGGAGCTGGTCCAACAGCCTGCATGACACAAGCAGAAGCAGGAGCGAGAAGCCGAAGCTCTCTTCCTCTGAGCCATCTCATTCTTCATGCTCTCCAGATCCAAACAGGGACCCTGGGAAGGTGAGAATCTCAGCAACGTACACAGCTTATTGCCAGAGGGGTGAGGCGCCGGGATCAGAATTGCTCGGCCAGTCTTGGTGTTGGGGGTCGGCGTGCACGCTCAGAGACACTTTTGGAGGCAGAGCCTGGGACTGACTGGAAATGGGGCGCACGGTGGGGAGGCACAGTTGCCTCGGACGAGCTCACTTAGGGCTGAGTGTAGAGGGAGAGCAGAGACACAGGGCTGCCCGCCAGGCCCCCAGGATGCTCTGGAACTGGGGGGGGGGGGGGGCAGAGAGATGAGGAGCGGTCAACACTCCGGATGCGACCAGAAAGGAGCGGCCAGTGGGGCAGTAGGTGCAGGGAGGGCGTTCCTGGAGCCCAGGAAGAAGGTGTTTCCAGGAGGACAGAGTGACCGACTGTGTCCAAGGCTGTCTGTAGGTCAGTGAGATGAGCTCTGAGAATCAACCACAGGGCCTAGCAGTGTGGACATCACGTGACCTTGACAGGCGTGGTCTGGGGACAAAAGTGATTGCAGGGGGTTCAGGAGAGAGTGCAGGGTTGGGGGGGGGCGGTAGAGTAGCAAATACACTCTGAGGAGTTTTGCCTTCAAGGTGGGCAGTAGCTAGAGCTCTCCAACTGTGCAGCCACGGGAGGGCTGTTGTAGGGTGGCGATACCTGGGAGGGGAGCACTGACCATCCAGTAGGGAGCAGGTGATAGCCCGCTGACATCCATGGGGTGGTCCGAGGGGCGGGATTCAGGGGTAGGGGAGCGGTGAGTCTTAGGCAGGAGCAGGTGGCTCACCAAAGATCAGAAGGGGAGGAGGTCAAGGGTCACGGGTGGGGGCAGGTGGAAGCAGGTAGAAAGATTTGGTAGCAGGAGCATGAGACGTTTCCATTTGACCCAGACACAGGGTGTTAGGCCCACTTTAGAGGTGAGGAAACTGAGGTACAGAGCTTGCCCTGAGACTGGAAGGCAGCAGAAACTGCTCTAGTGGGAGGAGGGGAGAGACTGGGAAGGAAGGGATGGAAGGGACCATCACAGTGGTCTAGCCGGGCTGTATCCTGGAGGCAAAGGGCAGAAAGAGCTGCATGGGCTTTAAGGTCAGAGGGTCCAGTTGAAGCTGGGTCTCAGCCACTCACTAGCTGCAGTTAAACAGGTCAGTCTCAGCTCCCTCCCCTGGAAGGGGGTGTTACCTGCATCTACTTCCTCAGGTCACCGTGAGAAACAAGGGAGCAGCACCGAGCTGGCTTCTAGTGAGCCCTGCACGCACGAATGGAAGTGCCTTAAACGCAGGCGTCAGCGGAGCCTTGGAGGAGGGGGCCTTCAGTGATGCCAAAGACCGAGCACCCTAGGATGCGGTGGGCGGTGGGCAGCCGGCGGAGGAGCCCTGTGCAAGTGGGGAGGGCCTGGGCTTACTCCCTGTGGGCCTGCGTGTGGTCCGGTCACCAAGGCCTGCGTGGTTCCGCTCCAACCCACCAAGTGTGCCTCCCCGACCTCAGTGTTGTCCTCTTGCTGGTTCTGGCACAGGCTGCAGCTGGGGAAGTGGGGCAGGAGGGGCAGGAGGGAGTGGAGTCCCCAGAGAGATCCCGAGGGAACCCTGCAGGGAGAGGGGCAGAGCCGGAGGGCCCCCCCGGAGAAGCCCAAGCTCAAAGCTGGCTAGGGGGGGCGTCTTCTCCCCATATGAAGACCCCCGAAGCAGACAGCTGGCCCTGTCCTTGAGATGTAGCTGCCTGCCACCTGGAGTCACCGCCGGGTCTGGATTCCCCCGGCCAGTGGCTCAGCAGCGAGGAAGGGGAGGCCTGCTCCCTGGGCAGGAAAGAGCCTCCTTCTCTTCCTCCTGAGAGCCAGCTCAAGTCCCAGCCTCTCTGAAGCTCAGGCCTACCCGTGCAGCAGCAGCATGGATACCTGTCCAGGTAGGACACTCTCAGAGCCTTGGCCGTGCAGTGCTCTCCCCTACAGACTGCCCTGTGGCCACATGCTCTCATGGCCACAGGCTCTCATCTATGGCCACCGGTCTCACGTTTTGGTCTCTCTCCTGGACCAGCCTGCAGAGCGGGCCCGGTGTCTCCAGGTGGCCTCTGTTTACAAGCCTGGGTTGGAAGTCTGGGAAGGCATGAGGCCCACTTTCTCTGGCAGGACCCAATGCCTCCTTGGCTCCTTCAGGAAAAGCCCAGCACAAACCATCCCATCCTGAGCTCTGCAGTGGACCCACGGGCAAAGCCACCCATTCTGTGGACCTACAAGGTTCAATGTGCTAGGACTTCCTCCACTCCTGGGTGACTGTGGCCCCCCGGGGGGTCCTCCAGGTAAGGCAGGTAAGTCCCAAGCCAGGCTGGCTCAGGGACTTCTGGGAAGTTTCGCTGACTTCCCTTATTATGGAAGCAGGAGGGCACTGAGATGGGGGGAAGGGGTTTGTCTGCTGCCTTTGTGGAGCTACTCATTTGAACCCGGGCCGGGGACGTTTCATCAGGCTAAGCCAGCTCGAACCGCCTCCGAGCCCTGCTTTCCCGGTAACAACAGCATCTGCTGAAAGCAGAAGGCATTGTCAAAACAGACTGAGGGCCCATGCCTGCAAGTTCAAAGTGGTCTGTCCCCAGAGGTCTCATCTAAGATGACATCTTCTCGGGACTGGTGTTTTGTGACTCTTGGGGAGTCCCCAGTGGGAGCTGGGCGCACTGATGCTGTGGACCAAGGACGGTGCTTTGGTCCGTGTGGGCCCGCCCCTCAGCAAGCATGAGAGGCTTCACAAGGACCCCGTGTCAGATTGACTATCTGACTGCACCTCAGTCACAGCAGGAGGCTAAAATGCTCCAAGGTCAAAGAGAATCCGGGGAGGCTTGGGCTCTGAAGGGGAGCCGGTGCAGGTTCAAGCAGTCCCTTGCCTGGGAGTGCACTGCAATCCCAGATCTTCCAGGGGAGGCCCCCTACAAACCCCAGGGAAGAACCAGGTTGTGACCTTGGGTGGGTGGAGGGAGGGATTACGACCGGGATTTCTGCTTCCCACCTGCTTCCTGGGGCTCTCAGCTCCCTTCTTCCCTCTCCTCCCTTCAGGTCCTGGCTCTGCCTCCCCACGGATCCAGGGATCCAGCCAGCTGAGCCCTGGAGGGGTGCACCCACCTTCCCCTCCTGCCCTCCTGCCGGAGGAGAGCTGCAGTCTCCTTTGGATCTTTTTGCGGTCTGGGCTTGCTGTTCCTCTCAACAGTAGTCAGGAAGCCCTTACCCCAAAAAGTATCTGCGGGAGGCCTTGTCTACAGGGGTGATGCCCCCCGAAAGGGTCCAGATGTGTCACAGACGAGGGACAGCAACAAGTGGGAGTCATCAACCTAGCTTTCCCTTAGAGCTGCTGGTTGGCCTCAGGACAAACGCTGAGCCTCTCTGTGCCTCAATGCTCTGCTACACATTTAATCATTTATCTGTGCACAGTGTCTAGTGGGAGGTTCCATCAGGTAAGGAAAAAACAAGAGTGGCTCAATTAAAGGTGTGGACACTGTGTTGGTGGCTTAGCTCCCAGCCTGCTGTCTCCTATTTGTAGACCATCTATCTCCCTCTGGGCTCCTTTTGGGGAATTGCCTCTCCCACCCCATGGGCACGCCTGGTGGGATTGTCACTCAAAGCACCTTGCCTTGTCCTGCCCCCTCGGATAGGAGACCCAAGACAGGCCTGGGAATTGGAATCCTGATGGAGGGACGCAAGATTGGGAACAAACTGATCCCAGCAGCTGTGCTAAAGAGAAGACTGAGCTTGGGCCTTCTGCGTCCCCTGAACTGCCTAGCGTCCGCCCTTTCTTAGCCTGGACCTTCAAGTGCCCCCCTCCTGAATCTGGCGAACCACCCCCAAATCCTTCCAATAAAATCCTCATTGCTTTAGTTAAGCAGTCAATATCGTTGCTTGCTTCGGGATACAGAGACCTCTAGGGGCAGGAGGTGGGATTGCTTACCCCAGAGAAGGGGAGGGGGGCGGCTGGCCTGGGGGCTTGTTACCATCCCTGGGGAGGCTCACACGGCGTCAGCCCCTAGGGGACAGGGGACAGAGCAGACGCCCCTAGGGGACAGGGGACAGAGCAGAGGGCTAGGACCACATACAAGGCCTGGGTTAGGGCCCAAGGAAACATTCCCAAAGGTGAGAACAACATTGGGATGGACAGAGCAGGACCTACACAATGTGGAGAAGTTTAAAATAAAGGAACACAGGGTCTTTGCTTTCTTTATCTGGGGATTTCCTTATCTGGAATCCTTCTACCCAGCCCTGGGGAGCTACTGTGCCTGGGCAGCCCAAGGTGGGGGACACGATCTGAGGCCTCCCCAGGCCTGCTTCCTGCTACAGGTCACACCACAGCCACAACCTGGGAGAAACAAGGCAGCAGGAAGTTTCCTTCCTTATGCAGAAGCCGCCAAGAGGCAAGTCTAAGCCAACACCAACACATGAACTGGTGTGTGGCCCACACTGAGTTCAAAGGTGCTGATGGATCCTAAGTGGGGCTGTGGGTTCACTGTGGGGATTCAGGAAGAAGGGCTGGGTGTATGGGGACATGTAGCAATTGTCTCAGTGAGATCTACTGAGACCCCCCCCCTAGATGCAGCCAGACGTGAGTGGGAGAAGGCAGGATGGTGACAAAGGCTGCAGGGCTGACCAATGCCTGTGACTGTGAAACTCCCTCCCCTGGTGCTACCCTGACCTCCCATTCCCACCCAGCTGCTGGCTGGGCCTGGCTTGGCCACTTGCCCCGCAACATGCCTTGGGGGGAATGTGTGTGCAGCTCAAGGGTGGCATCGTGTGGTCATAGTGAGGTAGTGCACCCCACAGCCTCCAAAGTGCTCCACTTCTAGGTCGCTCCACCAGCGAGACCCTGGGCTGGACTCTGCTCTAGGAGGGCAAGGTCTACAGATTTTCTCACAGAACCAGAGTTTCTTTGAGAAGCAGTCCTGAGAGCTGTAGCGGCTGAGAGGGATGGTGGAGAGAAGAGAGAGTGGCCACAAGGAGTGGTCACCGCCCTAGAAAGGCAGGCCCCCGACTGAGCCCAGGAGTGTCAGCTCTGGGGAGGCACCGGCTTGCTGCCTGTGCATTGTGACGTCTCTGCATTTGTGCGTATGTGTCCATCTGGCAATACGTTGTTTGACTGAAACCAGCCATGGTTGCGTGCCCCCTACCTAACCCACCCAAGCAGATGGGAGGTGTGCTGAGAGCCTGAGGGTTGAAGTCAACAAGGATGTGGGGGTGGAGGAGTAAGTCTGCTAAAAGGCTGAGCCTTTGGGAGAGGGAGGAAGGAGAGGGGGAAGTGGCCTGGAAAGGGCAAAAGAAAGTCAAGAAAGGAACAGAAGAGAGGGGGAGAGCGCCCGACGACATGGGAAGTCTCTCCAGGTGGCTGGTGTCCCCCAGCAGCGCCCGGCGAGCCATCCTTCTGATCCACGCTGGGCCACGCTGCCGGAGTGTCCTTGCACGGGTCCACTTCCTTCTCTGGGCTGCTACTTCTGCACCTGTAAAATGAGACAAAGTGCTGGATTCGTTCTCTCAGCCATCTCCTCCCCTCCCAGGCCACCTCCCCGGCAGGCGAGGATGGGGGCCCAGCAGCGGTCCCTGAGGCGGGGAGCCGTTGAGGGCACCGGAGGGTGTGCCGGCCGAGGGTGGGGGCAGGCTGAGCGTGAACACCAGGCTCTGGGAAGAAGGAGTCAGAGAAATTACCAGTAATGAAAACCTGTAAGTTTCTCCAAAATACCATTTGAATAGAAATGTCAAGTGCACCTGGAGTTATTACACCCTGGAATCCGAATGACATATAGTCCGATATACCAACGTGGTAATATTCCCGAGCGTGTATGGCAATACGGCCGTGCATTAATCTTGCCTTTCTCCACCGTGAGCTTGCTCATCCCACGGGGCCTACAGAGCCTCCTTTGTTCTTCCCAGAGGTGGCTTCACGCCGATGGGGCCTGTGTAGTCGCAGCGGGAGGACCAACGTGCTCCCAGAACGGAGCTCTTGTGTCAGTAGCGGGGGCATGGACAGTTGTCACTTGGTGCTTTCATTTTTGCCCAATCTGGGGTGTGACCCAGTCCCCTGGAAGCTGCTAGGCCTGACCACCAGCCCCTCCCTTCTCTGCCACCCTCCCACTCTATCCTTTCCTTCTCCCACTCCTCCTTCCCCATCTCTTCTTTCCCAGCAGCTAGGCCTTGTTCTGCCAAGGATACCCTCAGACATGGTTCTTCCCTTTGAGAGCCCCTACGGGTAGTGGGTACTCATCCTGCTGGCTATGCTCCTTAGCTGCAGGGTTTGGGGCTGGGAAGGGGGAGCAGATCGTTGCATGAGCTGGAAGCGGCACGGTTAGTGGTTGGTGGGCAGAGGGCTTTCAGAATAGGGACAGAACATCCAGGCCAGTACAGCACCTCAGGATGGACCCTGGGCTTGTCGTACCTACAGCATAGCCCGTGCCCGTCCCCAGGATGTAAAGCCACATTTGCTCTTAGAGTAGGAAATCTTCTGGACTCCTTTTAAGGAAGTGGGATTTTTAAGGTCAAGGTTGCACAGTTTGCACAATGCAGGAATCCCTTCCCAAACCCCATACTCCTGTGCTCAGCCTTGTAGGACAACAGGTCTAGAAGTGTGGTCCCGGTACCAGCAGCTTCAGCATTACCTGGGATCTTATTAGAAATGCACATTTTCTGGGCACCTGGGTGGCTCAGTCAGTTGGGTATCTGACTTGATTTCAGCTCAGGTCAGGACCTCACGGTTTGTGGGTTTGAGCCCCGCGTCAGGCTCTACGCGGACAGTGTGGAGTCTGCTTGGGATTCTGTCTCCCTCTCTCTCTCTCTCTGCCCCTCCCCTGTTCTCTCTTTCTCTCTCAAAAATAAATAAATAAACATAAAAAAAAAAGAAATGTACATTCTCAGGTCCCGGTGCCAAGGGTGTGCTGGAGATGCTTTGTATCACCTTGGGAAGACCGGTGGTACGCGTTCCCTCCCTAGTTCCACATTTAGTGACAGTCACATTGGGGGGCTCGAAATCAGCCACTGTAATATTTACACGAGGGGAATATTTACACGAGGGGAATCGGCAAACACTACAAATCTGTGCGTATTTTACTTTCTGAGACGTTTCCAGAACCCCATCGGGCCCCATCCAGACCTACTGAATCAGAAACCCTGATTTCTGATTCTGGCAGTGCCCAGAAATCTGCGTTTTAATAAGCTTTTCAGGTGATTCTGATGCACAAATTTGAGAACCCTTGTGTAGTTGGTTAGCACTGGCGGGATCATGAGAGAGACTGGAGGAATCTAGAGGTTGGGAATAAAAAAGGCTGGAGATATCAAAGTAGCCAAGGAGTAAGGTTTTGCAAGGGAAACTTTGGGGGAAGGTAAAGAAAGAAGAAAGTAAACCAGACACTGGGCCTTCCCTCCGGGCAAAAGGGCAGCCGACATTTGGCAGGAGGCCCTCCGGGACAGAGGTGAGCCCTCCAGCCCCCGCGCCGGGAAGAGGTGCTGGGGAGGTCTGGGGGCAGCCTACTTTGAATGCTCTGGTTTTTCCAGATATCTGGATGAGGGAGACCAACTAATCGATTGCTCTGAGTCACGAGATCAGGAGGGCATGGAATAATTGGCTGGAAAAATGCCCCTCCGGATGATATTTCTGCAACTAAGAAAAAGACATTTACAAGCAGTCTGTTGGAGATACAAAGAAGGGAAATTCTGACACAGAAAATGGAAAATCACAGCACCATATCCGTTACTGCTCATGTAAATGTGTGCAAAATGCCATGGGAAATTTCTTTCCTTTTTCCAATTATGAAATATTTCAAACATACAGAAAAATATAAGGAGTAATATAACAAAAGCCTTGCACCCACCACCAGAAATAGCAAATGTGAACTTAGGGCCACGTTCATGTCGGATTCTTTAAAAAAAAAAAAAAAATACAACCTTACGAACATGGCACAGTCCCCTTTGTCTCCCTTTCCCTTCCTCCAAAGATGCAGGAGCTATCCTAAAATTGATGGATATTCTTCTCGTACATATGTTCATACTTTATCACATATGAATTACTCATACATTACACCTAGCAAGGTTTGGAGTGCTTCTTAATTTCCATAAGTGGTATCACACTGAACCTATCACTCTGGAACTCACTTTTTTATCACCTAACATGATGCTTCTAAGGTCTGCTCATGTGGCTGCAGGAAATCCAACTCATGCATTTTAACTCATGAATAACAATAAACTGTATAAAAAGACCACAATTCATCCATCAACCATTGGACATTGAAGTTATTTCTTTTTCTTTCTTTCTTTTTCTTTTCTTTTCTTTCTTTTTCTTTTCTTTCTTTCTTTCTTTCTTTCTTTCATCTCTACACCCAACGTGGGGCTCGAACTTATGACCCTGAGATCAAGAGTCACCTGCTCTTCCGACTGAGCTAGACAGGCGCCCCAACTGAGGTTATTTCTAATTTTTCACTGTCCCAAGTGATTCTGCGGTGAATATCCTTGAACTTGTTTTTCTAGAGTATGTCCCTGGAAGTGGTGCTGCTCGCCCTTGGGAGAAGGCATTCCCAGTTATAGACACGTTGCCAAATTGCTCACAAGCTTGGCTGAACCAGTTCACGCTGCCACCAACGTGGGTATGATACATCCTAACGCGTTCCTTATTCAGTGCGCTCCTGGGTTGTAGACTTTCCTGAATGCAAAAGCAATTATAAAGATTTTCTCAAGTTCATTTCTGACTTTTCTCCTAACTTTACTTTCTCTTCAAGGCTTCGGTTCTTCAGACACAAATTCTCTTACCACTGGGGTTTTCCCGAATCTGAACCCAGTGGCCAAGAAGAGATGACTGGCGTGGGCACCGTAAGGTGAAGTGGTGTGTGTGTTCGTTCATGTGTGTGACTCTGTGTCTGGGTCTGTGCGTGTAGCTTTGTACCAAAGCCAACAGGAAGACGGACTGGGCAGGGTACGTCTTTCACAATGTCTGCTCAACAATGCATAAAACCAGGAGAAGGGTACCCGGTGTAACCTGAAATCTACTCTCATGCCCCGGGTCCCTTCCGCTCCCTGTCTCATTTGGTATGGGTTAGGGAAAGACTTGTCCCAGGACGTCAACCTGCCGTTCTGTCTTTCCTGCTCCCCCCCAACCTCCAAATACTTCCTAAGCCATGTAAACAGGGAAAGAGGTGTGCTGTGCAGGGGAGGGACGGTTCCCGCGTGCTCCATCTGGGGGAAAGGGCTGACTTTTTGGCCCTGAGCCGGAGAGCTCTCTGTCCGTGCCAAGGGCTGCCTCCTGCATCTGGCCGTATAGGGTTGGGAGAGCTGCCAAAATCCTAGCCTGGACAGTGACGATGGACAGCCTAGATCATGGCCACTGACCCTGACCCTCAAGCCCAGGGCCATGCAGAAACGGTCTGGGCTGCCTTCCCTCCTGGGCCCTGAAGCAGGGAGCCTTCAAAGCCCCTGAAATAAACTTGGGAAGAGGGGGATAGATTGAAGGGACCTCCACAAAATCACCTGCCTCACACTAGAGGTATTTGAAGAGGAAGGAACCCAAAGTGAGCGAAAAGTTTCAGTTCACAATTCCGAGGAAGTACGGAGGGCCTTGATCCGAGGACTATTTTTGAATGGGAGTTTTTTTGCCCCCTTAATGCTTTAAGTATGGCCAGCATGAGGTGTTTGTTGGGGGGGGGGGGGGGGAGTACTGTATTTATCCTTCTTCAAAAATATGAAGCCTGAAACCCTCGGCTTTCTGGTTCCACAGAGTCTATTGGCCCTAAACAGCCTGCCCTCACGGGCAACAGGTAGCTTACTTCAGGCTAGAGGATAACCTTATGCCAAGGAAGTCCCCAGGGGAGACCTCACCTCTGAGCCCTGGTCCACCGGCCAATGAGGATGGGCGGAGGTGACGTCACTCCATCCTGTTTCCCAGCCCAGCCTGAGAGGATGGCACCAGCTGAGGAAAAGAGCCAGTGTCAGTGACAGATGCCATGACCGATGTCGGTAGAGAAGTGGTGTAAGGCAGATGAGTCAGCAGCAAGTTTAAGCAACGAACAATTGCACCATGGGGTGTTTCTGAAATTCTTGTCTACTTTTAGAAAGTATGCAATACCATTCAGCTGAGCATCTTGATTCTGAAATAGCTACAGAAAATGTGAAAAATGCTGCGGGTGAAGATGGGCCCGCCAGTGCCTCTTTTCTAAAACAATAGTCAACGATTGTGCTGCGTGTCCCTCAAGCAAGTCTTCCGACCTGGCTGTCCCTTCGTTTCCTCGTCTGTAACATGAGGGGAATGTATGAAAAGTGTCTCTGGAGATCCCTTCCAGTCTAACATTCTGTGATTTGGTATCATGCTCACATTCTTAATCCTGGCTGGGTATACACAATGCCAAGAACACTAGCCAATTCAGTTAGTGTGGACAAAACGTCCTCTCCAATCAATTCTTTGGCACAGTGTCGATAAAACAACTCGTTAATTGACACAATTTTTCATTTCACAACTGGTTGTCCTGGCATCAGCTTGACCAGCGGTTCCTCCGCGGGGGGTGTCCTGACAGGCTGCATGTCTGGAGCAGTTATAAAGTGTGTCACAGGCAATTTGCTGTTGCTAACGAACTACCGAGGTTTTGAAATGACTGATGAGTTTTTTATCAATTAGGACAGATTCAATGTATGCCTGTGACAATCTCTATCACTCACTTGCATTCTGATATCCTACCCCATAGGGAAGGAGAAGGGTTGGACCTCTAGCTTCCAGCCGGGGATTGCCTGTGGTCCTGAGCCGATGAGAGATGCCCATGGGAGGTTATCGTGTGTTGCACATGTGAGTACCATCCGTCACCTGCAACGTGGCATTTGAGGATGACTGATAGAAACCTCTGATACGTAGTTAGACGGCAAGCTTTGGAGACCCAGGCCCCGGAACAATCTGATCCGGATGGGGAGGGCCGTCAGTATCCTATGATCCAGCTGCAAGCCAATGGAGAAAGAAAGCGCTGAACAGAGTACAAAATGAGAGGCCTGCTCATTACGCCTATCTCTTGATCCAACAACGATTTCACCATAATCCGTTCAGAGTTGGAGAAGGGGAAAGGGGTGTGTGAAATCATGTTTATTGAGCATGTAGGTGCAAAGTCCTGTGTCAGATACTCATGGCAGGTTTCAGTGCTACCCGCCGTGTACTTTCTGTTCTTGGCTGGCCAGTGGGATTTGCGCTTTGTGGTTTGGAATATTCATGTAATATTCGGCCCAGTGACTTGCAAGTACAAGCAACGTGTGTCAATTCAATGCCGCCGACCTGGACTGCTAGCTTTAGACCCTCCAGAGTCTCCTCTTCCTCTACCGTAGGGGCTGGCAACAAACCAGGGGCTGTTCCATCATCAGCGGACTCCTGGGGGACTACAGAGCAGAGTCCCCAGCCAACTGTGATGCACATGAATGACACATCACACGGGAGGATAACGTAAAACTTGGTTGATATAAGCCACGAAGATTTTAGGGTTGCTTGTTACTATAGCACGACCTAATTTTATGCTGACCGACGCGATGTTTTGTATTACACAGTAACGTAGTGGGAAAATGTGAGCTTTTGAGTTTAAGAGACTTGGCTCGAAT
The DNA here is from genome assembly GCF_018350195.1 of Panthera tigris. Taxonomy (NCBI): domain Eukaryota; kingdom Metazoa; phylum Chordata; class Mammalia; order Carnivora; family Felidae; genus Panthera; species Panthera tigris. Next base: position 143,446,281 of record NC_056661.1, read on the forward strand.
CTTACTTAACACTCACTGACCTTGAACAAATCCATAACTTCTCTGGGTCTCAACCTTTTCATCTATAAAATAGTAGTTTATGATTCCTATCTCGTGATGCGATTAGGTTGGGAAATGGTGTTTATAAAATACCTAGCACAGGATTTGGCACATAATAGATGTTCGATTGTAATTATTTTAATTTTCATTGATTCCTCAAAATAGGCCAATGGGTAAACAGAGACCACAGGAGTATAAGAGGAAGGCTAATTAATTATTGATGTTTCAAATGCCATGATACGTTACGGGGGACACTGGCCAGGGACCCCAAGGGTAAGCGGATGTGTGACGTTATCTGTGCCCACCCTCCCCCAAGCTCAGAGCAGCTCTAGAAAGGAGAAGAGGCCCCAAGGACACCATGTCCAATTTAGCCTTTCTATTGCCAGAGGAAAGGAGGATTTCACTTACAGAAGCGATTCTTGGTAACTTCAGCATATAGAACAAGAGTACGGCAGTGGTGTAGGCGGGAGCACTGTTAGTTTCACTGAAGCTTGTTATCCTATGAAGCAAAGTGCCAGCCAAGGTCTTTCCCAAAGGTCCAATGAGCTAAACTCTTCCCTCAGAACAGCTTATTAGTAGCATCATGCCCACTTCAGCCAGCTCACTCAGGACCCAGGAATAATCTGGAGAACAGAATACAGAGGAAGGGAGACGAAGAGAATACACATGGGGTGGAGGAGGGGGGATTGAGGGGCCCTTTGCCTCCTCCTGCTCCTGACCAAGCCTGGCCTGATACAGCAGCAGGGGCAGAGCCGGGGAGAAGGGGACAAACTCTACAAATCAGAGCCTGCCTTCCTTCTCCCTTCTTTCTTCTTCCTTCCTTCCTACCTTCCTTCCTACCTTCCTTCCTCCTTCCTTCTTCCTCCTTCCCTCCTTTCCTTTCCTTCCTTTCCCTGCCTGCTTTCCTTCCTTCCTTCTTTCCTTCCTTCCCTCCTTTCCTTTCCTTCCTTTCCCTTCCTCCTTCTTCCTTCCTCCCTCCCTTCCTCCCTTCCTCCATTCTTTCTTCCTTTCTTTTTTCTTTCCTCCCACTTTCTTTCTTTCTTTCTTTCTTTCTTTCTTTCTTTCTTGAGCTAGTTTACCAAGGTATGCATAGCTTTTGGCAAAGCCGTTTCTTTCATTGGTAAAGCTATTCCAGGGATAGGGTAAAAGAAATCAAGTTTGTCTATGGGAAGAAAATAGCCCTCTAAAACCTTAGACAGCTATGAGAAATAAAAACAAAAATAAACATAAAATAAAAATAATACTGATAAAAACTTGGACCAGATGGGCTGTGGCTTCAGCCCCTCTGTCGAGATGATGAAGTAAAAGCTTTCGCTGAAGTCAAAAAATTACATGTAAATATTGGCTTTTATAAAGCTGCAAGAGTCTGTAAAAATCCTCAGTGGAGCAGTGGTCTTTCACGGTTGTGGATTACAGGGAGCAGTCTCCAGCTGCCTCGTCTTGCAGAGGAGAGGACGCTGGGGACTCAGCTGACTGCCCCAGGCAGTGGGGCTGCTGGAGGAGGGACACAGAGCTTCGAATCATCTATGGTTAGACTACATTGTGTCCCCTCAAAATTCCCATACAGGGGCGCCTGGGTGGCTCGGTAGGCTAGGTGTCGCACTTCAGCTCAGGTCATGATCCCGCGGTTCATGACTTTGAGTCCCACGTCAGGCTCTGTGCTGACAGCTCAGAGCCTGGAGTCTGCTTCAGATTCTGTCTCCCTCTCTCTCTGTCCCTCCCCCACTCGTGCTCTGTCTCTCTCTCTCTCTCTCAAATATAAATAAACATTAAAAAATATTTTTTAAAATTCCTATACTGGCGCCCCAACCCTAGATGTGACTGTATATGGAGACAAGGCCTTTAAGAAGGTAAAGTTAAATACGGTCATAAGGGTGGGGCCCTAATCCAATAGGACGGGTGTCCTTATGAGAAGAGACACCAGGGATGTTCACACACAGAAAAAGCCATGTGAGGACACAGTGAGAAGGCGGCCATCTGCACTTCTCACCAGACATTTACCCTGCTGGCACCTTGGTCTTAGATTTCCAGCCTCCAGAACTGTGAGAATATAAACTTCTGTTATTTAAGCCACCCAGTCTGTGGGGATATGTTACAGCAGGTCTGGCCAACTAACACAATCTACGGAGAATCGCTTGTTTTCTGTTTTTTGCCTGCTTATTGATCAGTTTTGCAGTGGAAGACACCTTTCCACAATTCTTCAGACCCTCTCAGCCCTGCCTGAGATTCTCAGTGGTGCCAGTCACCCCGCTGTGAAACCAAAGGGTAAAACCTCGTAGGCTGAGTCACAATATTGGCAGATTACCATAGCGGGGGAGGACGGAAGCTGAACACGGGAGAACTCAGCTCTCTCAGCCTCTGGCTGTAGGATCGTGGACAAACTCTCATCCCCTCTCTGCCTCAGTGTCCGTGTCTGTAAAATGGGGGCAAAAGTACCATCCTCCCTTACAGGATCACAGTGAGGGTAAAGCAAGATAATGTGACAATAAGCCCATAGCACTTTGCTCAGGGAGCCGTCCTTCCTGAAGCCCAGGCAGCCTGGCGGGGAGCCGGATCTGCTCGCCCTGGCAGCGGTGGGGGTCGGGGTACCTGGGAGGGTAGGATCTTTCCTCTCCAGTGACCTGCACTGGGCAGGGAGGAAGTTATCTGGCTAGAACGGCTCTCTTGCCATCAAGACCTGCCCCCAGTTGAATTCTTCTCTCTCCTGCTTGTTCCCAAACAAGGTGAGAACTTCCTCCTCCATGGAGAACACTGCGCATCTTCATAAATAAGATAATGAAGTAAAGCTTTCACAGACAGCCTGGTTCTCAGCAAGCCCTCAATAAACGTTAACGATTCCTATCTACACACCTCCCACCAGCCGTTTTCACGCCACCCCTCAGTGCAATTGTGGTTACAGGGCCGAGCGTAGTTTGCACCCTTTAGATAGGAATGGCACTGAGGAACTTTATTAATCAACTTGGTGCGGCTTTTCTAAGAGGGAAAGCTGTGCTCACGCCCACGTCTTCTCCAAGCTTTCCCGAACACCTGGGATCAACCAGGCTGAAGCCCACCCCCTTGGGCAGCCAGGCCCGGCAGTGGTCCTTCCTGACCTCCTGATCTTCCTCACCACGTGGGCTGTTGGACAGCTCGGCTTTGTGGCTTTACTGAACTCCAGCCGGCTTGCCTCAGGGCTCTCGCGTCCTTCACCAGGACTGAGAGCACTCGTGACCGTGACCGGGAGGAGATAGAAACCAACGCAGACAGGAGGAGGTTTGCAGCCGGAAATGGCTCCACTTACAGGTGGACGGAACCCAGGGCGGGTTGCCTCACTGAGTCAACCCCAACGAGCTGCGACCTCTGGGCCGCGGTGCCGTGCGTCTGACACCCTGGGTCAGGCTGAAAAATGACCGAAAGCCCTTCCAGCACTTTTCTGCTCACACTTCCCCGGGATCGTGCTGAGCACACGGGGATGCTCGGGTAGACGTCCCTTTTCGCTCTGTGTCACCTTCTGCTTAAAAAGTACTTTGAAAGCCACGTTCTGGGACGGCCTGCTTTGTACCCACAAAAGAGCAGGCTCTGCAGAGTCCAATGACATTAGGGGTCAGTTTACAATCTAACCTTGTCAGGGACCTGGTTGCCAAGGGACCTTTCAATGGAGATTAGAGATAACTAACTCAGCAAACAGCTGACACTGAGGAAGGAATTCAGGTAAGGAGACTCTTCCTGCTGACTCAGAAAAAGGCGGTCACAAGTTTTGAACATTCTAGAAACATCGCACCTCACTATAACTTTCTCTCCTTCTCTCTGCAGGCTACAAGGAAACAGGGCTAAGACAAAGACAAAGACAAAAACAGAAGAAACCGAAGGCCTCTTCCGAGAAGTTATAAGGGGGTCAGGAGAGGTCCTTAATTGAACACTGGAGATCAAGGCTGGAGAAAAGCCGCAGACCAGGACCCTTGACAAATCCGATCAGATTTGGCACACAGCTAAGAAAGTTAAAAGACTCAGAGTCCGTGAATTCTCCAGAAGCCTAAGGAGGACCAGGCTTACACTAAATAAAGGACCCCAGCACGGGTAACGAAGACACTGGTTTACGCCTAGGTGCTGGCATTTCTCTGGCTTTAACCCCAACTGCATATCTTATTTAAAAATAATATTTTTAATTCTTTGCTCTTGGCTATTTTAATAAAAAGCCTTATTTTCATTTATTGAAAGAATACCAGTGCCACTGATATCTGAAGCACACTTCAATCACTAATGCCTTCGGGGAACTAAGCCCAGCTTATCACTGATGCCTTCGGGGAACTAAGCGATTCAAGCCCAGCTACCTGGTGGCAGTTTGGTCCACGCACAGAGACGAACCTCAAAAGACCTAGACAATCTGTGTTCAAGAGAACAGTTGTTCTGTTCTGTGTTGTGAACCCACAGAGTTCTGGTAAATGCCGTAATGTTTGACCAGTACTCATTAATAAACCCCACCCTGGAAGGGAAAAGATTTTAAAGCCTGAAAATACGGATAGCCAATGGTTTAACCACGAGTGAGCTGACCGTGAGGGGGAATCGGACACAGCATTTCCCTGGGGTGATGCTCCCGAGCCTTAGGAAAAATGGGAGTAATCGGGGCCAATTGGGCCAATAGGGCCAGAGGGAGGCCCAGGACTTCTGGCAGATCCTCATCCTCTGGCTCCATTTGTTTAGGTGGAAGGGGCAGGAATGTTCCCTAAAATCCTCGCACACACAGAGCAGTGTAAGTTCTGTAGCAGAGACGGTGGGGACGTTCTGTGCAAAGTGAACTCCGACTCCTTGCAGGTTCCGAGAGCCCAAGCAAGATCCTTGGGGTCCTGAGATATCCTGGGGCAGCTCCTTGGCTCGGAGATGTAGACAAGGAAACACTGGGATCCCAACAAAGAGATAGAAAAGTACCCGGTGTCAGAAACACATCTTTCTCACCAGATATCCGTGTACTCGTTCACACTCCCAGCTCTTTTACCATCTCTGGCGAGAGAGATGTCAGGGCAGGATGTGGAGTAGAACTCCCCCGGCAGCCTGAGTTCACTGCGCGCGAACACGAGAGGCCTGGAGGTGGGAAGGCGGCGTTCCCGCGGCGGAGCCCGGCCGGATCTATGTTTCCCCATCTACCTTATCGATCCAGCCATCCTCCCATTTGACTCCTCTTTCATTCGAAAGGGGGCTGGGACAGTTGGAAAGGTGTTTAGCCTCAGCAGTGTGCCCTCCCCTTCCCTGCACCCCAAGGACCCCAAGCCACCCTTCCCTGTGATTTTTAATTTCATGTGTTAACCGGGCTGGGCCAAGGTGTCCGGGTAGTTGGTCACACCTTATGCAGGGAGGGGAAGGGCGTTCTGAGAGGGTGTTTTTGGATGAGGTTAACATTTGATTGAGTGGACTTGGAGTAAAACAGACTGCCCTCTATAATGTGGGTGGGCCTCGTCTAATCAGTTGAAGGCCTGAATTGCAGAAAAAACAAACAAAAAACGACCAACCATCACCAAGTAAGACAAATTTCTCCAGCAGACAGCCTTCAGTCTTGAACTGGAACGTCTGTCTTTCTGGGCCTCCAGCCTGCCAGTCCACCCCGCAGATTCTGAGCTTGTCAGCCTCCATAACCACATGAGCCGATTCCTTATTAGATTACCCTTTTGGTTGTGTTTCTCTGCAGAATCCTTACTAATACATTTGCCCACAGGAAAGTAGAGTGGGTCCCTGGGCCCAAATGTGGAGAAGGGATGGGAGTCCAGCCAGGAACATTTCAAAGGGGCCAGGAGCCCAGACCATCCGTGAGCTGCTTCCGTCCTTCATTTTCCAAAATATGATCTGTCCCTCCTCCCGCCCTGCTGACACCTACACCTTTTAGCAACCAGTGTGTCAGTGGCCTGGGCTTTAGAGCATAGCTCCCCAAAGCCTGTTTGCTGCAGGTCACAGCCTCCTTCTTTCTGTGGGCCCGGCCCAAAAGGAAGGACTGCTCTTGGGCTGCAGAGCAGGGACTTCGGTGGTCGGGAGACGTGGCCAGTTGTTAACCAGTCCAACCGCAGGATCAGGAATGACAGCATTCGCCTCTCCTGCACACCGGGCTGCCGGAGGACGAACAGAGAATCACAGACGTGAAGTGCTCCGTGAACGGGAAGTGTGATGAAAATATGAAGTGCTGTCACCCCAGAGTCACTCGTTTCACAAGCCCACTGTCTGCCAAGAGCTGTGCCGGGAAAGCCCAGGATGAAAGATACGATCTGTTCTCAAGGAGTTCTAGGGGCTGAGATGGACCAACAGACAAGGGAGTCTAATAGGGTGTGGGTGTGCCTGGGAGACCCGTGTCCTGGGTGAGACGGTCATGGTCCCAGAAGAGTGACTCCTTCCTCATCCCAGAGCAGTGGAGGAGGGCTTCCTGCAGGAGGTGACCTTTCTGAAGGATGGGCAGAATTTAGCCAGATGAGGAAAAAGGGGAAGGGTGTTCCGGGCAGAGAAACCTGCAGGTGCAAAGGCACAGAGGCATGAGAGGGGACACGTCTGGAGTTATGGCCCCCGGCCGTCAGCAGCCAAGTTTTGGGCCAGGAACATGAGGAACAGAGGACGAGGGTACAGCCTAGGGGATGTGGAGAGGCAGGTGGAGGCTGCTTCCTAGTCCCATGAGGATGAGGCCCTGTCAGTACACCCTCCCACTGTCAAAGACCCTCCCCTCTCTGCTGACACTGGTTACGACCAAGAAAGCGCCGGACTGCCTCACAGCCATGGCTTCCAAGGTGGAATCTCACGGAAACCTCCCTCAGCACCAAGGGCAAGAACGCACACACACACACACACACACACACACACACACACACGTTAACACTCAGACAGCAAAACATGTCCAGAGACGCACATGGGGGCAAAACTTTAGGATCCTGACCATAATTGCCTAACACAAAAACGGCACACCCCCACACACTCACAAACTAAAAATGCAAGGTCCTACTCAGAACTTGCCGACACAAAACGAGCGGCTGTCGTAGTCCCTGCCCCTCAGAACAGTCCCGCCCTCCCCACCGTACCCCCTACAGAGCCCAGAGCCACCCACTGCTCCTCCAGTCAGCAGTCCCAGTTTGGACCCCACATCCCCATTGCCTCCCCCTCGCCCCCCCTCTGCCCCCCCCCCCCCCGCAGGGATGGCCCCGCCGGGTTCTTGTCACAGTGAACACTGGGAGCCAGAGAAGCGTAAGCAGCAGTTGATGCTGTGCTTTGCAACCCCCTCAACCCCTCATTTTTTTTTTTTTCTGGAGAATACTTAGCAGTAAAGCCTAATTTATGAAGTCCCTAAAGATCTGAACTTTCCGCAGAATTGGCTGCAGTTTCTAGTGGGTTAGAGTCACACTGGAGTGGAGCAGAAGGCAGGAGCTCAGGAGCTGTGGTGGGGGGCGGGGGGGGGGGACGGGGAGGAGCCACAGTCTGGGAGCCACACCCCAGGCCAGGGTCCCCCAACCATCTTCCTCCCCAGCAGGGAGCTGAGAGTCCCCAAGAGCATGCTGGGGGCGCAGGGGGAGAGTGTGACACGGGGCGGGGGATGAGTCCAGGAAGGCAGAGGCCCCCCCGCCCCCACCCTGAGATCTGTGGTTTGCGAGACCACTCATCACTGCTAACACCCTAGACAAATCCAGAAACTCCCCAAGCGCGTCCACCCTTCTCTCCCTCCCCGGGTCGCAAGATCAAGCATAGTTTTAAGACTACTTCTCAGATTTTGCTCAGGTCTGGGGCCACACCTGCCCCGGGCCCTGGGGTCGAAGATTCACATACCTTCCCCCAACAGGTACCACCTGAGGGCAAGGCCGAGATCTGCCGGGCAGGTAGGAAGAAAAAATGAAAAGCCAATTCTCCCTGTTGAGAAAACAGCAGAGACTTCCCCACTGCTACTCCTCTCCCTTGTCTTAGAGCATTTACTTTCGGAAATTCATAATTGCAAGGGCTTTCTCTGTCTCTCTGAAATGTATGTAAATCTTTTCAGAAGCTAAATAAGCCTCTTGCCAGGTTTATGACCCAGGCCTGCCTTTCTCAAGGACCCTGGATCCGTTTCTTTGAAATACAATCATCCGGGAAGAAGACATCGCCCCCATCTCCTAGTTTCTGTGGGAAGGTCGGACCCTAACTTGAGCTCCAAATTACAAAACCAGCTCTTGTCATAAAAAGACGAGATGTTTCCTTTCCTTGGAATAAAAGCAATTAGCAAACACAGACAGCCACCCCCAAAGCTAGGTGAATCGGGGAGGAACTCTGCGTGACAAATGGTGCTGTCACCCGATGGGTGATAGCTACTTATATAACAGGGCCATTTCTCTCCGTCTTTGCAAACTTTTAGCAGATTGCCTGTGATGGGCATCAGGCTCTGGTTTAACGCTAATTCGGTAAGAAAACTGGTTTTCTTTCCCTTCTTCCTCTGTGGAGAGGTTTGCTGAGTTCCGAGGAGATTTTGTCCCCCTCTTTCCTAAAGAGAGTTCGGGACAAGGCCCAGCCTGGGCAGAGAAGGGAGGCCAAGGAGGCAGTTTGAGCAGGGGAGGGAGGACAGGAGGATGGAGAAGCCGGAGACCCGAGGGCCCCCCAGCCCCAAGCCTGCCCTCCTCACGAGGCCCTTTGCCCTGGGTTCTCAGAGCTTTCCTTCTGTTTCCCCCAGTCACAATCCTGTTGAGCAGTTCTCTCCCGCTTTGCATACAAAGCCCAGGCACAATAGGTGCCTGGTGGAGGCTGCAGATTCCCGGGCTCTCTTTCCCCGAGTCCCCTTTGTTCGCACCGAGAAACTCATTCATCTGGACCTCGTTCATGACCATTTTTTTTCCATCACTTTTCTACGCAAAGACTAAAGTGCACTTTGCTTTTTCTGTGAAGAAAGATTATGTCGAGTAAATTTGTCAACGAATTTGCGGGGAAGCATTTAATTGACTTGAGTAAAGACTTTTCCTGAGCATTTAATGATGTCTTTGCACACTGGATTGTTGGATGTCGAGCCTTCTCTCCTTTGTCTTTCCTGCCCACAGCTGGCTAGGAAGCCCACAGAGGGTGGTTCCCCATCCCTTGGTCTCTGACTGGTCTCTGACCTGCTCCGGCTGGGGCCCCTAGGCTGCCTAAGGGCCTGGAGAGGCCATTTGGTTCAAGCCTCTGGATTCTAATTCTCAACACAGGCCAGGCCACACTTTTCTCCATCACCTTGGGAGCTTTAAAAATGCGTGTGCCTAATGCACGTGTCCCACCCCAGAATTTCTGCCTTCATTGGGTGGTGCCCAGGGCAACCGTCTGGCTTAAAAGCTCGTGAGCTGTTCTAAGGTGAGAGGGGTGAAGGCTGAGGGGCAGCGTGGCTCGGGTCAGGCCGTCTCTCCTAGGCCGCTCATTAAAGCACCTGGGCAGCTCTCAAAAAATACCAATGGCTGGCACCAGGCTTAGTGATTGTGATTTTTTTAGGCTCGGTTGAGACCTGGGCATCAGGAGACACTGATAGACAGCCAGGGCAAGAGCCACCCCGACAGGGAAAAGAACCCTGACTACTCAAACTGATCACGACTAGAATCGGGGCTCTGCTGGGCGACTTTGGGCAGGTTGATTAACCTCTCTGAGCCTCAACTTTCTCATTCTCAACATCGGAATGGTGTTACCCACCTTGAAGCTGACATCTTGGGGGCTTTCTCCACGCTCCTGGCACTGCGTGGGTTAAGTATCTCAGTAACTCTCTCTCTTGCAAATTTACTGTCAGTAATCAACTGTACTACCAGTAAAAATTCAGTTTGTATTAGTACAAGGGGCTGCTTTTTAGGTGGGGAACAGAGGATGCCAGGGCCTGCTGTCCTTCCAGTCTTGGGGAAGTGTCATGACAGTGGCTTCTTATCTGAAAAAAAAAAAAACAAAAAAAACCCAAAAAAAAACCCCATTTCATGGTGCTGGCACTTCTGAATCAAATTTCAGCTCATTAAATCCTCCCCTGCAATTTACCAGGAGAACTCTTGGCACATATTTAAATTCCTGTATGCTTGATGGTTAAGAAAGGCCCTCTTTGCTATTAGAAATAATCGTATTTGTATCACAATATAAATATGAAGCAGCTTGGCTCAGGAAATGAGCGTCAAACTTAAAATCTGATGACACCGGGTCTACACCATTTGTGTGCCTTTGGCCGAGGTCCCTCGCCCCCTCCAGCTTCCATTTGCTCAACTAAATTTTAATTTTATTTTATTTAAAAAATTTTAATCTAATGATTTATTTTTTATAATTTACATCTAACTTCGCTAGCACATGGTGCAACAATGATTTCAGGAGTAGATTCCTTAAGTCTCTCACCCAGTTAGCCCATCCCCCCTCCCACAAACCCTCCAGCAACGCTCTGTTCTCTGTATTTAAGAGTCTCTTCTGTTTTGTCCCCTTCCTTGTTTTTATATTATTTTTGCTTCCCTTCCCTTATGTTCATCTGTTTTGTCTCTTAGAGTCCTCGTATGAGTGAAGTCATATGATTTTTGTCTTTCTCTGACTAATTTCACTTAGCATAATCCCCTCCAGTTCCATCCACGTAGTTGCAAATGGCAAGATTTCATTCTTTTTGATTGCCAAGCAATACTCCATTGTATATATAAACCACATCTTTATCCATTCATCCATCGATGGACATTTGGGCTCTTTCCATACTTTGGCTACTGTTGATAGTGCTGCTATAAACATGGGAGTGCCTGTGTCCCTTCGAAACAGAACACCTGTACCCCCTAGATAAATGCCTAGTAGTGCAATTGCTGGGTCGTAGGGTAGCTCTATTTTTAATTTTTTGAAGAACCTCCGTACTGTTTTCTAGAGTGGCTGCATCAGTTTGCATTCCCAGCTCAACTACATTTTAGATTGAGAACCTAGAAAATGGGTTTGAAACGTCCGCAGCTCCTATGAAGAGCACACGTTTCCAGGGCTGGTGCCCGATGCCAACGTGCCGACATCAGCGGGCAGAAGGGTGCAGCTGCCCAGCACTGCCGGGCGTGCAGAGAACATTCTGCTCCCAAGGCCACCCTTCTGTCAGACTTTCTGAGCCTGATGTTGGTAGTGTGATCGGCCAGGTGCAGAGGAGGATAAAGATAAATTAGGTGCGGATTCTGCCTGCTTACCCTCCAATAGAGTGTGGTCTCGAAGTTCAAATAAGTCATGCATGAAACTCACTCTAACACAGTGGAGAAGATGTCCCGCGGCAGGGCAGGGCAGGTGCGCTAGAGAAGGTAGTGTTTTACCGTCTTGAGGAGGAGGGGAGTGAGGGTCATGGGGCAGGAAATGCTTCCTCCCAATGGCACAGAGAATCAATGGGAAATTGATGGGAAAGGCAGGTGGTTGGGGGGGGGGGAGGGGCTTGGATTACTTTAGGGTATTCCTACAGGTGAAATTGCTGGTCGAAAGGTATGCATATTTTAAGGCCTTTGGTATACATTGCTCAAGTGCCCTCCAGAAAACATGCTTTCATGTAGGCTTTGCTGGCCGTTAAGGTGCCAACAGCCTTGACCTTGACCCGAAAATGCAGGACAAGGAAGTGCAGAGGCTGTGAGTTGGGGTAGAGTTTGTCATGTCAGTTCAACAAATATTTACCAGTCCCTGGGCTGGGGGTGGGCGAGCAGCGGGGAACAGACACAACCCTGCCCTTGGGGAGCTCAGTCTGGTGGGATAGACAGACCACAGTCCAGAGGCGTGGGCACATCTGGGCCTCCCTTGAAAGCTACAGGCAGGTTTTGGAGCTGGGAAGTCTGTCCTTTCTGAGTCCTTCCTCTTTGAGGAACTGCACTCACCTCCGCCGGGCTCCCGGGTTCCATCAATTCTGGGCAGGTTACCCGGCTCTCCAAGGGGCAGCTAAATTTTTTAATTGCACATCAGCTGACACCATTTTCTGCTACATTCCTTGTCCCGGCCACTTTCCTTCAGCTTTGGGGGAGTTTGTAAGGTGCTTGGTGGCATCTCCCCAGCTCCCTGCAAGTGGTATGGCTGGGTCTTCTCAGGACCATGGGGTGTCATCAGGGGAGCCCTTGCAGTAGGCTTCCAAGGCCTTAAAATACGCACACCTGTTAACCCAGCCCATGGAAATGATCCTAAGGAAGTAAGCATGAGTATGTGAAAGATTTATGTATAAAATTATGCATGGGAGCATTGCTTATGAGATGAAAAAAAAAAAATCATTGAAAAGGATCTAAATTTTCAACCAGAAGAGATAGGTTAAACAATTTATGGCATAGTTGAACAATAGCACTATAAATTACATCATGGAAGAATATTTAATGACATGAAAAGAACGTTGAAGACAATTGAATAAATCACATTGCACAACAGTATCCACTGGATGATCCTATTTGTGATAGAAAAAAGTACATATACACGTAGAGCGAGACACACGGAAGAGAGAAAAGTTATGCATAAAAAATATAAAACATTAGTTGACTTCAGGGTAATGGAATTATAAGAAATGTAAAGCATCTTCTCCGGATGTGTCCTACAAGAAATGTTTATGACTTGTATAACCAGAGCAAAAGATACTCTATTTTTTAAAGTGACATCTCCCTGGACACAGGACAAGACACACCCAGGCAGGTGCCAGGTGCTGGGGAACCACATTTCTGGGAGCAGGCCCGGCCCAGGAGGGTCCTCCAGAGCTCCTAACCCTGCACGGTGCCACGCAGCAACCCTACTCACGCAATGTACTGCAGAAACGCGCTCGGCAGCCTTGCTCAGCCCTGGGCACGCAGACCTTCCCACTCTTCAGGCTCACCTCGGGTCATGACGGAACAAAGCAGGACTCGGACCGGCCAGTTGCATAAAAGCAGAATGGACGGATTTTCTGGTCACACCGTGTTCCATCCAGCCCAGCAGGCACATTTGAATTCCTTCCCTCCCTGACTGCTCAGCCCATAGAAACCTGGTGCCTTCCGCAGGAAGCCCTCCAGACTTGACCCCACCATGCAGTGTGCTCTGAATGCCCCTGCTCGAATTAACATAAAAGTTAACATTTGTAGAGTGGTTACCGAGTACTTTCACCTGAATTAACCCAAGCTGTCCTCACAACAACCCTATGAAGTAGGAGGACAGCGCTCTCATTACAAATGAGGAAACTGGCAGAGAGGGGGTAAGTAACTTACCCAAAAGCACCTGCTAATAAATGGCAGAGTCAGGATTCAAACCCAGGCAGTGTGGCCCGAGGGTCAGCCCTCAGAAACACCATGCCACACGGGCACTCTGGCACACAATTGATGTCACAGTCATGTTTCCGTGGTGATTTTGAATTGTTTCCAGATTTTTCCTGGAAGACTGAATTCTTTAAGGGTCCCGGAGGAGGTGCTGCACACGCCCAGCACAATCACTACTCTAACTGCAGGAGAAGTGGGTGTATCCTACTGAGCTGGCCTCTAGCTGCTAGAGCGTGTCTACAGGTGACTCTGCAAGCATCCTGGTAAAACACCTCTTTCAGGGACAGATGTCATGCTGGAGACTGGAAGCCTCAGGATGCGTCAGTTCTCAGCTTTCTTCTTGCCGTTTCTCTGCAGCACCTTCCCAAATGCCTGTTCAGTCCCCAGGTTCCTGGGGAGGGTCCAGATCTACACAGGATCATGGCCCGAGTCCTTCCACTCCAACCGCGAGGAGAGATTCGGTGAGAAGAAAAGAGCACGCAGCCCAGAGTGTGAGCCTGTTGGAGTCGACCTCTTGGCTGTCATTTCTTTCTTCAGAGTCTCCAGGCTGGATTCCAAGCCAGGATGGAAGAGGCTGTTACGACGCCTGGGCAAATCAGCACAACCATATTAACAGGGGTTATCTCAGCGTGGGGGGATTAGGGACGGCTTTTTTTTCATGGCTTTGCTTCTTTGCATTTTCTAATTTTCTGCAATGAACATGATTATTTGGGCAATTAAATAATTAAAGGCAGGAGGAGGGGAAAACCGTACGATTCTTGCTCTGTTCTTCACAGGGCTCTTTCCCCAACCTTCTGTAGACAGCCAAGCTCCAGGGCACCCTCTGCTTTGTGGGGTTTCCTCAGAGCTCCCTCTGACCTTTACCCCAGCAAATCTCCCCGCTTCTTTCACAACCCCCACTGCATACTGCTGTACTCAGACCTTGCAGATTACACAGCGTTTCACAGGCCTGAGCCTGCTGGTCCGCACAAACCTGATGTCATGAGAAGTCATCCTTCCCGTCTTTGAAGATGATGCCTGGAACCACATCTCCAGCCTCGGCGTCTCGCGTGGACTTCAGCCCCGGTTCGGTGCTGGGTGTCCGTAACTGGCCATTCCAAAGAGCCACGGTCACAAGCATGGAGGCCCCAGCCTGCCCTCTCCCCATCACACCCAGGTGCCTCCCACTTCCCTTGTCTCTGACAGCAGCACCGTCACTGAGCCGTAGGCAACAGAGTTTATGGAACCATGACTGCTTTTCCCTCCTAGGGCTGGTCATTCAGCCAACAGGGAGGGCTGGTGTTCTTGTCTTCAAAACATCTCTCGGGTCTTCCCTTCCTGTTTCCCCAAGCCCCCTCGCTCATGCTCCAGGACCACTGTAGAGGCCAATCTTACCATCTGTTCATCTCTGGGGTCTAGCACAGGACCCAGAACATGTCTGCTCTCCATGTATGCTTCCTGGTTGAATGACTGAACAAACAAATGGGCAAAAAATAATCTTTGCTAATTTCCCTCCATGATTTCAGCTTTTTCCTTGCAATCCTTCCTATATTTTTCTGCCGGCTGAATCTCCCAGAATGGTTCCTTGACCCTGTGAATCCTCTGTGGTGCCTTTAATGGTTCCTACTCTTTGTCAAGGCCCTTTAAAATCCAGCCCCTCTTTACCTTCCTTTGTAAAGAATTTGATCTCTCTCTCCCTAAGTCTCTCCTCCACTGACATGACCCTTCAGGTGTAATCCCATGGAAACCAGCAGAGTTCATGGTGGGTTGTCTGTCCACCTGGGGCACTGCGGGATTATCTGGCACCCTGACCCTGCTCTGCTCCACCCCAACCTGTGACAGGTGTGTTTTCAGGAAGTCACTGTTGTTCAGTCAAGGTTTCTCTCATGGATATTTACCGAGGGCCCCCTATGAGCCAGGCACTGCTAAAAACTAGGGATACAAACATTTGCCCAAAGCTTTATTTACCAGTTTATAGAGCCCTTACTATATATCAGGTCCTGATCTGGACCCTCTTGGAGCTTACATTATCATGATGCAGGTAAAAATACAGACAAATTAGTAATTACCTGATTGATCGATTGACTGATTATACTTTTTGATTGGTTCTATGTAGAAGTAAACAAGGTCCTCTAACATAATAACAGAGAGAACATCAGTCATCAGCAGAAATAACTTAGACCATTCGTGCATCTGACAGGCATTTATGGAGCCCCTACTATGTTATTCGGTGCTGTGTCAGGGGCGGGGAACGGTGAGGTGCCTACGAGAAGGTCTTTGCCCTTGGGGAGCTCATGGGTAAGGGGCCACATACATACCAGTCCATCCCCCCATATACACATATTTAATATTAATTTTATTTAATAGACCTATTACTTGACTGAAGTATCCAGTTGCTTTTTTTTAAGTTTACTTATTTATCTTTGAGAGAGAGATGGAGACAGTGAGCAGGAGAGGGGCAGAGAGAGAGGGAGAAAGAGAATCCCAAGCAGGCTCCGCACTATCAGCCTGGAGCCTGACGTGGGGCTCAAACTCACAAAATCTGAGATCATGACCTGAGCCCAAACCAAGAGCTGGATGCCTAACCAACCGAGCCACTCAGGCGCCCCTCCAGTTTGCTTTTTTAGTCCAATTTATAGGCCGGTGTAAACTCCTCCTCAATGTAGATTGAAAGGCATATTTCATACAAGAGAAGCTCCTTGGGATTACCTAAACCCAGAGCAGAGATTTAATCTCTGCCTGCCTATCTTCTCCCTCAACAAAGCACAGGGCTCCGTGGGGCCACCCTCCGACCCCAGTGCACCCTTGTGATCCTGAAGCTCATGGCTGACATCCGTGCAGAACCACAGGGGCCACCTTGACTGACAACTGTGGCATCTAAAGATGCCACTTGCTAGGCAAGTCCTCTGACCGTTCCGAATTTCAGGCTCCCACCTATAACGTGGGAGTAGGACCTGCCCTACCTCTTTATGTGAGTTACTGCCAAGATCAGATGAGATTATGAAAGTGCTTTGAAAAAGAAAAAGCAGTATTGAAATCCAAAGGGCTAGATTACCTTTTTGTTTATTGTGAAGGTTGTCAAGGCTCAAACAAAAAGGACTTTTAAGTTTTGCTATTTAATAATAAGTCAGGTCTATCAGAAGTTTGATAACACACCATAGTTGGATACAGCACGCATTATTTGCTGTGTACCCAAGAGCCATTTCTACTCTCCTTCCAAGGTCATTGAACCCTAACTCTTTCAGGTAAGGACAGAGCTTTGCTTCAACCACCTTGATCTGCCCCAGCCCCAGGGGGAGACTTAGCATTGGTGGAAATCAGTCATGGCAATCACATTCCACTTTGCCAGCGATTGGTCTAGGGGTGGGCATAAGTCCCAGTCCTAGCCAATGAGAAATAAGGGAAAATGTGACTTCCCTTCCCCAGCTTGAAACAGAATTTCAAGACAAGAAAATCTTTTGCCTCTGTCTTACTGGGCACTCATGTGAGGACATGATGGCTGAAGGGGTAGGATCTATCTTGCAACTGTGAAGCAATAAGCACAAGGACACAATGGAAGAATAGAAGTCTGAAGGAGCAAGATTCTTTTCTTCTTCTCCCCTTCTTCCTCCTCCTCTTCCCCCTCTTCAGCTCCCCCTCCTCCCTCTTCTCCTTCTCCTTCTTCTCCTCCCGCTCCCTCACCTCCCCCTCCCCCTCCCTTTCCCCTTTCTTTTCAGCTCCCCCTCCTCCTTCCCCTCTTCTTCTCTTTCTCCTTCTCCTTCTTCTTCTTCTAAGTTTTACCTCTGAAGTTTATTGTAGGGTCAAACAGACAAAGCACAGTCAGATGAGGAAATGGAACATTTATGTGTGGTTATCTTAGGTGGAAAAGTTGTATCTGAACTAACAAAATCTATTCATACATACATCTATGTGCCTTTGATCCAGGCATGTTTAGAAGAAGCAAAATCCTTGATGATACCACTGAGTTACTCCACCTGCCTTCCTCCAGGCTTCTAGTTATAAGAGATAACTAAATGCTGTTGCTGCTTAAGTCACTGTTACTTGCAGCCATTTGCATATGTAAATTGGCACAATCTCTAAGGAATGTAACTTGGCAATGTATTTCTATTTGAATGTGCATACCCTCTGACTCAACAGTTCTCCCACAGAATTACCAGAATTTCTTCCACAGATATACTCACACATAAGTAAGCGTATTTAAATAACTATTTATTCACAAGGATATTTAAATATAATTATATTAAATAGTAATTAATCCAATGAAATATATTGATTCAAACATCATGTATGCAACAATATGGTTAGATTGATGACGGCGCATCCATAAAATGAAATATATGACTTAAATGCACACTGGTAAGAAGTGATATTCTGGATACAGTAAGTGGAAGAAGGGAGATTAATAATGGTTGAAGCTGGATGATGGGGATTTGTTAGGTCATGTTTTCTTATAAATGTAGTTTGAAGGGGCACCTGGGTGGTGCAGTCAGCTAAGCATCCAACTCTTGATTTCAGCTCAGGTCATGATCTCATGGTTCATGAGAGAGAGCCCTGCATCAGGCTCTGCAATGACAGTGTGGAGCCTGCTTGGGATTTTCTGTCTCCCTCTCTCTCTGCCCCTACCCTGCTTTCTCTCTCCCTCAAAATAAATAGATAAACTAAAATAATAATAATAATAATAATAATAGTAATAATAATAATTTGAAAAGTGTAGTATGGAGATTTGAAATTTGCCAAAATAAAAAAAAATTTCAAGGGCACCTGGGTGGCTCAGTCAGTTAAGCGTCTGACTCTTGATCTCAGCTCAGATCTCGATCTCAGAATTGTGAGTTCAAGCCCCGTGTTGGGCTCGGCACTGGGCAGGAAGCCTACTTAAGAATTTTCTTTTGTTGTTATCAAGTCAAGAGGCAGCAGAGTAGTAATGTGTTTACCCACTATTGGTGTGGGTTTGTTTTTTTTTTTAGAGCGAATAGATATATAAAGGATATAACATGAATATGCATGGAAGGACACACCAGAAATTGGTAACAACAACTGTTTCCAGGGAAAGAAAGAGGCCTGGGAAGAGACTGAATTTTGATTTCTCTTTGCCCCCTTTTGAGTTAAAAAAAAAAAAAAATCTTATATATTTCATTAAAAATAAAATAATATCAAGATTTATTAATGAGCCAGATGTGAAAATAGGTAGGTGATGGATAAACAGAGAGGCAGTCTGCAACCTTGCAATGTGGTTGCAAGAGCTGCTTGATGTTCCCATGGTAGCTCTGTTCAAATCCACCCCGTCATGCTGAGGCAAGAACCCTAGGCTGCTAAGGGCCCTGCAAATAAGCTAAGTCCTTACTTACAGCCAAGTTAGAAAGATGTTGGGGACAAAGAAAACTTGATGGCAATGACTGCAATAGCCGATACATGAAAACAACACAAAGCACCATTTTTTCAGGAGGTAAAATATTTCTCTTTATTTTTTTTAATGTTTATTTAATTTTGAAAGAGAGAGACAGTGTGAGTGGGGAAGGGGCAGAGAGAAAGGGAGACACAGAATCTGAAGCAGGCTCCAGGCTTCGAGTCATCAGCACAGACCCTGACGCAGGGCTCAAACCCACAAATTGTGAGATCATGATCTGAGCCGAAGTCAGATACCTAACCGACTGAGCTACCTAGGCGCCCGAAAATATCTCTCTTTAAAATGTAATTCCATTGCAGACACTTTTTAAATGCAGAAAAGCCCAAAAAAGAGATTAAAAATCATTTCTAATCCCACTCTCAGTAGTGATACCATATGTTTTGGTGTGAGTGTATGATCAGAAAACACTATTTTGTAAGTGAATTCATTTTTTAATTAATAACAATTTTTTTCAGTAAACTCTACCCCCAATGTGGGGCTCAAATTCACAACCCCAGGATCAAGAGTTGCATGCTCTACCGCTGAGGCAGCCAGGAGCCCGGTAATAGGATTCTTCCTAGTTCACAAAATAGAATGATTTTTCCTGCATCATTAAATATATTTGGCAACATATTTTTTAATGTGTGCATATTGCTTTTATGTGGCTTTTCAATAATCTTATCAATTTCTTTTTTTTTTAATTTATTTAAAAAAAATTTTTTTTTCAACGTTTTTTATTTATTTTTGGGACAGAGAGAGACAGAGCATGAACAGGGGAGGGGCAGAGAGAGAGGGAGACACAGAATCGGAAACAGGCTCCAGGCTCCGAGCCATCAGCCCAGAGCCTGATGCGGGGCTTGAACTCACGGACTGCGAGATCGTGACCTGGCTGAAGTCGGACGCTTAACCGACTGCGCCACCCAGGCGCCCCTCTTATCAATTTCTTACGTTGGACATTCAGTTGGTTTCTGACCTTTTCCGTGGCAGTACAATGACAACTCACAGGCAATGCTAACAATTTCTGACTTCCCCAAATATTAGCTCAATTTCCTGTCTTCCTTCAATAAATACTTATTAAATAAGTGCAAAACAACCAGGCTCAAATGAAGTAACTATGAAGGACACTTTTGAGATATTTGGGGGACTTTGACTGTAGACTTGCTCTTTCACGATACTAAGGAATTACTATTGTGTGATAATGGTCTTGTGGTTATGTGGAAATGCTTCCTTGTTTTTTAGAGTTACATACTGAAGTATTTAAGGATGAAATGACATGATGTTTGGGGGCACCTGGGTGGCTCAGTCGGTTGAGAGTCCGACTTCGGCTCAGGTCATGATCTCAAGATTTGTGAGTTCGAGTCCCACATCAGGCTCACTGCTGTCAGAGCAGAGCCCCCTTCAGATCCTTTGAAGCTTCTCCCCGCTTGTGCCCTCTCAAAAATAAATAGGACTTGGAGCGCCTGGGTGGCTCAGTCGGTTAAGCGTCCGACTTCAGCTCAGGTCACGATCTCACGTTCCGAGAGTTCGAGCCCTGCGTCGGGCTCTGGGCTGACGGCTCAGAGCCTGGAGCCTGCTTCCGGTTCTGTGTCTCCCTCTCTCTCTGCTCCTCCCCTGTTCATGCTCTGTCTCTCTCTGTCTCAAAATAAATAAACGTTAAAAAAATAAATAAATAAACAGGACTTTAAAAAAAAAAGAGAAGAAATGTTGTGATGTTTGTAATTTGCTTTAAAATATTTTAGCCAAAAAAAAAATAAATGAAGCAAATATAGGAAAATAATAATTATTAAATCTAGGTGACGGGTATATTGCCTACTGTCCCGTATGGTTGAAATTTTCATTTAAAAGTATGTCTTAGCGGCACCTGGGTGGCTCAACTGGTTAAGCATCCCACTTCAGCTCAGGTCATGATCAGGTTCATGGGTTCCAGCTCTGCACCAGGCTCTGTGCTGATGGCATGGAGCCTGCTTGGGATTCTCTCTCTCTTCCTCTCTCTTTAGCAAACCACCCCCCCCCAAAAAAATTAAAAAATAAGAACTTTTAAAAAAAAAAAAACCCTCAACATTATAAAAAATCAAATGCTTCATGCTAGGTCCTGGACTATGAACTGGGGATATAGCTGTGAAGAGAACAGACCCCTGCGATCCTGGTGGAGCACACAGCCTTAAGGAAACGTGTCTCCATCGGGAAGTTTCCAATGCAATCTGATGGTGCTGCCTGGACCCGTGTCAGCCTGGCTTTCCTGGTTCTCTCTACACCATCATCACTGAAGGTATGTTTCCCCACGTTTTAAATATCTACCTCTCAGCGGCCGTGAGTCTGGAAGAATCCCCAGACTGTGGTGCACTAAGAGTGCACGTGGGAAATCAGCTCTGTGGTGCATAGTGTCCCCGGGGCTCCATTCAGGAAACTTTTCCTGGGACCCCACATATGCCTGGCACTGTGAAGGTACCAGGACTTAAAAGGAGGATGGCCGGAGCCCTGCTTTCCACTGACAGCCCTAGGAGGAAATGGAGGAACTCACCCAAGCCAACGGGAAGGAAGGGAGTTGGCTGGGAAGGCCACCAGGACAAGCTACTTCAATGAGGGAGGAAGAGACCCCCCCAGTGCAATGGGGCGATTCCACTTGGAGAAGGGCTGGATGAGCAGTCCTGCATGCCCGCCCATGACTGGCAGGAGGCAACGAGCAGTGTATTC